>NC_092723.1:83486666-83798974 GCF_047496885.1 Scyliorhinus torazame | reverse complement strand
AGATTTTGAGAGTGGACAGGAGATACGCAGAGGCCCCGGAGGAAAGATTACTTGGGGAAAGACGACGGCTCCAGACGGAGTTTGACCTGTTGACCACAGGGAAGGCGGAGGCACAGTGGAGGAAAGCGCAGGGGGCGACCTACGAGTATGGGGAGAAGGCTAGTCGGATGCTGGCACACCAGCTCCGTAAGAGGATGGCAGCGAGGGAAATAGGGGGAGTCAAAGATGGAAGGGAAGCCACGGTTCGGAGTGCGACGAAAATAAACGAGGTATTCAAGGCCTTTTATGAAGAGCTGTACAGATCCCAGCCCCCAGAGGGGGAAGAGGGGCTGAGACGATTCCTAGATCAGCTGAGATTCCCGAGGGTGGAGGAGCAAGAGGTAGCTGGTTTGGGGGCACCAATTGGGTTGGAGGAGCTGAGCAAGGGTTTGGGGAGCATGCAGGCGGGGAAGGCCCCAGGTCCGGACGGATTCCCGGTGGAGTTCTATAGGAAGTACACAGACCTGTTGGCCCCGCTACTGGTGAGGACCTTTAATGAGGCAAGATAGGAGGGGACCCTGCCCCCGATAATGTCGGAAGCAACAATTTCTTTGATCCTAAAGCGGGACAAGGACCCACTGCAATGTGGATCGTACAGGCCGATCTCGCTCCTCAATGTGGATGCAAAGTTGCTGGCAAAAGTGCTGGCCACGAGGATCGAGGACTGTGTCCCGGGGGTAATCCACGAGGACCAGACGGGATTTGTAAAGGGCAGGCAACTAAACACCAATGTGCGGCGGCTCTTAAACGTGATAATGATGCCATCGGAGGAGGGAGAGGCGGAGATAGTGGCAGCTATGGACGCGGAGAAGGCCTTTGACCGAGTAGAGTGGGAGTACCTCTGGGAGGTGCTGCGTAGGTTTGGGTTCGGGGTAGGGTTTATCAATTGGGTTAAGCTCCTTTACAGAGCCCCGAGGGCAAGTGTAGTGACGAACCGGCGGAGGTCGGAGTACTTTCGACTGTACCGAGGGACGAGGCAGGGGTGCCCCCTGTCCCCCCTGTTGTTCGCATTGTTGATCGAACCATTGGCCATGTCATTGAGGGAGTCTAATAAATGGAAGGGTGTGGTCCGAGGGGGAGAAGAGCATCGGGTGTCGCTATATGCGGATGACCTGTTGCTGTACGTGGCGGATCCAATGGAGGGGATGGTGGAGGTCATGCAGACTCTAAGGGAGTTTGGGGAGTTTTCAGGCAAAAAGCTCAATGTAGGGAAGAGTGAGCTCTTTGTATTACAGGCGGGGGACCAAGAAAGAGGGATAGGGGACCTACCGCTGAGGAGGGCGGAGGGGAGCTTTCGGTATCTGGGGATCCAGATAGCCAGGAGTTGGGGGACCCTACATAAACTGAATCTGACGAGGTTGGTGGAGCAAATGGAGGAGGATTTCAAAAGATGGGACATGTTACCGCTCTCGCTGGCGGGTAGAGTGCAGTCGGTCAAAATGGTGGTCCTTCTGAGGTTTCTGTTTGTGTTTCAGTGCCTTCCTATCGTGATCACTAAGGCCTTTTTTAAGAGAGTAGGCAGGAGTATTATGGGGTTTGTGTGGGCGAATAAGACCCCGAGAGTAAGGAGAAGGTTCCTGGAACGCAGTAGTGACCGAGGAGGGTTGGCGCTGCCAAACCTTGGGAGCTACTACTGGGCAGCAAATGTGGCAATGATCCGGAAGTGGGTTATGGAGGGAGAGGGGGCGGCATGGAAGAGGATGGAGATGGCGTCCTGTAAAGGAACGAGCCTGGGGGCGTTGGTGACGGCACCGCTGCCGCTCTCGCCGACAAAGTATACCACGAGCCCGGTGGTGGCCGCAACGCTAAGGATCTGGGGCCAGTGGAGACGGCACCGGGGTGCAATGGGAGCATCGGTGTGGTCCCCGATCAGGGGTAACCACCGGTTTGTCCCGGGGAAGATGGACGGGGGGTTCCAGAGCTGGCATCGGGCGGGGATTGGAAGAATGGGGGACCTGTTCATCGACGGGACGTTTGCGAGCCTCGGGGCACTGGAGGAGAAGTTCGAGTTACCCCCGGGAAATGCCTTTCGATATATGCAGGTGGGGGCTTTTGTGAGGCGACAGGTGAGGGAATTCCCATTGCTCCCGGCACAAGAAGTTCAAGATAGGGTGATCTCAGGTGTATGGGTCGGGGAGGGCAAGGTGTCGGAAATACACCAGGAGTTGAAAGAAGAGGGGGAAGTGCTGGTAGAAGAGTTGACTCCCGGAAGCAATATGGGGGGAGTAATCAAGCTAGAGGGGGATCTAGCGGGGGAGGGGTGGGGGGTTAACTGGTTGCTGCTGCTGAGTGCAAGGGGGTGCTGGTAAGGGGGTGGTGGTCGGGGCGGGAGGGCGCTGCCTGGGGGACAGACGGGTGCGTGGGACCTGGATGAGGAGATGGCCTAAAAAAGGGGATGGCTAGTCGACGAGGGGGGTGGGGGGGTGAATGGCCCCCCAATCTGGCTGATCACGTGGAATGTGAGAGGTTTAAATGGGCCGATTAAGAGGGCACGGGTGTTTACGCACTTAAAGAGACTGAAGGCGGACGTAGTCATGCTCCAGGAGATGCACCTGAAGTTGGCGGATCAGGTTAGACTAAGAAAAGGATGGGTGGGACAGGTATTCCATTCAGGGTTGGACGCAAAAAAAATATTGGTGGGGAAACGAGTATCATTCGAGGCTAAGAACATAGTGGTGGACAGTGGGGGCAGATATGTGATGGCGAGTGGCAGACTGCAATGCGAGGCGGTTGTGCTGGTGAATGTATATGCCCCGAATTGGGATGACGCGGGATTCATGAAGCGAATGCTGGGACGTATCCCGGACCTGGAGGTGGGAAATCTGATAATGCGGGGGGGACTTTAACACAGTGCTGGATCCAGGGCTAGACCGGTCCAGATCCAGGACCGGGAGAAGGCCGGCAGCAGCCAAGGTGCTTAAGGGATTTATGGAACAAATGGGGGGAGTGGATCCGTGGAGATTCGCCAGGCCGATGGCTAAAGAGTTCTCTTTCTTCTCCCACGTCCACAAGGTATACTCCCGGATAGACTTTTTCGTTTTGGGAAGGGCACTGATCCCGAAGGTGGCAGGAACGGAGTACTCGGCCATAGCCGTTTCAGATCACGCCCCGCATTGGGTGGATCTGGAACTAGGAGAGGAAAGGGAGCAGCGCCCACTCTGGTGACTAGATATGGGACTACTGGCGGACGAGGGGGTCTGCGGAAGGGTGAGGGGGTGTATTGAGCGATACCTGGAGGTCAATGCCGATGGGGAGGTTCAGGTGGGGGTAGTATGGGAAGCGCTGAAGGCGGTGGTTAGAGGAGAGCTGATCTCCATCAGAGCCCACAAGGGAAAAAAAGAGAGCAAAGAAAGAGAGAGATTAGTGGGGGAAATTTTGAGGGTGGATAAAAAATATGCGGAGGCCCGAGACGAAGGGCTATACAGAGAAAGACGAAGACTACAGACGGAGTTTGACCTGTTGACCACGGGAAAGGCAGAGACACAGTGGAGGAAGGCACAGGGGATACAATATGAGTATGGGGAAAAGCGAGCCGGTTGCTAGCCCAACAACTTCGGGAGAGGGTGGCGGCGAGAGAGATCGGGGGAGTTAGGGAAGACCTTCTATGAGAGGCTATACAAGTCCCAACCCCAGGGGGGAAAAGAAGGACTGCTACACTTTCTGGACCAGCTAAAGTTCTCGAAGGTGAAGGAGCAGGAGGTGGCAGGTCTGGGGACGTCAATCGAGGTGGATGAGGTGATTAAAGGACTGGGGAACATGCAGGCAGGGAAGGCCCCGGGACCAGATGGGTTTCCGGTGGAATTCTACAGGAAATATATGGACCTGTTGGCCCCGCTTTTGGCGAGAACCTTTATTGAGGCTAAGGAAAGGGGGATGCTACCCCCGACAATGTCGGAGGCGACGATATCGCTAATCCTGAAACGAGATAAAGACCCGCTCCAGTGCGGGTCATACAGGCCCATCTCACTCCTAAATGTAGACACCAAACTGCTGGCCAAAGTGATGGCGACAAGGATAGAGGATTGTGTCCCAGGGGTGGTGCATGACGATCAGACAGGGTTTGTTAAGGGGAGACAACTGAATGTTAATGTACGAAGGTTGCTGGGGGTGATGATGACGCCCCCACCGGAAGGGGAGGCAGAGATAGTGGTGGCGATGGATGCAGAGAAGGCATTCGATAGGGTGCAGTGGGACTATCTGTGGGAGGTGCTGAAGAGGTTTGGGTTCGGTGAGGGGTTTATTAGATGGGTCAGACTCTTATATGGGGCCCCGATGGCAAGCGTCGTTACAAACAGGCAAAGATCGGGATACTTTCGACTACATAGGGGTACAAGGCAAGGGTGTCCCGTGTCCCCGTTACTGTTCGCGTTGGCAATTGAACCACTGGCCATAGCGCTGAGGGATTCTAAGAAGTGGAGGGGGATGCTTAGAGGGGGAGAGGAACACCAAGTGTCGCTCTACGCAGATGATCTACTGCTATATGTTGCGGACCCGGTAGAGGGGATGCCAGAGGTAATGGAGATACTTAGGGAGTTTGGAGAGTTCTCGGGATATAAACTAAATATGGGGAAGAGCGAGCTTTTTGTGATGCACCCCGGGGAACAGGGCAGGGGGATACATGCTCTGCCGCTGAGGAGAGTGGTAAGGAATTTTCGATACCTGGGGATTCAGGTGGCCAGGAACTGGGGAACCCTGCATAGACTTAACCTGGCGCGACCGGTGGAGCTGATGGAGGAGGACTTTAAGAGGTGGGATATGGTGCCGCTGTCGCTGGCGGGCAGAGTGCAGGCAGTTAAAATGGTGGTCCTCCCAAGGTTTCTTTTCGTGTTTCAGTGCCGCCCCATCCTGGTCACAAAGGCCTTTTTAAAAAAAATAGACAGGAGCATTATGAGCTTTGTGTGGGCGGGAAAGACCCCGAGAGTAAAGAGGGGGTTCCTGCAGCGCAGTAGGGACAGAGGGGGACTGGCTCTGCCGAGTCTGAGCGACTACTACTGGGCCGCCAATGTGTCGATGGTCTGTAAGTGGATGAGGGAAGAAGAGGGAGCGGCGTGGAAGAAGCTGGAGATGGCGTCCTGTAAGGGAACGAGCCTAAAAGCGCTGGTGACGGCGCCGCTGCCTTTCTCCCCGAAAAGGTACACCACAAACCCAGTGGTGGTGGCGACCTTGAAGATCTGGGGGCAGTGGAGGCGACACAGGGGAGTGACGGGTGCCTCGGTGTGGTCCCCGATAAGGAATAACCACAGGTTTGTCCCGGGGAGGATAGATGGGGGATTCCAGTGTTGGCAGCGAGCAGGAATTAGGAAGCTGAGGGACCTGTTTATAGACGGGACGTTTGCAAGTCTGGGAGCGCTAGAAGAAAAATATAAGTTGCCACCAGGGAATGCCTTCCGATATATGCAAGCGAGGGCATTTACGAGGCAATAGGTGAGGGAATTTCCGCAGCTCCCGACGCAAGGGATCCAAGATAGAGTGATCTCGGGGACATGGGTTGGAGAAGGCAAAGTGTCCGAATTATACCGGGAGATGAGGGACGAGGGGGAGGCGATGATAGAGGAGCTGAAGGGAAAATGGGAAGAAGAGCTGGGGGAAGAGATCGAGGAGGGGCTATGGGTGGATGCCCTAAGTAGGGTAAATTCCTCGTCCTCGTGTGCCTGATTCAATTTAAGGTTCTACATAGAGCACATATGGCGGGAGCAAGACTGAACAAGTTTTTCGGGGTCGTGGACAGATGTGGGAGGTGCTCAGGAAGCTTGGCGAACCACACACACATGTTCTGGTCGTGTCCGGCACTGTACGAGTTCTGGGGGGGTGTGGCAAGGGTAATTTCAAAGGTGGTGGGGGTCCGGATCAAGCCAGGCTGGGGGTTAGCTATATTTGGGGTTGCAGAAGAACCGGGAGTGCAGGAGGCGAAAGAGGCCGCCATTTTGGCCTTTGCGTCCCTAGTAGCCCGGCTTAGGATTCTACTTATGTGGAAGGAAGCGCAGCCCCCGGGCGTGGAGGCCTGGATAAACTACGTGGCAGGGTTCATAAGATTGGAACGAATAAAATTTGCGTTGAGAGGATCGGCTCAGGGGTTCTCCAGGCGGTGGCAACCGTTCCTTGACTATCTCGCGGAGCGATAATGAAAAGACAGAAAGGACAGCAGCAGCAACCCAGGGGGAGGGGGAGGGGGGAGCACTATTTTGTGTTTTTTGCTATTTGTTTTTTGTTTTTTGTTTTCTAGTTTTTTTGTAAGCTCACTATATTATTTAAATAATGTTTAATGTATAATCCCTTGTTGAGTTGTAAAAAACGGGAAAAAATTTTGTTTGAAAAATTTCAATAAAATATATCTTTTTTTTAAAAGGAAGGCATTGTAATGTAAAGAGTGATATGTGTATAATATTATCAAAATTGAATGGAAGAAAATCAAGGCAATGTGTAACTCTGGTGGAAATGTACAGTCAAGACAATTTGAAATGTTTCTGTAATGCTTATGATAAATTTTATGAATAAAGTATATTTTTTTGGGAAAAAAAAAAATCTGTTCTTATCAGTTTAATATCTGATACGTCCCTTATCTGGGGACCATATATTAAATTGATATTTGGAGCAGGGAGATTGTGTATTCACATTTCTTTCATCACACAACAAAACGCTTCGTCAAGTGGCTGCTGCTACTCAGCTTCTACCTGGCCCCGGGGTGTGATGAAGGATGACGAAAGGCATCATCACCCTCATCTTACAAGCAGAAGGGGGAAAGGGAACAAATTCGAAATTGCCGACCCATTTCACTGTTGAATGTGGATTACAAAATTCCAGCCAAGGTCATCGCCAATCGGGTCAAGTCTGTTACGAAGGAGTGGCCTGGCCTCATTGCCGCGGAACGCTCCAAGTAGTTGGACAGGAGATCAAGTGTATATTTGATCAAGGGAAGCTGAGGATTTCCATGTCGATCGTGGATTGGGGAACACGGAAGGATTGAAGTCGTCAAAGAGGAAACGTTTGGAGCTCGGCTGCTATTGGTGGATCCACTTCTTGTGCCGGGAGCAACGGGAATTCCCTCACCTGTCGCCTCACAAAAGCCCTCACCTGCATATATCTAAAGGCATTTCCCGGGGGACGCCGGTACAGTTTAGACTCAACGTACGAGCTATGGCTGCAGCTGCATCCCCACCACCAGGCTGAGGAGTGCAAAACACTGTCCGAGTCACAGTGAAGAAGGCGGAAGGGGAGTCACATGTGGACCGGAACTTCTTCGTGAAGCGGGTGCTGCTTGAGTGTTGCGGGTTTCAAGCAACAGATATCTTCTGCTTGCAAAACTTCCCCAACAATGGATATTTTGATGTCACCTTCAAGAGTGTCGCAGCGTGCATCAAATTCTTGAACGTATTCAAAGAAAAAGGTAACCAGAGTCCCCTGTCTATCCTGAATGCCGAGCCTCTGTTTACGCTACCGTCGCAGCAAAACCGGGTTGTTACACTGCACACGTACAACCCCCACATCCCCGTGTCTGATGTGCTCACGTTCCTCGCCAGGTATGCTGAGCTGAAAAGTGACAGCGTGCAATTGAAAGACACCTTCGGCATCTGGACAAGTGAGCACCAGGTCAAGGTGACTCTGAGAACAGACGGCAATGGAACCATCCTGCATCCCTCCTCCAGTTTCGCCATTGGAGGAAATCGTGGCTACCTTTACTACGTGGGACAGCCACGACTATGCCACACCTGTGGCAAAACGGGGCATGTTGCCGCAAACTGCAGTGTGACCTTCTGCAAGAACTGCAGGCAGGAGGGACACATGACTAAGGACTGCAAGGAAGACAAGTGCTGCAACCTGTGTGGGGAGGCCGGCCATCTTTACAGGGCCTGCCCGAAACGCGGGGCAACATATGCACAGATCATCAGCAGCGGAGTTAAAAAGGCGACCAGAGAGGAGGTTCATACACCCTCCATCGACAAAGTCACCACAGCACAGAATGCGGAAAAGCAACAGAAGCGCCCTCAACAAAAAGGGGAGGCCCCAGCACGCCCTGACAACCCAGCCCCAGCCCCATCTGATGAGGAACACTCAATGGAAGAGGAAGAGGATGGGACGAAGAACAAAAAGCCCTGGGAAACGGTGAACAGGGACAAACGGAAAAGGAAACAAAAAAACAAACTGAAGAACCCCCCGAGGGGGAGTGGCAAAAAGCGACACCTTTCAGCCGGCGCACTTAGCGCCGACACCTCATCCGATGAGGGAAAACAGGACAAGAATCGGCCTCAAATAAAGAGGCAAAGCACCAACGTGGGACGGAAGGCACAGACCCCCCAGACCACCGACCGGGAAGAAAATAAAACAATAAAACACGCCGAGACAATCAACCCCTGGCTCATGGGAACAGCAATATGACCAACGGCCACCAAACGGCGGACATCGAAAACAAGGTCACAGACCAACCCCCGAAATCAACAAGCAGCTACAACCCAGGTGAAGACCGGCCTGCAACCCCAACACCTACTGACTGCCACAACGGACGCCAGGGCTACACCGCCCCCCCCCCCCCCCCCCCCCAATGCATCTGCATCAAGTTCACGGGGCCAGTGCGGACCTTAACAGTTTTCTCAGCCCTGCAACGGTGCAACAGTTTGCGAGCACCACCGGCATGCTGGGGAACATCCAACAGCTGGAACAGCCAACTGTATAGACTCTGGACTCTTGAGACGGGTAAATCTACCTTTTTAATAATGGGTTTTAAAATTGCATCCATAAATGTGCGAAACATCAAAGATACTTCGCGGTGTGTAGCCACACTCAACTATTTAGCAAATGTGAAAGCTAACCTACTGTTCCTGCAGGAGTGCGGAATTCCGCACCTCAGCAACTACAGGCGCTGGTCGAGCTGGTGGTCCCACGGGCTATCCACCTGGTCAGGAGGAAACGACTGCCGCTCCTCCGGCCTGGGTATTCTGCTGCGGGGAGGCAACTTCACCATCTCCGACTTTAAGGAGGTGGTGGGCGGGGACCTCCTCGTAGCAGACGTGAAATACAAAAACACCCCTCTCAGACTTATTAATGTGTACGCCCCGGCCGTAAAAAGTGAGCGGCTGGCAGTCCTTCAGCAACTCCCACTGCTGTTGGCCACCTCCAAGCCGGTCATCCTGGGCGGTGACTTCAACTGCATCATCGATGCGGCTGGACGATCCAGCAAAGCCGACAGCAAACTAGACGCTACGTCCAGACTCCTGATGGAAACGGTAAAAGACGCCAAGCTGCTCGACATCTGCAGCAACCCTGCAGACGGAGCGCAGCGTAGATACACATGGTCACGGCCAGACGGGTCCGTCCGCTCCAGGATAGACTTCTTCTTTGTGTCCCGTGCTTTCAGGTCCACCGATGTAAAGCCGGTGTTCTTCTCTGACCACTGCCTCCTACTGGCCGACTGCCACCTGCAGGAAAACCAAGGGGTAGGCAGGGGGACATGGAAGCTGAATGTAAAACTGCTGACCCCTGAGAACCTCGAGGAACTCAGGAGGGATTACAAAGGTTGAAGAACCGTGAAACCCCTCTTTGAGGATGCAGGATGTTTGAGGTGAGGGATGCAGTTAGTGTCCCTGCTGATTTTACCTGCAGGAAGTGCTGCCATCTCCAGCTCCTCCAAGACCGAGTTAGGGAACTGGAGCTGGAGTTGGAAGAACTTCGGATCATTCGGGAGGCAGAAGGGGTCATAGATAGCAGCTTCAGGGAATTAGTTACACCAAAGATTGGAGATAGGTGGGTAACTGTAAGAGGGACTGGGAAAAAGCAGTCAGTGCAGGGATCCCCTGCGGTCGTTCCCCTGAGAAACAAGTATACCGCTTTGGATACTTGTGGGGGGGGGGACTTACCAGGGGTAAGCCATGGGGTACGGGCCTCTGGCACGGAGTCTGTCCCTGTTGCTCAGAAGGGAAGGGGGGAGAGGAGCAGAGCATTAGTAATTGGGGACTCTATAGTCAGGGGCACAGATAGGAGATTTTGTGGGAGCGTGAGAGACTCGCGTTTGGTATGTTGCCTCCCAGGTGCAAGGGTACGTGATGTCTCGGATCGTGTTTTCCGGGTCCTTAGGGGGAGGGGGAGCAGCCCCAAGTCGTGGTCCACATTGGCACTAACGACATAGGTAGGAAAGGGGACAAGGATGTCAGGCAGGCTTTCAGGGAGCTAGGATGGAAGCTCAGAACTAGAACAAACAGAGTTGTTATCTCTGGGTTGTTGCCCGTGCCACGTAATAGTGAGATGAGGAATAGGGAGAGAGAGCATTTAAACACGTGGCTACAGGGATGGTGCAGGCGGGAGGGATTCAGATTTTTGGATAACTGGGGCTCTTTCTGGGGAAGGTGGGACCTCTACAGACAGGATGGTCTACATCTGAACCTGAGGGGCACAAATATCCTGGGGGGGAGATTTGTTAGTGCTCTTTGGAGGGGTTTAAACTAATGCAGCAGGGGCATGGGAACCTGGATTGTAGTTTTAGGGTAAGGGAGAATGGGAGTATAGAGGTCAGGAGCACAGATTTGACGTCGCAGGAGGGGGCCAGTGTTCAGGTAGGTGGTTTGAAGTGTGTCTACTTCAATGCCAGGAGTATACGAAACAAGGTAGGGGAACTGGCAGCATGGGTTGGTACCTGGGACTTCGATGTTGTGGCCATTTCGGAGACATGGATAGAGCAGGGACAGGAATGGATGTTGCAGGTTCCGGGGTTTAGGTGTTTTAGTAAGCTCAGAGAAGGAGGCAAAAGAGGGGGAGGTGTGGCGCTGCTAGTCAAGAGCAGTATTACGGTGGCGGAGAGGATGCTAGATGGGGACTCTTCTTCCGAGGTAGTATGGGCTGAAGTTAGAAACAGGAAAGGAGAGGTCACCCTGTTGGGAGTTTTTTATAGGCCTCCTAATAGTTCTAGGGATGTAGAGGAAAGGATGGCGAAGATGATTCTGGATATGAGCGAAAGTAACAGGGTAGTTATTATGGGAGACTTTAACTTTCCAAATATTGACTGGAAAAGATATAGTTCGAGTACAATAGATGGGTCGTTTTTTGTACAGTGTGTGCAGGAGGGTTTCCTGAAACAATATGTTGACAGGCCAACAAGAGGCGAGGCCACGTTGGATTTGGTTTTGGGTAATGAACCAGGCCAGGTGTTGGATTTGGAGGTAGGAGAGCACTTTGGGGACAGTGACCACAATTCGGTGACGTTTACGTTAATGATGGAAAGGGATAAGTATACACCGCAGGGCAAGAGTTATAGCTGGGGGAAGGGCAATTATGATGCCATTAGACGTGACTTGGGGGGGATAAGGTGGAGAAGTAGGCTGCAAGTGTTGGGTACACTGGATAAGTGGGGCTTGTTCAAGGATCAGCTACTGCGTGTTCTTGATAAGTATGTACCGGTCAGACAGGGAGGAAGGCGTCGAGCGAGGGAACTGTGGTTTACCAAGGAAGTGGAATCTCTTGTTAAGAGGAAGAAGGAGGCCTATGTGAAGATGAGGTGTGAAGTTTCAGTTGGGGCGATGGATAGTTACAAGGTAGCGAGGAAGGATCTAAAGAGAGAGCTAAGACGAGCAAGGAGGGGACATGAGAAGTATTTGGCAGGAAGGATCAAGGAAAACCCAAAAGCTTTCTATAGGTATGTCAGGAATAAGCGAATGACTAGGGAAAGAGTAGGACCAGTCAAGGACAGGGATGGGAAATTGTGTGTGGAGTCTGAAGAGATAGGCGAGATACTAAATGAATATTTTTCGTCAGTATTCACTCAGGAAAAAGATAATGTTGTGGAGGAGAATGCTGAGCCCCAGGCTAATAGAATAGATGGCATTGAAGTACGTAGGGAAGAGGTGTTGGCAATTCTGGACAGGCTGAAAATAGATAAGTCCCCGGGACCTGATGGGATTTATCCTAGGATTCTCTGGGAGGCCAGGGAAGAGATTGCTGGACCTTTGGCTTTGATTTTTATGTCATCATTGGCTACAGGAATAGTGCCAGAGGACTGGAGGACAGCAAATGTGGGCTTTGTTCAAAAAGGGGAACAGAGACAACCCCGGCAACTATAGACCGGTGAGCCTCACGTCTGTAGTGGGTAAAGTCTTGGAGGGGATTATAAGAGACAAGATTTATAATCATCTAGATAGGAATAATATGATCAGGGATAGTCAGCATGGCTTTGTGAAGGGTAGGTCATGCCTCACAAACCTTATTGAGTTCTTTGAGAAGGTGACTGAACAGGTAGACGAGGGTAGAGCAGTTGATGTGGTGTATATGGATTTCAGCAAAGCGTTTGATAAGGTTCCCCACGGTAGGCTATTGCAAAAAATACGGAGGCTGGGGATTGAGGGTGATTTAGAGATGTGGATCAGAAATTGGCTAGCTGAAAGAAGACAGAGGGTGGTGGTTGATGGGATATGTTCAGAATGGAGTACAGTCACAAGTGGAGTACCACAAGGATCTGTTCTGGGGCCGTTGCTGTTTGTCATTTTTATCAATGACCTAGAGGAAGGCGCAGAAGGGTGGGTGAGTAAATTTGCAGACGATACTAAAGTCGGTGGTGTTGTCGATAGTGTGGAAGGATGCAGCAGGTTACAGAGGGATATAGATAAGCTGCAGAGCTGGGCTGAGAGGTGGCAAATGGAGTTTAATGTAGAGAAGTGTGAGGTGATTCACTTTGGAAGGAATAACAGGAATGCGGAATATTTGGCGAATGGTAAAGTTCTTGAAAGTGTGGATGAGCAGAGGGATCTAGGTGTCCATGTACATAGATTCCTGAAAGTTGCCACCCAGGTTGATAGGGTTGTGAAGAAGGCCTATGGAGTGTTGGCCTTTATTGGTAGAGGGATTGAGTTCCGGAGTCAGGAGGTCATGTTGCAGCTGTACAGAACTCTGGTACGGCCGCATTTGGAATATTGCGTACAGTTCTGGTCACCGCATTATAGGAAGGACGTGGAGGCTTTGGAGCGGGTGCAGAGGAGATTTACCAGGATGTTGCCTGGTATGGAGGGAAAATCTTATGAGGAAAGGCTGATGGACTTGAGGTTGTTTTCGTTGGAGAGAAGAAGGTTAAGAGGAGACTTAATAGAGGCATACAAAATGATCAGGGGGTTGGATAGGGTGGACAGTGAGAGCCTTCTCCCGCGGATGGATATGGCTGGCACGAGGGGACATAACTTTAAACTGAGGGGTAATAGATATAGGACAGAGGTCAGAGGTAGGTTCTTTACGCAAAGAGTAGTGAGGCCGTGGAATGCCCTACCTGCTACAGTAGTGAACTCGCCAACATTGAGGGCATTTAAAAGTTTATTGGATAAACATATGGATGATTATGGCATAGTGTAGGTTAGATGGCTTTTGTTTCGGTGCAACATCGTGGGCCGAAGGGCCTGTACTGCGCTGTATTGTTCTATGTTCTATGTTCTATGAGGCCCCACATCTCTGGTGGGAAGCAATCAAGGGGAATATCAAGAGGTTTTTCATCCTCAAGGGCGTTGAAAAGGTGAGAGAGAGACGAGGGGTCATGTCCAGGCTCCAGAAAAGTATGCAGAATTTGCTCCAGCTGCAGTCGATGGGGGTGGATGTCAAGGAGGATCTCCAAGAGGTGAAGAACCAGCAAGCCTCACTCTGCACCTCGGTGGCCTCCAAGGTTATCTTCCGTTCCAGAGTCCGCTCCGTGGAGCAGGATGAAAAGTGCTCACGCTTCTTCTTCCAAAAGGTGCACAGAGAGACCTCTGTGATCAGCAGCCTGAAGGAAGAAGATGGCTCTGTAAAGTCATCACAGTCTGACATCCTGAGGATCAGCCAATCCTTTTATGCCGGACTGTATGACCTGAAGCCAACAGATAGCACTGTTTCCCAGACTTTCCTGTCGACTATGACGGAGGTCATAGGCGACAGCGAGCTGGAAAACCTGGACAAACCACTAACTCTGGACGAGCTGACAAAGGCCGTCAAGTCCTTTGGGACGAGTAAAACTCCCGGAAGCGACGGCTTACCGGTGGAGTTGTATTCGGCTCTGTGGGACTGGATGGGCCCAGACCTGCTGGAAGTGTACGAGAGTATGCTTCTGGAAGGCAGCATGTCAGAATCCATGAGGAAAGGCATCATCACCCTCATCTACAAGCAGAAGGGGGAAAGGGAAGAAATTCGAAATTGGCGACCCATTTCACTGTTGAATGTGGACTACAAAATTCTAGCCAAGGTCATCGCCAATCGGGTCGGGTCTGCTCTGGAGTCGGAGAGCCACCCTGACCAGACCTGTGCTGTACCCGCAGGAAGATCTCTGATAGCCTCGCGCTACTCAGGGATACGATCGCCTACGTGCAGGACAGGAGGGTGGACACCTGCCTCATCAGCCTTGACCAGGAGAAGGCTTTTGACAGAATATCGCACACCTACATGATGGCTGTGCTCTCCAAAATGGGGTTTGGGGAGGGAATTCGCAATTGGATCAAACTGCTCTACACAAACATCTATAGCGCAGTCTCAATCAATGGGTGGGAATCGGAAAGGTTCCATATCAAATCCGGAGTCAGGCAGGGCTGCCCTCTCTCCTCTGCCCTTTTTGTGTGCTGCATAGAACCTTTTGCCGAGTCCATCAGGAGGGATCCGGGTATAAGAGGATTGACGATCCCAGGCAGTGGAGGCATGCAAGTCAAGGCCTCCCTGTACATGGACGACGTTGCCGTCTTCTGCTCGGATTCTGCGTCTGTACGCAGGCTCTTGACCACCTGCGACCAGTTTGAACTGGCCTCGGGAGCCAAGGTAAACCGGGGCAAGAGCGAGGCCATGTTCTTTGGGAACTGTGCCGACCTGTCCTTCGTCCCCTTCACTGTCAGGTCAGATTACCTGAAGGTGCTGGGGATATGGTTCGGAGCTGCTGGGGCGTGCACCAAAAACTGGGAGGAGCGCATAGCCAAGGTAAGACAGAAACTGGGCTGGTGGGAGCAACGCTCCCTCTCCATGGGCAGCACGGTAGCCTTGTGGATAGCACAATTGCTTTACAGCTCCAGGGTCCCAGGTTCGATTCTGGCTTGGGTCACTGTCTGTGTGGAGTCTGCACATCCTCCCCGTGTGTGCGTGGGTTTTCTCTGGGTGCTCCGGTTTCCTCCCACAGTCCAAAGATGTGCGGGTTAGGTGGATTGGCCATGATAAATTGCCCTTAGTGTCCAAAATTGCCCTTAGTGTTGGGTGGGGTTACTGGGTTATGGGGATAGGGTGGCGGTGTTGACCTTGGGTGCTCTTTCTAAGAGCCGGTGCAGACTCGATGGGCCGAATGGCCTCCTTCTGCACTGTAAATTCTATGATAATCCATTGCGGGCAAAACCTTGGTCATCAGGTGTGAGGTACTCTCGGTGTTACTGTACGTGGCGCTGGTCTGGCCCATAACCCGACCCTACGCCACAGCAGTCACCAGGACCATCTTCAAATTTATCTGGAGATCCAAGATGGACCATGTCCGAAGGGACACCATGTACAAACCTCTGGAGAAGGGAGGGCGGAACGTACCCAACGCCTCTCTCCCCCCACATGAATAAACATTTTAAAAGCATCACATTCCCCAGTAAACAAACATCAGAAAAAACAGTGCAGAAACTTCCCCCCCCCCCCCCCTCTACCAAGGTCCCTGCAAGGCGAAGCAACCGTTAACCATCCACGCAGCCCATTATTTCACAGAGAGCTACTTCAATTTATAGAATCCAGCACCACAAATCGCCGTCACAGTACTTCTCCAAGGCTTCAGTGTCTTTTAATTCGCCTCCATTTCTTTAATAAAGGGCCATACTTCATCTGGCGTTTCGAAGTAGAAGTCCCGTTCCTCATGTGTGACCCACAGACGGGCTGGGTACAGCATCCCGAACTTCACCCCCTTCTTAAAGAGGGCCGTTTCTGCCCGATTGAACCCAGCCCGCCTCTTGGGCAAATCCGCTCCCAGGTCCTGATAGATGCACAACTCACAGTTCTCCCACTTGCTGCTCCGTTCTTTCTGGGCTCACCGCAAAACATGTTACTTGTCCATGAAACGGTGAAAACCACCATGGCCCTCGGCGGCTCGTTCGCTCTGGGCTTCCTCACGAGGGCTCTGTGCGCTCTGTCCAATTCCAGGGGCCGAGGGAACGCCCCAGCTCGTTTCAAATTCTCCAACATGTCCATCACATAAGTCCTCACATCCCATCCCTCACTGCCCTCAGGAAGGCCAACAATTCTGAGATTCTGCCGCCTGGACCTATTCTCCAGGTCCTCCAGCTTCTCCTGAGGATGGCGGTTGTTCATCATCCCCACCTTGCTTTCCAGCACGATTATATAATCCTCGCGCCTGGACATCTTTAGTTCCACCTCCTGGCTCGCTCTCCCGTGAGTTTCCTGATTCTGAACCTCTTGATCAATCGAAGCCTTAATCAGGTCCAGCGTGTCCTTCTTCAGCTTGGCGAAGCAATCCTCAAAAACTTCACCAGCTGCTCCGTTGACCACTGTGTCGTCTCCCCACGGCCCTGCTGCCCTGCCATGCTGCCCGTGTTACTAGCTCTGCTTGCATCTCCTTTATAGGACTTTGTCGTCTCACACGGCCACTTCTGGTCCAATTCTCCATACACCGGAGGGGGATTTCTCCTTACTGTCTCACACTACACCGATTTATCCCATAAAATCCAAAGAAAAATGGGGGAAAAAGGTCCAAAAGACCGTTACAGGCGGGAGCTATCAAATGTGCGCCCTACTCCTCCATGGCCGCCACCGGAAGTCGCATTGCTGGACACTTGTGACGCACGAATGTAACTTGCCACTTGTCAGCCCAAGCCTGGATATTGTCCAGCTCTTGCTGCATTTGGGCACGGACTGCTTCATTATCTGAGGAGTCGCGAATGGTGCTGAACATTAGGCAGTCATCCGCAAACATCCCCACTTATTTTTTAAAAGAAATTTTGAGTATCCAATGCAATTAAGGGCAATTTAGCATGGTCAATGCACCTAGCCTGCACATCTTTGGGTTGTGGGGGCGAAACCCATGCAAACACAGGGAGAATATGCAAACTCCACACTGACAGTGACTCAGAGTTGGGATCGAACCTGGGACCTCGGCGCCGTGAGGCAGCCGTGATAACCACTGCGCCACCATGCTGCCCAAACATCCCCACTTCTGACGGCATGGTAGCACAGTGGTTAGCACAGTTACTTCACAGCTCCAGGGTCCCAGGTTCGATTCCCGGCTTAGGTCACTGTCTGTGTGGAGTCTGCACATCCTCCCGTGTCTGCGTGGGTGCCCTCAGGGTACTCCTCCCACAGTCCAAAGATGTGCAGGTTAGGTGGATTGGCCATGCGAAATTGCCCTTAGTGTCCAAGAAGGTTAGGTGGGGTTACTGGGTTTTGAGGATAGGTTGGAGGTGTGTGTTTAAGTAGAGATCTCTTTCCAAGACCAGGTGCAGACTCGATGGGCCGAATGGCCTCCTCCTGCACGGTAAATTCTATGATGGAAGGCAGGTCATTGACGAAGCAGCTGAAGATGGTTGGGCCGAGGACACTACCCTGAGGAACTCCTGCAGTGATATCCTGGAGCTGAGATGATTGACGTCCAAACACCACAACCATCTTCCTTTGTGCCAGGAAAGACTCCAACCAGCGGAGAGTTTCCCCCCTGATTCCAGTTTAGCTGGGACTCCTTAATGCTATACTTGGTCAAATTCTGCCGATGTCAAGGACAGCCACTCTCACCTCACCTCTGGCATTCAGCGCTTTTATCCATGTTTGAACCAAGGCTGCAATGTGGTCAGGAGCTGAGTGACTCTGGATGAACCCAAACTGACTGTCCGTGAGCAGGTTATTGCCGGTTAAGTGCCGCTTCAGGACATTCTGGGGGGAGAGGGTGATCAACGAGTGGTCGTGGTGCACATCGGTGCGAATGACATCGGTGAAAAAAGGGAAGAGGTGGTGAAAGCAGAAGTTAGGGGGCGCGATTCCCCCAGCCCCTCGCCAGGCCGGAGAATCGCTGCAACCGCGCCACGCCGCCCCGACGCCGGCGCGCGATTCTCCGAGGTGCGGACAATCGTCGCCATTTGCGCCGGCGGGTTTGGCGCGGCGTCGGTCGCGGGCCGCTGTATGAGGCTGGGCCGCAGAGTTCCACGGGCCCTGTCCACATCTGGTCGTTGCTGTCGGGAACTTGCGCGAAGGGTCGGGTGCCGGCCTTTGGGGAGGCGGGGGGGGGGGGGGGGGGTGGGCATCCCCGGGGGGGGGGGGGGGGGGGGCGGGGGGGCTCCGATGGGATCTCGCCCATGATCGGGGCCCACCGATTGGTGGGGCGGCCTCTTTCCCCCCACCCCCCGGGCCTACTTTGTTGCGCGTGCGGCCACTGCGCATGTGTGGATTGCCGCCGTCCCCAGTGCGCGCCAGGATGTGAGGCTGGAGCTGCGTGAATTCCTTCAGCGCTGTGCAGGCCCCCTGTGGGGGCCAAAATCGCTAGTACCCGCGCCTGTTTCGCACCGTCGTGAAACGCGGAGAATTGTGCCCAGGGAGTTAGGAAGAAAGGTAAGAAGTCGAACCTCAAAGGTAGTGATCTCAGGATTACTACCAGTGCCACAAGCTAGTCAGAGTAGAAATAGGAGGGTGTATCGGATGAATACATGCCTGAAGAGATGGTGTGAGGAGGAGGGTTTCAGTTTCCGGTCTGGGGGAGGTACGATCTGTACAAAATTGATGGGTTACAGCTGGGCAGGACCGGGACTGACGTCCTTGGTGGGACACTTGCTAGAGCAGTTGGGGAGGGTTGAAACTAATATGGCAGGGGGCTGACAACCTATGTACAGATTCAGAGCAGAGGGAATCAAGAACACAGGGAAAAAACAGAAAGGAGAAGAAGAAAAGAGATGGGCAGAGAAATCAAGGGCCTGTATCAGATAATGACACTGAAAAAAATAGTAGGGACGGGACAAGGAATGTTAAAAGGTCTAACCTTAATGTTTTGTCCTGGACGTGTGGAGCATTCAAAATAAAAATGGATGAATTAGTTGTGCAGATAGATGGATAGGCATGTAATATAATTGGGATTATGGAGACCTGGCTCCAAGGTGATCAAGAATGGGAGCTAAACAGTCAGTATTTAGGAAGAACAGACAGAATGGAAAAGGTGGTGGAGTTGCATTTTTGATTAAAGAAGATATTGATACAATATTGAGGAAAGGTATGAATACAGATGATGTGGAATCTGTCTGGGTCGAGTTAGGAAACATCAAGGGGCAAAAAAAACATCCATAGGGGTGGTATACAGACCACCAAGCTGCAGTGGTAATGTTGGGAATAGCATTAGACAGGAAATCAGAGATGCTTATGATAAAGGAACATCTGTGATTCTGGGTTACTTTAATCTGCAGCTCGTTTAGGTGTCTCAAATTAGTCACAATACAATAGAGGAGGAATTTCTGGAGTGTATACAGGGTGATTTTCTGGACCAGGACAGTGAGGAACCAACAAGGGAATCGGCCATTTTGTACTTGGTGTCATGCAATGAGAAAGGATTAGTTGGCAATGTATTGTGTGAGAACGCTTGGGGTTGAGTGACCATAATATGGTCGAATTCTTATCAAGGTGAATAGTGAGGTAGTTGATTCTGAGACCAGGGTCCTGAACCTCAATAAAGGTAACTATGGTGGTATGAGGCATGAGCTGGCTACGGACGGGGAAACATTACTGAAAGGAAAGACAGTGGACAGGCAATGGCAGGTATTCAAGGAATGAATAGGTAAACTCTAAAAGTTGCTGATTCCTATTTGGCACAAGTGTAGAAAGGGAAATTAGAGATAATATTAGATTCAACGAAAAAACACACAAATTAGCAAGAAAAAGCAATAGACCTGAGGATTGGGGACAGTTTAAAATTCTGCAAAGGCAGACCAAGGGATTGATTAAGAAGGGGAAAATACAATTTGAAAGTAAACTAAAGGGGAACATAAAAAACCGACTGTAAACGTTTCAATTGTTATGTAATGACAAATAGTTGATTAAAAGCTAATGTCCCTTACAGTCAGAAACAGGGAAATTCATAACAGAGAACAAAGAAATGGCTGAGGAACTAAATTTGTACTTTTTTTCTGTCTTCACGAAGGAAGACATGAATAATGTACCGGAAGTTATAAGAAAGACAAGTTTTAGTGAGGATTTGAAGGAAATTAGTATTTGTAAAGAAATGGGGCTGAATTCTCTATTCTGGAGACCCCGTCGTGAAAATGTTGGAGTTTCATGATGGCGTGATCGGGTCCACAGCTGCGGCGATTCAACCACTCCCAAGGGGCTAGGACGGACGGATCATGAAACTCAACACACTGTTAACGGACCGGCGTCCGATTGGCCGGTTCCTTGATTAACACGATGTCACAGTTGCACATAACCCATTCTCCCCCTCCCACACAGAAGCGTCGCAGCCAACATGGCCGCAAGGAGGGCGGGCGTCACATTTCCGGGACGCCGAACTGGAGACCCTCATTGACTCCGTGGAGGAGAGGAGGCTGGTGCTGTACCCCAGGCCGGGACGGAGATCATCAGGCGGGATCACTCGCCGTGCCTGGGCGGTGGTGGGGGCCGCCGTCGGCGCTGTCGCGGTGGTGGCCCGGACTGGAGACCAGTGCAGGAAGAAACTGCACGACCTCCTCAGGTTTGCGTTTTCCTCCCCCCCCAGGACATTGCCGCGCACAACCGCCGGGAGCGGGAGAAGACCGGAGGGGGACCACCAGATCTATAATCCCCACACCGTGCCTGAGCAGGGGGCACTAGACATTGTCGGTGGGCCGGAAAAAAGGGAAGTTGCCGACACGGAGGTCTGCGGTGCACCACAAAGTGAGAGTCCCTGTCTGGTTCCGGGTCCCCACGACAAATGTGTGCCCACCCAACCCTCCTTACCCCACACCCCAACCCCCCTCACCACACACCCCAAACCCCCTCACCCCACACCCCAACCCCCCTCACCCCATACCCCAACCCCCCTCACCACACACCCCAAACCCCCTCACCCCACACCCCAACCCCCCTCACCCCACACCCCAACCCCCCTCACCCCATACCCCAACCCCCCTCACCACACACCCCAAATCCCCTCACCCCACACCCCAACCCCCTCACCCCACACCCCAACCCCCCTCACCCCACACCCCAAACCCCCTCACCCCACACCGCAACCGCCCTTACCCCAGCCCTCACCACCTCACGCCTCACACCCACCCCGCTGTCTAACCATACATGCCGCCTTGCGTCTTGCAGGACCATCTGAGGCCTTCCGCCCTCAGCCAGTGCCAGAGCCGTTGCCCTCAGACAGCCGAGCACCGACGGGGAGAGCAGCCGGAACACCAGCCCTCTGCCCGAGGCGACCCAGGACACCAAGGAGTTCGGGTCCGAGGAGGTCACTGACTTTCCGTCACAGCCGTCTCCTACACTGTCCACCATCTCGGAGACTATCACCTTGGTTGGGCAAATTAGTAAAGAGGCTTCTGGGACACTCACTGGTGTGTACCACACAGTCGATCCGGGAAAGCAGGTGGAGGTAGGAGCAGCCGAGAGGCCGGACGGTCGGAGGGCAGTCCGGCCCCAGGAACCAGTTGGAAGATCCAGTCCCACCCATAGTACAGGTACCGTCAGAGACTGGAGGAGGGGATGACGGCAGCTTCCAGAACTGCTGCGGCAGGTGGAGGAGTCCATCTGTGTGCAGGAGCAGGGGGTAGTGCCAGTCATACTTGCCACCTAGGCCGAAACCGCACGGGTGGCATCCGCGGTGGAGGCAATGGGGGTGACAGTGTCGGACATGAAACAGCATGTGCAAGGCCTGGGGCATTCTGTGCAGGTGGGGGCCGAGGCCCAGGACAGGGCTACCCTCACACAGGGAGCCATGTGCCGGAGCCAGCTGGAGATTGCAGCAGCGCTCCTCAGGGTAGCCGAGTCACAGCGGGCCATTGCTGACAGCATTGGGCAGGTGATGGTCCAGTCAGAGCAGGCCATTGCTGAGAGCATCAGCGGCATTGCCCAGCTGCTGGCCGGCATTGCACAGGCACAGAGTGAGGTGATCCTGTCCCAGCGGGAGATGACCCACTCTCTGTGCTCCATGGCCGCAAACATTCAGACCCTTCTCTATACCAGAGCAGGCATCCAGGACTGGCAACGCCAGGTGGCGGGGGGGCCTCGGGGGATGGCTCCGCTCGCACTCCTGTCCCATGGAGAAGCCCGGGGGCATTCGGGCACCCCAAGGCAGGAGGAGGTGCTGGGGCCTGTGCTGGTGACTCCTGCAAGGGAGGTCCCGAAACACCGCAGCACCCAGGACTCCCCCCTTCTGTCCCTGGTGGATCTGGTGGGCAAAGGGCAGAACAGGGCGGGAACACACCAGCCGGGATGTCCAAGGAGCAGCTGGGCCCATCCAGGTTGCCCAGGAGACTTGCGCCAACGGGGACCCTTGTCGCAGGGCAGGAGTCACAGCAGGCCACCTCCACTACTGCTGTACTGTCTGGGAAACCACAAAGGCGTAGCGGTAGGGCCCGTAAGGCCAGAAGGTTAGACACCAGTTAAGTTGGCACGGGTGCAGGGCACAGTTGAGCAATAGAGACTAGGGCACAGACTGTATATAATCAATTGTTTGGAATAAACACATGTTCGCACCGTTAAAACCAGCCTTGGTTCTCTCTTTGATGGGTGTGGGGTTGGGGCCACTAGGAATGAGGGGTGGTGGACGAGTGAGGCTCATTGGCTGGACCGTACAGCTGCCCCCTCCCCCGACCGTCCCCAACACCCCCTCCCCAGCTATTCGACAGGACCATGTGATGGACTGGCTAGGTCGTATGCAGTGACCAGCCAGTTGCTACTGTGGCATGAGTCAGACATTGTCTAATGATGTTGAGCATGGAGCTCATCGCAGGCAGGCTGCCATCATCCTGTTGCCTGGGCATCCTGGTGGGCCCGGTCCACTGGGTACTGGGTGTACTGGTCCGCAAGGGCATGCAGCGCGTCCATCATGGCACGGATGCACCTGTGCGCCGATGTTTGCGAGATGCTGGACATGTCCCCACTCGACGACCGGAAAAACCCCGTCATGTAGAAGTTGAAGGCCACCGTCACCTTGACAGCCACCGGTAGTGGGTATCCTCCCCCATTCCCATGCAGTGCCAGGTGTGCCATCATGTGGCAGAAGTGTCTCACTGTCTCTCTGCTCAACCGCAGGCTCCTCCTGCATGCCCGGTCCAGGAGGTCCTCAAAGGACATGCGGTCGCAGTCGACGCGTGGCTTCATCCGGCGCCTCCTTGGCACCACCTCCTCCTCCTCCTCGTCCTGTTGGGCAGCCGGCTCTCCAGCCTGAGCGGCTGCCACCTGCCCCTCTGCAGGCTGCTGCTCTGCTGGAGCCTCCGCCTCCTGTCTGAGCCGACCCCGCTCACGCTGCCATAGGGCTGCATGCAGGGCAGAGGTGGGCACCACCCACACGGCCGTTTTCTCTGGGATTAATGGGATTGAAAGTGGACAAATCTCCAGGGCCTGATAACCTTCATCCCAGAGTACTTAAGGAAGTAGCCATGGAAATAGCAGATCATTTGGTGGTCATTTTCCAAAGTTCTTTGGACTCTGGAATGGTTCCCATAGATTGGAAGGTCGTGAACTTAACCCCGCCATTCAAAAGGGAGGTAGAGAGAAAACAGGGAACTATAGACTATTGAGCCTAATGTCGGTAGTGGGGAAGTTGCTGGAGCCCATTATCCAGGATTTCATTGCACAGCGTTTGAAAGGCAGCAGTATAATCAGACAAAGTCAGTATGGATTTACAAAAGGAAAATCATGCTTGCCAAATCTACTCGACTTTTTTGAGGTTGTAATGAGTAGAGTTGACTCGGGAGAACCGGTGGATGTGATTTATTTTGACTTTCAGAAGGCTTTGGACTAGGACGCACGTAACAGATTAATATGTAAAGTTAAAGCGTATGAGATTACAGATAATGTCTTGAGATGGATGAAAGCTGATTAGCAGACAGAAAGCAAAATGGTGGATAAATGGGTCTTTTTCTGATTGGCAGGCAGTGACTAGTGGGGTACTGTAGGGATCTGTGACCACCAACTGTTCACATTCTACATCAATGATTTGGACGAGGGAACTAAATATAGCCGAAGGGCCTCCGACGGCCGGCGTGAGTTGGCTCATGTGTGTGCTGCCGTCATCCCAGCGCATGTGCAGGAGCGCCAGCGTGTGCTGCCGTCATCCCAGCGCATGTGCAGGAGCGCCAGCGTGTGCTGCGTCATCCCAGCGCATGTGCAGGGAGGTTCTTCTCCGCGCCGGCCATGGCGGATCGTTACAGTGGCAGGTGCGGAGGGAAAGAGTGCCCTCCATGGCACAGGCCTGCCCGCGGATCGGTGGGACTGATCGCGGGCCAGGCCACTGTGGGGGCCCCCCCCGGGGCCAGATCCCCCCGCGCCCCACCGAGGTCCCACGGTACGGACCTGGTGTAATTAACGCCAGCGAGACCCGCCGAAAACAGGCGGCCAGTCGGGCAATCGCGGGCCGGAGAATCACCGGGAGGGGGGCCACCGGCGCGGCACAATTCCCGCCCCCCGCTGAAAAATCGGCGCCGGAGAATCCGGCAGCCGGCGCGGGGGTCCTAAGTGTTGATGCTGGGGCAGGATTCGCAGAGTTCTACGACACCAATTCAATGATCGGCACCGGCGCCACGTGGAACACAATCAATTTAATGAGAAACGATGCGGGATTCGCGATTGACATTCAGGAGGCCGACAAGCTGCATATCCACACTTCACTATCCACACACACCATCCCAGCCAACATGGTGGCAGCGAGGAGACCAACACCCCATTTTATGGACGCTGAACTCGGGAACCTGCTGGAAGCTGTGGAGGAGAGTCGTGTGACTCGGTACCCCAGTGCGGGAAGGAGGCTGCCAGCTGCCGCCGTTCGCCTTGCCTGAGCACAGATGACAGAGGCTGACAGTGCCGTGAGCAACAGCATCTGGACCGGCCAGCAGTGCCATAAGAAATTGCACAACTTCCTCGGGGTGGCCAGGGTGAGTAGGCAGCACTGTGCCCCTGGCACCAACCCCCGTTCCACCCACCCGTTACCTCACCCCCACCCTCAGGACATCCGAACCCTCACCCTGCACCACTTACCAGCACCCATACCAGCCGCAATGGCTGGGTGCCCTGGCCACTGAAGCTAGCCCTCCCCTGGGCAGCATGCATCAGACTGTCTAACACTGCATTTCCTGTCCCCCCCACCCCACCCCCAGGAGAAAGACGCCCAGAATCGCCGGGAGGGGGAAAAGATTGGAGGGGAACCACCGGACCACCGGACCTATGGCCCCTCACCATGGCAGAGCGGTGGGCCTGGATATGGTCGACAGGCCCGAGGAAAGGGCTGTTGCCGGGGTGTAGGTCGGCGTCACGCAAGGATGTGAATACCCCTTCCGGGCGCATTGCCCGGGCGCAGATACAGAAGGAGGTGGCCCAGTCCCAGACAGAGGTGGTGCATTCACTGGCTGATGTGGCATAGACCCAGAAGTTGGTGGAACAGTGGTAGCGTGATATGGCGCAGTCCCGGGTGGAGTCGACTCCCCCCTGTTGCGGTTGTGGTCCCACCTGACATGTGTGTCAATGTCCTTCCACCCCCCCACCACACCAATACCCCCCCAAACACACCCCTCTCCTCACAGCCTCCAACACCCCAACTCCTCACCCCCCCCCCCCCCAACCTGGCCCACGGTCTAATCATGTGTCTTGTCTTGCAGGACCTGCTGGTGATGGGGTGGGCCCTTCTGGTGAGCTCGCCCCTAGCCACAGCCAGAGTCCCAGGTGCCGACCAGCGACGAGGAAACCGTCACAGATGCGAGCCATCGACCTCAGGCCCAGGACACACTGGAGCTCGAGTCCGAGGATGACATGGATTTCCCGTCACATCTGTCTCCAAGACCCTTCAATATCAAAGAGACACTCACCTCGGTTGGGCACTTTAGTGAAGAGGTTACAGGGGCACTCTCTGATGCGCACAACACACAACTGGTGGAGGTAGGAACGCCCGAGGGGCCGGATGGTCGGCTGGCGAGCCAACCCCAGGGTCTAGCTGCCATAAGACAGGTTTTGGGCTTCTGGAATGGCCAGTCCCATCGATTGTGGAGATTCAGTCGCAGAGCCAGGGCCTGCATGAGGGGTTTTCTTTTTTTAAAAAATATATTTTATTCAAGATTTTTTGGCCAAACATAACAGTACGTAGTGTTTCTTTTAAACAACAATATAGCAATATAAATAACAGTGGCCAGTTTTAAACAAATAAATAAATAATATATGAACAGAAACAAAAACCAAACTAAATGGCAACTGCCTGGTCAAAAATAAATACTCTCCAAAGATACAATCCAACAGTCCAATATACATTACCTAAAACAAGTGCCTATACATATACAATAACATCCCTGAGAGTCCGTCCGATTCCCCACCCACCCCTCCCCCTCCCCCCACCCCCCCTCCCCCCTGGGTTGCTGCTGCTGTCTTCTTCTTTTCCATTCCCTCTATCTTTCTGTGAGGTAGTCGACGAACGGTTGCCACCGCCTGGTGAACCTTTGAGACGAACCCCTTAGTACGAACTTAATCCGTTCTAACCTTATAAACCCTGCCATGTCGTTTATCCAGGTCTCCACACCCGGGGGTTTGGCTTCCTTCCACATTAACAATAACCTGCGCCAGGCTACTAGGGACGCAAAGGCCAAAACATCAGCCTCTCTCGCCTCCTGCACTCCCGGCTCTTCTGCAACCCCAAATATAGCCAACCCCCAGCTTGGTTCGACCTGGACCCCCACCACCTTCGAAAGCACCTTTGCCACCCCCACCCAAAACCCCTGTAGTGCCGGGCATGACCAGAACATGTGGGTGTGATTCGTTGGGCTTCTCGAGCATCTCGCACACCTATCCTCTACCCCAAAAAATTTACTGAGCCGTGCTCCAGTTATATGCGCCCTGTGTAACACCTTAAATTGTATCAGGCTTAGCCTGGCACACGAGGACGATGAGTTTACCCTACGTAGGGCATCAGCCCACAGCCCCTCCTCAATCTCCTCCCCCAGCTCTTCTTCCCATTTCCCTTTCAGCTCATCTACCATGATCTCCCCCTCGTCCCTCATTTCCCTATATATGTCCGACACCTTACCATCCCCCGCCCATGTCTCTGAGATCACTCTATCTTGCACTTCCTGCGTCGGGAGCTGCGGGAATTCCCTCACCTGTTGCCTCGCAAAAGCCCTCCGTTGCATATACCGAAATGCATTCCCTTCGGGCAACCCATATTTTTCCGTCAGCGCTCCCAGACTCGCAAACGTCCCATCTACGAACAGATCTCTCAATTGTGCTACCCCTGCTCTTTGCCATGCTCCAAATCCCCCATCCATTCTCCCCGGAACAAACCTATGGTTATTTCTTATCGGGGACCGCACCGAGGCTCCCGTCTTTCCCCTATGCCGTCTCCACTGCCCCCAAATTTTCAGTGTTGCCACCACCACTGGGCTTGTGGTGTATTTCTTCGGTGAGAACGGCAACGGCGCTGTCACCATAGCTTGTAGGCTAGTCCCCCTGCAGGACGCCCTCTCCAATCTCTTCCACGCCGCTCCCTCCCCTTCTCCCTTCCACTTACACACCATTGAAATATTGGCGGCCCAGTAGTACTCACTTAGGCTCGGTAGTGCCAGCCCCCCCCTGTCCCTACTACGCTGCAAAAATCCCCTCCTCACTCTCGGGGTCTTCCCGGCCCACACAAAACTCATAATACTCTTCTCGATTCTTTTGAAAAAAGCCTTCGTGACCACCACCGGGAGGCACTGAAACACAAAAAGGAATCTCGGGAGGACCACCATTTTAACCGCCTGCACCCTCCCTGCCAGTGACAGGGACACCATGTCCCATCTCTTAAGGTCCTCCTCCATCTGTTCCACCAACCGCGTTAAATTAAGCCTATGTAATGTACCCCAATTCTTGGCTATCTGGATCCCCAAGTACCGAAAGTCCCTTGTTACCTTCCTCAACGGTAAATCCTCTATTTCTCTGCTCTGCTCCCCTGGATGCACCACAAACAACTCACTTTTCCCGATGTTCAATTTATACCCTGAAAAATCCCCAAACTCCCCAAGTATCCGCATTATCTCTGGCATCCCCTCCGCCGGGTCCGCCACAAATAGCAACAAATCATCCGCATACAGAGATACCCGGTGTTCTTCTCCTCCCCTGAGTACTCCCCTCCACTTCCTGGAACCCCTCAATGCTATGGCCAGGGGCTCAATCGCCAGTGCAAACAATAACGGGGACAGAGGACATCCCTGCCTCGTCCCTCTATGGAGCCGAAAATAATCAGACCCCCGTCCATTCGTGACCACGCTCGCCATCGGGGCCCTATACAGCAACTGTACCCATCTGATATACCCATCTCCAAAGCCAAATCTCCTCAGCACCTCCCACAAATAATCCCACTCCACTCTATCAAATGCTTTCTCGGCATCCATCGCCACCACTATCTCCGCTTCCCCCTCTGGTGGGGGCATCATCATTATCCCTAGCAGCCTCCGTACATTTGTATTCAGCTGTCTCCCCTTCACAAACCCAGTTTGGTCCTCATGAACCACCCCCGGGACACAATCCTCTCTCCTCGTTGCCATTACCTTGGCCAGAATCTTAGCGTCCACATTCAGGAGGGAAATAGGCCTATAGGACCCGCATTGCAGCGGGTCTTTTTCCTTCTTTAGGAGGAGCGATATCGTTGCCTCTGACATAGTCGGGGGCAGCTGCCCCCTTTCCCTCACCTCATTAAAGGTTCTCATCAGTAGCGGGGCCAGCAAGTCCATATATTTCCTATAGCATTCAACTGGGAATCCGTCTGGTCCCGGGGCCTTCCCCGCCTGCGTGCTCCCAATCCCTTTCACTACTTCCTCCGTCTCAATCTGTGCTCCCAGTCCCGCCCTCTCCTGCTCCTCCACCTTAGGAAATTCCAGCTGATCCAGAAAGCACATCATTCTCTCCTTCCCATCCGGGGGCTGAGCTTCATATAATCTTTCATAAAATGCCTTGAACACTCCATTCACTCTTTCCGCTCCATCTCTCCCTCCTCATCTCTCACCCCCCCTATCTCCCTCGCTGCTCGCCTTTTCCTCAGTTGGTGGGCCAGCAACCTGCTCGCCTTCTCCCCATATTCGTACTGTACACCCTGTGCCTTCCTCCATTGTGCCTCTGCATTACCCGTAGTCAACAAGTCAAATTCTACATGCAGCCTTTGCCTTTCCCTGTACAGTCCCCCTCCGGCGCCTCCGCATATTGTCTGTCCACCCTCAGAAGTTCTTTCAACAACCGCTCCCTTTCCCTACCCTCCTGCTTTCCTTTATGTACCCTAATAGATATCAGCTCCCCTCTAACCACTGCCTTCAGCGCCTCCCAGACCACTCCCACCTGAACCTCCCCATTATCATTGAGTTCCAAGTACCTTTCAATACACCCCCTCACCCTTAAACACCCCCCCCCTCATCTGCCAATAATCCCATGTCCATTCTCCAGGGTGGACGCTGTTCTTTTTCCTCCCCTATCTCCAGGTCCACCCAGTGTGGAGCGTGATCCGAAATAGCTATAGCCGTGTACTCCGTCCCCGTCACCTTCGGGATCAGTGCCCTTCCCAAAACAAAAAAGTCTATCCGTGAATAAACTTTGTGGACATAGGAGAAAAACGAAAACTCCTTACTCCTAGGTCTACTAAATCTCCAGGGGTCTACTCCTCCCATCTGCTCCATAAAGTCCTTAAGCACCCTAGCTGCAGCCGGCCTCCTTCCAGTCCTGGACCTCGATCTGTCCAGCCCTGGGTCCAGCACCGTATTAAAATCTCCACCCATTACCAACTTCCCCACCTCTAGGTCCGGGATACGTCCTAACATACGCCTCATAAAGTTGGCATCATCCCAGTTCGGGGCATATACGTTCACTAAGACCACCGCCTCCCCTTGCAATTTGCCACTCACCATCACGTATCTGCCCCCACTATCCACCACTATGGTCTTTGCCTCAAACATTACCCGCTTCCCCACTAGTATAGCCACCCCCCTGTTTTTTGCGCCTAGCCCCGAATGAAACACCTGCCCCACCCATCCTTTGCGTAGTCTGACCTGGTCTATCAGTTTCAGATGCGTCTCCTGCAGCATAACCACATCTGCCTTAAGTTTCTTTAGGTGTGCAAGTACCCGTGCCCTCTTTATCGGCCCGTTCAGCCCTCTCACATTCCACGTGATCAGCCGGGTTGGGGGGCTCTTTACCCCCCCCCCCCTTGTCGACTAGCCATCTCCTTTTTCAATCCAGCTCCTCACCCGGTTCCCACGTAGCCGTATCTCCCCCCCAACGGCGCCCCCCCCCCCCCCCCCCCCCCCGCTAGATCCCTCACTAGCGTAATTGCACCCCCCATGTTGCTCCCAGAAGTCAGCAAACTCTGGCCAACCTCGGCTTCCCCCCGTGACCTCGGCTCCCACTGTGCAAGGCCCCCTCCTTCCTGCTTCCCTGTTCCCACCATGATTACCATAGCGCGGGAACAAAGCCCGCGCTTCCCATTTGGCCCCGCCCCCAATGGCCGGCGCCCCCAGCTCATCCTCTTCCCTCTCCCCCTCCTCCACGACATGGGGAATAGAGAAAAGTTACAAGGTCGCAGGATTAACAACTTGGGAAATCATCTCTTCCCCCTTTTCCCCCTCTTCACCCCACATATTCGCCCCACCACTTTGTCCCAAACGTTCTTTTTCTAGCCCGCTTATTCCAGTTTCTCCTCGCCAATAAATGTCCACGCCTCTTCTGCCGTTTCAAAGTAGTGACAGTCTTGCCGGCTGCAGCATTCCAAATTTAACCTTCCTTTTGTGCAGCACCGCCTTGGCCCGATTAAAGCTTGCCCTCCTTCTCGCCACCTCCGCACTCCAATCTTGATATACGCGGATCACCGCGTTCTCCCACCTACTGCTCCGAGTTTTCTTTGCCCATCTGAGGACCATCTCTCTGTCCTTATATCGGAGAAATCTCACCACTATGGCTCGAGGAATTTCTCCAGCCCTCGGTCTTCGCGCCATAACTCGATAGGCTCCCTCCACCTCCAACGGGCCCGTCGGGGCCTCCGATCCCATTAACAAGTGCAGCATCGTGCTCACATTTGCCTCGACGTCCGCCCCTTCTGGAAGACCAAGAATCCTTAAATTCTTCCTCCTCGCATTATTCTCCAGCACCTCCAGCCTTTCCACACACCTTTTGTGTTGTGCCTCGTGCATCTCTGTCTTCACCACCAGGCCCTGTATGTCGTCCTCATTCTCAGCAGCCTTTGCCTTCACGACCCGAAGCTCCTGCTCCTGGGTCTTTTGCTCCTCCTTTAGCCCTTCAATCGGCTGTAATATCGGGGCCAACAGCTCCTTCTTCATCTCCTTTTTAAGTTCTTCCACGCAACACCGCAGGAACTCTTGTTGGTCAGGGCCCCATATTAAACTGCCTCCTTCCGACACCATCTTGCTTTGTGCCTGCCTTCCTGGCCGCTGCTCTAGAGGATCCACCGAAATTCCGGCCACTTTCCTCTCCTTTTTCCATCCGTGTCCAGGGGGGATTCCCTTCTGGTTTACCGCACTGTGTTTTTAGCCGTTAAAATTGCCGTTGGGGCTCCTATTAAGAGCCCAAAAGTCCTTTCCACCGGGAGCTGCCGAAACGTGCGACTGAGCTGGTCATCGCCGCACCCGGAAGTGCATGAGGGGTTTTCGGCGAGCATCCAGCACCTGCAGGCTCAGGTGGAGTAGTCCAACCATGTGCAGGATGGTGCCAGCCATGGTGCCACCCAGGCCAACACAGTATGGATGGTGTCCATGGTGGAGTCCTTGGGGAGCAGGGGGGATGCGAGGGTTTCAGCTGTGGATCAGCATGTCCAAGGCCTGGGACAATCTGTGCAGGTGGTGACCGAGGCCCAGGACCGGGCTGCCCTCCTGCAGGTAGAGCAGCGGCGTTCCTGAGTGTGATCCAGTCACAGCGGGCCATGGGTGAGTGCGTCGGCGGCATTGCACGGGCGCAGACACAGAAGGAGGTGGCCCAGTCCCAGACAGAGGTGGTGCATTCACTGGCTGATGTGGCACAGACCCAGATGGAGGTAGTCGACTCCCTGTGCTCCATGGCCGCGTGCATGCAGACCTTGGCCGAGGCGGCAGCAGGCTTCCAGGTCTGGCAGCGCCATGTAATGGGACAGCCTCAGGGGATAGCTCCACTCACACCCATGTCCCCTAGGTAGCCTGGAGGCCATCGGGCATCCCATGGGTAGAGGAGGTAATGGAGCCCGTGCCGGTGACTCCCGCAGGGGAGGTGTCGGAATAATGCACCACTTCAGACCCCCCCCCCCGCCCCTCACCCTCTTGTCCCTGGCACATCTGGTGTGAAGTGGACAGTTCAGGGCGACACCACGCCACCTGGTCCATCAAGGCCCAGTAGCCCCAAAAGCCGCCCGCAAAGGGGAACCAGATCATAGGGCAGGGATGACAGCAGGCTGCCTCCACTCCTGATGTACCATCTGGGGATCCACCTAGAAGTAGTGTTAGGACCGTAAGGCCAGAAAAGAAGACTCCAGTTAGGTTGGCACGGGTGCAGGGCACAGTTTAGGTATCAGGGCTGGGCATGTATCGATATATATGTTGTCACATTAAACACCTGTGCACAATGTTACAACCTGACTTGGTGCTCTGTCAGATGGGTGTGAGGGGTGGGCTGGCCGCACAGGGGGCACGGGAGGGGGGGAATAGGCAGACATTGGGGGTGGCTTTGGCTCGGGGACTGCAGTTCAGCCAGCGCTCACCGCTCCGGTGTCCCACCCCCATCTCGTCACCCCAGGGATCCAATGGAACCGTGTGATGGAATGGCCAGCTCGCATGAAGGGATCACCCTGGTGGACGGTGGAATGTGTTACCGTGGGCAGGAGTGGGACATTGTCAAATGATGCTGCGCACCAGAGCTCATTGCAGAGCGGGTCGTCGTCATCCTCCTGCCGCGGACCAATCCCGCTGATACTGCCAACCCAGGGCCAACACCCTGTAGTGAGGCGGGTCTGTATCACGGAGGGGGTTGCAGGGGGGGGGGGGGTTGGATGGGGGTGGGGGTGGGGGGGGGGGGAGTGGTGTGATGCGCAGTGTCCGTTCCACTGGTCAGTCTCTCCCTTGTCACAGAATCAGAATGACAGAATACTACAGTACAGAAGAGGCCCTTCGGCCCCTGTGGTCTGCACCAACACTCGAAAGGCCCTGACCTGCCCAGCTAATTCCACTTTCCAGCACTTGGCCCATGACCTTGAATGTTATAACATGCCAGGTGCTCATCCAGGTACTTTTTAAAGGATGTGAGGTATCCCACCTCTACCACCCTCCCAGGCAGTGCAATCCAGACCGTCACCACCTAAATCCACCCTAAATCCCCCACCCCTCACTTTGAACTTGTGTCCCCTCGCAATTGACCCTTAAACTAAGAGGAATAGCTGCTCCTTATCGATCCTGTCCATGCCCCTCATAATCTTGCACACCTCAAAATGGGGCTGTTTAGCACAGGGCTAAATCGCTGGCTTTGAAAGCAGATCAATGCAGGCCAGCAGCACGGTTCGATTCCCGTAACAGCCTCCCCGAACAGGTGCCGGAATGTGGCGACTAGGGGCGTTTCACAGTAACTTCATTTGAAGCCTACTTGTGACAATCAGCGATTTTCATTTCATTTCATACCCCTCAGTCTTCTCTGCTCCAGAGAAAAATGACCCAAGCCTATGCAACCTCTTTTTATAACTTAAATCTTCAATCCCAGGCAACATTGTGGTGAATCTTCTCTGCACCCCCTCCAGTGCAATCACATCTTTCCTATAAAGTGGTGACCAGAATTGCACACAGTACTCCAGCTGTGGGCTCACCAAAGTTCTATACAGCTCCAACATGACTTCGCTGCTTTTGTAATCTATGCCCCAATTGTTAAAAGCAAGTGGCCCATTTGCCTTTTTCACCACCCTATTAACCTGCCCTTTGCCTCCTAGTCGGTGAACCTGGAGGCGATAACCCCTGTCGTGCAGGAGCCAAACCCTGCTGAATGAAGGAATTGGAGCACAGACAGGGCTGTGAAGTGTTGGCACCTGACCAAGAATGTGGGAAGTCGAGTTGTCTGATTGGCCCTTTGGATCTGAGTTCAGATTGTGTTACATTACTTATTCAAACCCAGAGTGTGGGAAACACAAAAGGTTGCTGATCTAAGTGCATCCAGATTTTAGCCTGGATTTTACTGAGCTGAGGAGAAAATGCACAGTATTTATTCATCGATTACAGACAATCCAAGAAGGAGCCAACCAAGCAAATTACTAGAAGATACTTTAGCCAGCACAAGAAACCCAGGGTTTCCACTGAAAGAAGTATGAACGGTTCACATCTGAGAGAGACACAGCAAAGAATGTGAGACTGCTTCAGGTATGCATGTTATTTTGACTTTAAACTTCCTAGTTTCAGAGCTTTGTGACAGTAATGTTTACAGTCTGAATACTTTTCAAATGTTTACCACCTAGCAGAGATTGTGCTGCCACAAGTTGTTTATAATCAAGTTTGATTGCAGGTTGAAGAGAATATAAACGTTACTAACAAAATGTGCTCTCCAGTAATTGTGCGGACACTTTAACAGTTTGTGTCAGGTTAGAGTCGGTCAATGTTTAGAGTAGAAATCCAACAATTAAATTGTCACATTTCACTTTTAACTGCCTTCACATCACACAGACTATTATTCAGATTCTCAATTTTGTTCTTTCTGATCACAATTTGCCTCATTTGTTGCAGTTTGGTAGGTGTAACAAAAGCACTTTAGCCAATTATCTCCCTTTGAAGAGCTCAAATCTGTTATGCTGCTGACAATGTGGCAACTAACTTGTGCAGAACAAGGGCCTAATCTTGGATATGAAATGTAAGTGTGGAACTATATTTATATCAGCCAAATTCCAGTTTGTCAGTTTAAATCTCTTCAAATGTCTGTTTTGCACCCATTTCAGACACCTGAGAAGGGAGCTGTGTTATTTCAGATTTGACTCCACCCATTGTCCAGCATTTTCAATGTTAATTTCAGAGCTGCCTGAGTTGTTTCAATGTGTCATTGTTTGAATTCGTCCTGAATGTGTGACAGTGTTATGTCTTCATTGTCTCCTTACTCTCTTTAATTGCTTCAATGCTTCTTTGCATTGCCTGATTATCTGATGCAACTGTCTGCATGTTTACAGCACAGATACACAACAGTTTTGTCTGGATTGTAATGTATCTAAATATCACTTGAAGTTGCGCTGGTTATGTGAGGCTGTAAATTAGCATGAATTAATTTGCATCATTATAAATGCAGAATTTACCATGAACCAACACAATTGGACAGAGGAATAGAAATGAATCCTCCTCTTCCCATCAGAAAGTGTTCCTTGATATATTTTGTGAGTGGTAACCTGGTGAATATTTGTTCATTCACTTGAAAATACATGTATTGGAAAAATAAACATTTTTAATAAAGATGCCCAATTATTCAGGAGTAAACTAATTTAATGATTCTTGTCAAATTCAGAGGAAAAACAGTAAAAATTCTACCGAGCCATTTAATATTCATTGATGTGCACTGACCAGTTTCTTCTTAATTAAATTACTCTTTTAAAAAAAAAATGTTATTAAAGTTTTCACAAAATATCAACAACAAAATGTAAAAGGGACCCAATAGAATTAAATACAAAACAAAACAAAACAACCCCGTGACCCCTCCCCCTATACATCAATAATAAACACCCGCCGAAACACATAGCAAACATAGCAAGTATATACACCCCCTCAGATCCCCCAGTGTAGACAAACGCAAATGAAATAGAACCCCCCCCCCCCGGGTTGCCACTGCTGCTGACCATTGTTTACCGTTCTGCCAGGAAGTCTAAGAACGGTTGCCACCGCCTGAAAAACCCTTGCACCGATCCCCTTAAGGCGAATTTCACCCTCTCCAATTTAATAAACCCCGCCATATCATTGATCCAGGATTCGACGCTTGGGGGCCTCGCTTTCTTCCACTGAAGAAGAATCCTTCGCCGGGCTACCAGGGACGCAAAGGCCAGAATACCGGCCACTTCCGCCTCCTGCACTCCCGGCTCCCCTGCAACCCCAAATATTGTGAGCCCCCAGCCCGGTTTGACCCTGGATCCTACCACCCTCGAAACCATCCTTGCTACGCCGTTCCAAAATTCCTCCAGCCCTGGGCATGCCCAGAACATATGGGTGTTATTTGCTGGGCTCCCTGAGCACCTAACACACCTGTCCCCACCCCCAAAAAACCGGCTCATCCTTGTCCCGGTCATGTGTGCCCTGTGCAGCACCTTAAACTGTATGAGGCTAAGCCTCGCGCATGAAGAGGAAGAGTTCACCCTCCCAAGGTCATCTGCCCATGTCCCCTCCTTGATCTCCTCCCCCAACTCCTGCTCCCACTTAACAATCAGCTCCTCCACCGAGGCCTCCTCCTCCTGCATCACCTGGTATGCTGCCGAGATCTTCCCCTCTCCAACCCACACCCCCGAGAGCACCCTGTCCTGTACCGTGCGTGGTGGCAGCAGCGGGAATTCCACCACTTGCCACCTGGCAAACGCCCTTACCTGTAGATACCGAAAGGTTTTTCCCGGTGGGAACCCGTACTTCTCCTCCAGCTCACCCAGGTTTGCGAACTTCCCATCCACAAAGAGGTCCCCCAACCTTCTTATCCCTGCCCCGTGCCACCCTGAAAACCCTCTATCTACTCTCCCTGGGACGAACCGGTAGTTCCCTCGTATCGGGGTCCACACCGAGGCCCCCACTTCCCCCCATGCCACCTCCATTGTCCCCAAATTTTGAGGGTAGTCGCCACCACCGGGCTCGTGGTATACCTCATTGGAGGGAGCGGCAGCGGTGCCGTTGCCAGCGCCTCCAGACACGTACCCTCACAAGACGCCATCTCCAGCCTCTTCCATGCCGCACCCTCCCCCTCCATCACCCACTTGCGCACCATCGCCGCATTGGCGGCCCAGTAGTACCCACAGAGGTTGGGCAGAGCCAGCCCCCCACCCATCCTTACTCTGCTCCAGGAACACCCTTCTCACCCTCGGAGACCCTCGCGCCCACACAAACCCCGTTATGCTCCTGTTGACCCGCCTAAAGAAGGCCTTCGGGATAAGAATGGGGAGGCACTGGAACAGTACAAAAACCTTGGGAGCACCGTCATCTTGACTGACTGCACCTGACCCGCCAGGGACAGCGGCAACGCATCCCACCTCTTAAACTCCTCCTCCATTTGCTCCACCAGCCTCGTGAAATTAAGTCTATGCAGGGCCCCCCAGCTCCTGGCCACCTGGACCCCCAAATACCTGAAGCTCCTCTCCGCCCTTTTTAGTGGGAGCTCGCCAATCCCCCTCTCCTGGTCCCCTGGGTGAACCACGAACAACTCGCTCTTCCCCATGTTGAGCTTGTACCCTGAGAAATCCCCGAACTCCCTGAGGTTCCTCATTACCTCTGGCATTCCCCCCACCGGGTCCGCTACATATAACAGCATGTCGTCCGCGTAGAGCGACACCCTATGCTCCTCCCCACCCCACACCAGCCCCCTTCAGTTCCTGAACTCCCTCAGTGCCATAGCCAGGGGTTCAATCGCCAGTGCGAAGAGCAGGGGGGACAGGGGACACCCCTGCCTCGTCCCTCGATGCAACCAAAAGTACTCAGACCTCCTCTTGTTCGTGGCCACACTCGCCACGGGGACCTCGTACAACAGCTTAACCCACCTGACGAACCCCTCCCCAAACCCGAACCTCTTCAGCACCTCCCACAAGTATCCCCACTCTACCCAATCGAAGGCCTTCTCAGCGTCCGTCGCCACCACTATCTCCGCCTCCCCCTCCCTCGCCGGCATCATAATAACGTTCAGGAGCCTCCGCACATTTGCGTTCAACAGCCTCCCCTTCACGAACCCGTCTGGTCTTCGTGGATGAACTGCGTCACCCAATCCTCAATTCTCGTGGCTAAGACCTTCGCCAAAACCTTGGCATCTACATTTAACAACGAAATTGGCCTGTAAGACCCACACTGGAGGGGATCCTTGTCCCGCTTCAGGATCAAGGAGATCAGTGCCTGGGACATCGTCGGGGGAAAGCCCCCCCCCTCCTTTGCCTCATTGAAGGTCCTAACGAACAACGGGCCCAACAGGTCCACATATTTTTTGTAGAATTCGACCGGGATACCGTCCGGCCCCAGTGCCTTCCCCGCCTGCATGCTGCCTATCCCTTTGGCCAACTACTCCAGCCCAATCGGGGCGCCTAATCCCGCCACCAGTCCCTCCTCCACCTTCGGGAACCTCAGTTTGTCCAGAAAGTGGCCCATCCCTCCCTCCTCCAGTGGGGGCTCGGACCGATACAGTTCCTCATAAAAGTCCCTGAAGACCCCATTGATGCCAACCTCACTCCGCACCACACTCCCTCCCCTATCCTTAACTCCCCCGATCTCTCTAGCTGCGTCCCGCTTCCGAAGCTGATCCACCAGCATCCGACTTGCCTTTCCAGATTTCCATAAATCGCAGCCTGGGCCTTCCTCCACTGCACCTCTGCCTTCCTGGTGGTGAACAGGTCGAATTCGGCCTGGAGGCTACGCCTCTCCCTCAACAGTCCCTCCTCCGGCACCTCCGCGCACCTCCTGTCGACCCTCACCATCTCCCCCACCAGCCTCTCCCTCTCCCTCTGCTCTCTCCTCTCCTTGTGGACCCTAATGGAGATCAGCTCTCCCCTAACCACCACCTTCAGCGCCTCCCAGACCATCCCCACTCGGACCTCCCCCTGATCGTTGGCCTCCAGGTATCTCTCTCTTAATTCAATTACTCTTAAATGTCATTTAAAAATTGTCTAAAACATGGCACATGTCCACTCCACACATCAATCTGGTATTGCAATGCTTCCAGGAATGGTGTTCTTTGGGGTGGGAAGTTACAAGTTAAAAGAACAAAATCCTTCTCCAACTTCCTGATTGTGTTTCCTTTCCTGTGTCGACAGCGACAGTGGTGTAGTGGTATTGTCACTGGGCTAGTAATCCAGAAAGCTAGGGTACTGCGCTGGGGATCAGGGTTCACTTCAATTCAACATATATCTGCAACTAAAAGTCTAATGATGACCATTGTCATAAAATGCAAACATGCAACCAATGAACACTCAGAATAGGACACAACCAATGGGCAGTCAGGACACTCAGAGGTGGCGTCACCACAAGGGGGCATGGCATAAACACTATAAAAGGGATGAGGCACTCACACCCTGCCTCTTTCCACAGACAGATATCTAGAGAGTTAGACAGGGGTGATCAGCAGCGTCACACCCCAGCATATGACTTAGAGCAAGCTGGTACAGTTAGACTGAGTTACTACAGTTAGATTAGCAGAGAGTCGAACTCATTTGAGAACTGTGTTAATAGTTCAATAAACACGTTGAACTCATTTCAGGGTCTGGAGCATCCTTTAGTTAAGACTGCATCAAGTAGCAGCCTGTGTTATCTGAAGCAGCATAACACAACAACCACGAAACCATTGTCATGCAAACCCATCTGGTTCACTAATGTCCTAAAGGGAAGGCTTCCTTCCCTGGACTGGCCTACGTGTGACTCCAGGCACACAGCAAAGTTGACTCTTAAATGCCCTTTCAAGGATACTGCAGGTAAAAGCAGCACTGGAGTGAGTTTAGAAATGTGTGAAACAGGTACATAAACATAAAAAGTAGATTTATACCAGAGTTGTTTTGTGACATTGAAGTTCTCCAAAAGTGGGGTTTGCACTGTTCCTGGAGATACTGCAATACAGAGTCGATGTGTGGAGTGGACGGAGCAGGTCCCTCTTCCATCTCCCGGCTCCAAAAATCAATTTAATGTATGGTCCCCAGACTGCTAACAGATGTAAATTTAAAAAAATGTTATCCTTAAAGTTACAAAGTCAATGCGCAGAGTGGACAGGACAAACCCTTAATCCATCTCATTGCTTGCTCAAAAAAAACCAATTCAAATTGAACCCAATTCATGCTCTCAACAAGGGAGACATACAAGATCCAAGCTGACAGAAAAAGGCATTGCCCCTCATCTTGGGCTCGACCTGATGCTTGACCTTTGCGTAAAGACCGAGTAGCGATGAAAATAGTTTTTTTCAAAAATATGCTTTATTCATAAAATCTCTGAAGAAAAAAATTACAAAAAAATATCAAATTGTTACAATAGTAAAGTACAATATTGGACACATTTATGCCAGAGGTTCAGCTGCACTGTGAGGTGCTTCAATTCATTGATGAGAATATTACAAATATTTCAATATTTTCGGTACTATTCTGCCCAAACTATTTGCATTGGTCATATTGCATCTGCGGTGCTTTAATACAGTTACATACAGTTAATTTTGATCACACTGACCAAGGGTTTTGACCCACAGACCAGCCCCTGAGCGTATATTTGCTGAAATGTCTTACACCAGGGTGTCGCGACCTGTGGGTGGATCACGGGCGGGTGTTGGGAGGGACACGTAAAGATCAGGCGCGCCGCCGTTTCTGTGGTGGCCCCGATCACGGGAGGAACGCACGTCTTTTACTTTGAGAATGGCGGCCAAGGTTTAAAATGTCACGGCTCCGGCGGAAAGGATGAATCAGCAATGGGGTGTGGTCAGCGGGGTGGAGAGAGAAAGTTAAATGTCCGTGGCTCGGGGCTCATCCACGGTTTGTGTGGAGACGTCCGAGTGTCGGTTGGTGTCTGGGAAGTTTTGTGCCAGACCCACAGGGTGAGAGAGACCTGCTGATTGAGGGGGAGGTGAGACCGGGAGGAAGATTCCCCACCTTGTGAGTGTTTTGATCCGATTCCCGGTGCAGCTGCGTCTGGGGATCGGTTAGCTGCTCCTCTCGGTGATGTATCCGGGGAAATGAGGCTTGTGCGGTCCCGAGAGTTCATCTGCTGAGGCAGCACCTCCCCGACCACCACCCCCCGCCCCCTGTATGGGGTGAGACCCAGGCCCTGGTGAATGAGCCCCCCCCCTCCCCCGCCCCCTGTATGGGGTGAGACCCAGGCCCTGGTGAATGAGCCCCCCCCCTCCCCCGCCCCCTGTATGGGGTGAGACCCAGGCCCTGGTGACTGAGCCCCCCCCCCCCCCCCCCCCGGCCCCCTGTATGGGGTGAGACCCAGCCCCTGGTGACTGAGCCCCCCCCTCCCCCGCCCCCTGTATGGGGTGAGACCCAGGCCCTGGTGACTGAGCACCCCTGGCCCCCTGTATGGGGTGAGACCCAGCCCCTGGTGACTGAGCCCCCCTGGCCCCCTGTATAGGGTGAGACCCAGCCCCTGGTGACTGAGCCCCCCCCCCCGGCTCCCTGTATGGGGTGAGACACAGCCCCTGGTGACTGAGCCCCCCTGGCCCCCTGTATGGGGTGAGACCCAGCCCCTGGTGACTGAGCCCCCCCGGCTCCCTGTATGGGGTGAGACACAGCCCCTGGTGACTGAGCCCCCCCCGGCTCCCTGTATGGGGTGAGACCCAGCCCCTGGTGACTGAGCCCCCCTGGCCCCCTGTATGGGGTGAGACCCAGGCCCTGGTGACAGAGCCCTCCCCCCACAGCCCCCTGTATGGGGTGAGTCCCAGGCCCTGGTAAATGAATCCCCCCCCCGCCCCGGCCCCCTGTATGGGGTGAGACCCAGCCCCTGGTGACTGAGGCCCCCCCCCCGGCCCCCTGTATGGGGTGAGACCCAGGCCCTGCTGACTGAGCACCCCCCCCCCACACCCGATTTTGCAAGTGGCGATCGCCGGAGAATTCACTTTAACGACCGAAGCGGGGGCAGTGCCTGTTTTACCCAAGTTGCAGAAGCTCCGCTCCATCCACAACGGCATCATCGCGGTGCGCACCGCACGCATTTGGGACGGTCTCAGGACGTCGCTTGAAGACCCTCCCCCGATGCTCCTCCCCCGATGGGCCATGTTCCCAACATCTGGTCTCGGCGGTCGGGAACACCGCGTGGCGCCTGCGGACTATGTCCAGCGACGCCACAGTCGAGCGGGTGCCGTGATTGTGGCCGGGGCGCTTCGGCGATGGCTGGGGGGACTGGCCAGGGGGTGGGGAGTGAGTGTTCAGGGCTGCACTATCTGGCAGGTCGGGTCCACTCACGGCCGGCACCATGTTGTACGGCGTGACCGCTGAAGGTCGGCACCGTGCGCATGCATGACCACGAACCCGGCAATTCTCCGGCTGTTTAATTCGTGGAGGCTGGGTGGTTTGTATGCCGCGGTTGTTAGCCCCTCTTCAGTCGGAGGATCGGAGCTGGGGTGGTGCCGATTTTCCCCACAAAAAACACCACGGATCCTCCGGAAATGGGGTCAAAATCGGAGAATTCAGCCGCAGGTGTTTGTGTCCCGGGGCCCACGCACAGCTTGAAGCAGCCGCACACAAAGGTGGCCATCAGGGTGAGGGCAGCGTTGGGTATGTTTCTCTCTCCCTTATCCAGAAATTTGTACACGGTGTCCCTTCAGACACGGTGCATCTTGGTTCGGGTGACTGCTGCGGCCCAGACCAGCGCCACATACAGCAACACCGAGAGCTGACTGATGGTGATTTAACCTGAGGATCACCACTCCTCAGGCGAGGTTGAGAAGGCAGACCGGCATAAAAGGTTTGGCTGATCCTCAGGATGTCAGACTGTGATGATTTTACTGAGCCATCTTCTTCCTTCAGGTTGCTGATCACAGAGGTCTCTCTCTGTACCTTTTGGAAGAAGAAACTAAAACAGCCATCTGTCATCACCCTCTGTCTCCTACAGCTAAGCCAATTTTGAATCCACCTTAACAAGTTACCCTGTAGCCCATGTGCATTTGCCTTCTTTATAAGCCTCCCATGTGGGACCTTGTCAAAGGTCTAGCTGAAATCCATATAAACTACATCAACGGGTGGCAAGGTAGCACAGTGGTTAGCTCTGGGTTCCAGGTTCGATTCCCGCTTGGGTCACTGTCTGTGCGGAGTCTGCACGTTCTTCCCGTGTCTATGTGGGTTTCTTCTCACAGGCCGAAGATGTGCAGGTTGGGTGGATTGACTATGCTAAATTGCCCTCAGTGTCCAAAAAAGATTAGGTGGGGTTGCGGGGATAGTGTGGAGGTGTGGGGGTTACGGGGATAGTGTGAATGTGTGGGCTTAGGTAGGGTGCCCTTTCTAAGGGTCAGACAGACTCGATGGGCTGAATGGCCTCCTTCTGCACTGTAAATTCTATGATTCTAACTGCACTACCCCTTCTACACACCTGGTCACATGTTCAAAAAATTCAATCAAATTTGTTATGCATGATCTCCCTCTGACAAAGCGATGCTGACTGTTCCTGATAAAACCTTACCTCTCCAAGTTGTGTTGCCCTATTATGTATTTTCTTTTATTCCCTTTTCTTCTCATGTACTTAATGATCTGTTGAGCTGCTCGCAGAAAAATACTTTTCACTGTACCTCGGTACACGTGACAATAAACAAATCCAATCCAATCCAAGTGAAGATAGATTCCTTCAGAATTTTCTCCAATAGTTTCCCGACAACATCCAACAACTGGAAACTGCAAGTGTACAGACTGGTCTCTGAGACTGGTAAATCTACTTCATTAAACTGGGTTTGAAGCAAGCTTTCTTGGGATGGGGACGAGGGGCTGCTGAACATGGTGAACTATTATTGGATAGCGAACGTTGCTCTGGTAAGAAAATGGACCTTGGCGAAGGGTTGGTGTGGAGGCGGCATCGTACAGGGGTACGTATTTGAGGGCTTTGTTGTTGGTACCTGTACCGTTTTCGCCAGCCAGATACTCCATGTGCCCAGTGGTGGTGTCAGCTTTGAGGGTGCAGGGCAGTGGAGTCAGCATCTGGGGCTGGAGGGTGCCTCGGTGTGGGCACCGATCTGTAACACTCATAGGTTTTGTGCTTTGGCGACAGATTCGCGGGGCTGGAGGACCTGGAGGCAATGTGTGAAATGCCGAGAGGGAATAGCTTTAGGCACCTGCAGGTTTGAGACTTTGTAAAGAGAGAGGTGCTGCCATTCCTGGGCTGCCGCCCCTGGGGTTGCAGGGTAAGGTGCTGTAAAAGGACGAAATAGGGGAGGGAAAGGCGTTGGATGTTTATAAGGAGTTGATGGAGTGGGAGGGAGCCCTGGTGGGAGATATTAAGAGGAAATGGGAAGTGGAGCTGGGAGGGGCTGAGATGTGGGCGGAGGCTTTGCGGAGGGTGAACGCATCCCCATCATGTGCTAGGTTAAGCCTCATCCAGTTTAAGATGGTGCATAGAGCTCACATGATGGTGGCGAGGATGAGGCGGTAGAGGATAAGTGTGGGTTGTGCACAAGGAGGCCCGTGATCCATGTCTACATGTTCTGGTCGTGTCCAAGACTGAGGAGTTCTGGCAGGGATTCCGGACGTAGGCCGGGATTCTCCGAGCACGCCACGGGTCAGAGAATCGGCAGGGGCGGGGGAAATTCCCACCACGCCGCTCCGCGTCAGGCCACCTAGAAACTGGTGAATTGCTGGGCCAGGAGGCCTGTTGACGCTGCCGTACACCACTCCGGTGTGACCGCCGGTGTCAATACTTGGCTGGGATTTCAGAGAATCCCGGCCGTGATGTCAGAGGTGCTGGGTGTGGAGGTGGTTCCAAGGACAGAATCATAGAATCATCATAGAATTTACAGTGCAGAAGGAGGCCATTCGGCCAATCGAGTCTGCACCGGTTCTTGGAAAGAGCACGCTACCCATCCCCACCAATTGTGAAGCAATTGTGCTAACCACTATGCTACTGTAATGCCCAGGTGTGATACTTGGGGTGTCGGAAGACCCGGGATTCCAGGTGGTGAGAGATGCCGATGTTTTGGCCTCTGCCTCCCTAATAGCCCAGAGACCGATTTTGCTTGGGTAGGGGGGGCCAAAGCGAGGGGGTGGGTGAGTGACCTGGCAGAATTCCTGAGGCTGGAGAAGGTCAAAATAGTACCTGGATGAGCACTTGGCACCTCTTGACATTCGAGGCTGTGGGCCAAGTGCTGGCAAATGTGATTAGGTCGGCAGATCAGGTGCCTTTCATGCAGCAGTGCAGACTCGATGTGATCCCACCTCACCTTCTGGACACTAAGGGCAATTTAGTATGGCCTATCCACCGAATCTGCACATCTTCGGACTGTGGGAGGAAACCGGAGAACCTGGAAGAAGCCCATGCAGACACGGGGAGAAGGTGCAAGTTTCACACAGACAGTCACCCAAGGCCGGAATTGAACCCGGATCCCTGGAGCTGTGTGGCAGCAGTGCTAACCACTGTGCCACAGTGCTGCCCATGGCCTTTAATTTTACACGCTAATCTCTTATGTGGGATTATGTTGAAAATCTTCTGAAAGTCCAAATAAACCTCATCCATTGGCTCCCCTTCATCAGCTCCACTAGTTTCATCCTCAAACAATTCCAGTGGATTTGTCAAGCATGATTTCCCTTTTTATAAATCCTTGCTGACATGGATATCTCACCTGATCGGGAGTCTGAAACCAGGGGCCAGTATTTCAAAATAAAGTAGAAGCCACTTAGGACCAAGATAAGGAGAATTTGTTTTACTCAGAGGGTTGTGAATCTTTGGAATTCCCTATCCCATGGGCTGTGTCCACAGATGCTCATTCCCCTGTTTGGTACTGAGATGGTTGACAGATTCAAGTTCCGAGGTGTTAAACATGAACAATCTGTCCTGGTCCATCCAAGTCGATGATACGACCAAGAAAGCACAACAGCACCTGTACTTCGTCAGGAAATTAAGGAAATTCGGCATGTCCACATAGACTCTTCAGTTTGTTTCCAGATGTACCATAGAAAGCATCCTATCTGGCTGCATCACAGCCTGGTATGGCAACTGCTGGGCCCAAGACCGTAAGAAACTACAGAGAGTTGTGAACACTGCCCAGTCCATTACGCGAACCCGCCTCCTATCCATTGACTCTGTCTACACCTCCCGCTATCTTGGGAAAGTAGTGAACTCACCAACATTGAGGGCATTTAAAGGTTTATTGGATAAGCATATGGATGATAATGGCATAGTGTAGGTTAGATGGCTTTTGTTTCGGTGCAACATCGTGGGCCGAAGGGCCAGTACTGCGCTGTATCGTTCTATGTTCTATGTTCTATAGTGAGCAGCATAATCAACTACCCCTGCCACCTGGGTTATTGGCTTTTCCAACCACTTCCATCGGGCAGAAGGTACAAAAGTTTGAGAACACGCACCAACAGAAGAAAACATCTTCTTCCCCACTGTTCCCAGACTCCTGAATGGCCCTCTTATGGACTGAACTGATCTTATGGACTAAACTGATCTTATGGACTGAACTGATCTTATGAACTGAACGGGCTTGGAGGGCCGAAGGGCCTGTTCCTGTGCTGTACATTTCTTTGTTCTTTGTTTGTTGATCTTTCTGCACATCTTCTCTGCAGTTGTAGCACTCTATTTGAATACTTCACCCGATGTCTATGTCTATGTATTTACATTGTGTGTCGATCGTGTGTCCTATGCCTTTCATGTATGGAGCGATCTGCCTTGACTGTACGCAGAACAATACTTTTCATTGTACCTCGGTACACGTGACAAAATCTAAATCTAAATCTAAATCTTGGAAACATTGAGTATCTTTAAAGTAGCGATTGGCATGCCAATGATGTAAAGGGAAATGGGGATAGTTTGGGGAAAAAGACATTGAAGTGGATGATCAGCCATGATCGTATTGAATGGAAGAGCAGGCTTGAAGGGCTGAATGGCCTCCTCCTGCACCTGTGTTATCTTTGCCAGATTTAACTGATTCTTGACTGCCTTCATATCGTCCTCACGGCTGACCTGTATTTTGGAATGTCTGGCTGGAATGATTATCTCTCTGTGTGCTCTCATTGCTGTTTTGCTGGTGTTTTCTATCTGAGTTTTCTGAATTCTCCTGCCAGTAAATGCCATCTTTCTCATTAATTGGCCATATAACATGTCCAGCCCTGGACTTCTGGTGGCATAATGTAAGGGGAAGATGCGCACGAGGTAGCTTCTGCTGGAATATTGTACTTTTTGTTCATTTTCTTAGTCTTGGATCGTTTATTCTTCGGAAACCCATACAGTTATCAGAATAGAGGTCTTTTATGACTGAAATGGCAAACAAAACAAGTAAAAGAAAGCTGGGAGCAGAAATTCGTCAACGGAGTTGAGGCCTCGGAGCTCAATGGCAAGTAAAATGGCGGAGTCAGATTCAGGTCCTCTGTCCACTAACAGCTGAGTTTCTTTCAAATACCTTGGCAAAGGAATTTGAAAATCACCTACGAATTGTGTCACAAGTCCTCAAAAAAGTAGTTGAAGAGGCCTTGGACCCTATTTGCACGGCTCTGGGGAATATTAATCAGATCGTTGAAGTCCAAGGAGCTACAATGAAAAATATGAAGTTGGCCTTATCGGACCACCGCAATCGGATAGCCGCGCTGGAATCCGAACTGTGTATGAGTGGAGTCCGGTTCGATTTGGGCAACCCAGCTCGTCTCAGAGAAACGTTTAAGAGAAAAGACTATGCGTGGAATTGAATGGAAAAATTTCTCAGTTAATTTGTCGGGATTTGTAGGAAGGATCCAGCGAGTTCTCCACTGATATCATTTTCTAAAAATAAATTTAGACTACCCAATTCATTTTTTCCAATTAAGGGGCAATTTAGCGTGGCCAATCTACCTACCCTGCACATCTTTGGGTTGTAGTGGCGAATCCCATGCAAACACGGGCAGAATGTGCACACTCCGCAAGGACAGTGACCCAGAGCCGGGATTGAACCTGAGACCTCGGCGCCGTGAGGCAGCAGTGCTAACCACTGTGCCACACCTCTACACTGATATCAAACAACACTTTTTGGGCCCTGGGGAGTTTCTCAGCGGTTTAGCTCACACTTAGACGTGGGGAGCTGAACTCAGACATTGGGCCGCCATTTTGAAAGGGTGCCCTGAACTCCAAGCGACCTTGTGAGTCCCCACCCCCCCCACTTTTGGAAATGTCAACCCCCCCCCCCCCCCACACACACACGTGGGCACTCCCCTACACACCTCCCAAGTGAGGACACCCGCTATGGGGTACCTGGGCACCCCCACTTCAGGCACCCCAGACACCCCCTTACAGGTCCCCCTCTCTCAGGACCCCACCCATCACACACCCCCCTACCTCCCAGAGGCCCCTTCTTGCCTGCCCTGCACCCCTGCCTCACGCTTAATACCCCCTCCACGCTCCTTTTATGGGCATGGACCCCCCTCGGACTCTGACTCTTGGCAGTGCCACCCTTGCACTGACACCCTGGAAGTGCTCCTTCCAGCTTGGCAGTGCCACACGGACACCTTGGCAGTACCAGGGTGGCAATACCAATGTGGCAGCTGGGCAGTACCAAGGTGCCCACATTCCATGGTGAGGGCCACGGGGCCACCTTGCCATATCCCTGGCCACCCAGGGGCTTCCGATGGCCCGGGAGACCCCACCACCTTCGGGTGCCGTTCCACCTGGTCCATCTTTGTGTGGACCAGTACTGAATGACGCGCGGCTGTGGCCTCCATGGGGAGGTTGGTGGGTCCTGGGAGGCCAATAGATACCGGATAATTAGGCCAGTAAGTAGGTGACCTACTTACACCAGCATGACTTGGTCCTGCCCATTGTGGGCAGGTTCGTGATCCCGACACACTGTGGGACTTTACGTCGCGGGATCGATCCCTGTGTCTGTCGGGAAGCCCGCAGGAGGCTTCACCCTGTTGCGTTCTCATTGGAGCGCAATGTGGCCGGTAGATCGCACCCTATTTCTTTGATGTGCCAGGAAAGGTGGACTTGTTAAACGACACAAGTTGACTGCGTTGTAGTTGAGGTTTTGGCTCTGTTGACAGGTATCTTGTATTGTTACATTGTTGGGGACCATGTTTGTTGGGGATCATTTTTCTTGTTCTTGTTGGGGTTGAGTTCTTATATTTTGTTTAACATCCCGCCTTGCCACTTTTGACGTCCTTGCCCCCCGCTTGCTGAGCCCTCAATCCACCTTAAAGAAATCAATGAACGGTTTTCACCTCCAGGTGAACCCCTCTACCGACCCCTGCAAAGCAAACTTGATTTTCTTCAGCTTCAGGAATTCTGCCAGATCACTCACTCACACCCCTGCCTTCGGCAGCTCCGAGTCCCGGCAACACACTGTCAGGGAGGTATAGGCCAATACATCAGGCTCTCTCCCTCCCCCATTCCTCTGCACTCCCGCGTCTTCCGACACAACAAATATCGCCACCTCCGGACTCGTGGCCAGCCCACACCCAGAACCTCGGACATAACATCCGAGAACCCCTGCCAGAAACCCTTTAGGCACCTCTCTCCTCACAAAATCCCTCACATGCAGGTACCTGAAGCCATTCCCGTTGGGCAAGTCATACAATTCCTCCAACTCCTCCTGCCCCGCCAATTTTCCCCCGATAAAGAAGCCCCCAAAATACTCAATCCCCACTTGCCGCCACGATCGAAATCTCACATCCTGCCCCACCAGCACAAACCTGTGGTTGTTGCATATCAGTTTCCACAACGACATGCCCTCCAGCCCAAAATGCTGCCTGCACTGACTCCCTCAATCATGCCGACACCACTGGGCTCATGGAGTTCCTGGCCGGCCAGAGTGGAAGTGGTGCCAATAACAGATGCATCAAACTCGTTCCCCTACACAACGCTGCCTCCACCTGCCCTCAGACCAATTCTCCTGCACAGCCCATTTCCTCACCATCGCAATATTCACCGGCCAATAGTAATTTATCAAATTTGGCAACGTCACCCTCCCGCCCCTCTCCCCCGCTCAAGTTACATCCTCCTCACCAGCGGGGTCTTCCCTACCACACAAACCACAAAATGATTCCATCAACCTTCCTAAAAAGGGAATTGGGGACAAAGATAGAGAGGTTCTGGAACGCGAACGAGAACCTGGGCAGCATTGTCATTTTCACCGTCTGCAGGCACCCAGCCAGTGACAGCGGCAACACATCCCACTCTTTTTTTTTTAACAAACAATTTTATTGAGGTATTTTAGGCATATAGAAAAAGTGACATTGTACAGTATTAAAAAAAAAAAGAAGTCAAGGCACAAATTAAACATAGTGCAAACCACGGCTCTGTTCACGCAAGGACCTGCCTCAATATCCTCCTACTCTACTGAATTCTACCCTAGCCCCCCTCCCCTGCTGACGCTTACTCCTCTGTGAAGAAGTCAATAAATGGCTGCCACCTTCGGGCGAACCCTAATAGCGAACCTCTCAAGGCGAACTTGTCTTTCTCCAGGCCAAGAAAGCTCGCCATGTCTGATAGCCATACCTCAGCCCTCGCTGAGCTACCAGGGAAGCAAAGGCCAGAACATAAGAACATAAGCACGAGGAGCAGGAGTAGGCCATCTGGCCCCTCAAGCCTGCTCCACCATTCAATGAGATCATGGCTGATCTTTTGTGGACTCAGCTCCACTTTCCGGCCCGAACACCATAACCCTTAATCCCTTTATTCTTCAAAAAACTATCTATCTTTATCTTAAAAACATTTAATAAAGGAGCCTCTATTGCTTCACTGGGCAAGGAATTCCATAGATTCACAACCCTTTGGGTGAAGAAGTTCCTCCTAAACTCAGTCCTAAATCTACTTCCCCTTATTTTGAGGCTATGCCCCCTAGTTCTGCTTTCACCCGCCAGTGGAAACAACCTGCCCGCATCTTTCCTATCTATTCCCTTCATAATTTTATATGTTTCTATAAGATCCCCCTTCGTCCTTCTAAATTCCAACGAGTACAGTCCCAGTCTGCTCAACCTCTCCTCGTAATCCAACCCCTTCAGCTCTGGGATGAACCGAGTGAATCTCCTCTGCACACCCTCCAGTGCCAGTACGTCCTTTCTCAAGTAAGGAGACCAAAACTGAACACAATACTCCAGGTGTGGCCTCACTAACACCTTATACAATTGCAGCATAACCTCCCTAGTCTTAAACTCCATCCCTCTAGCAGTAAAGGACAACATTCCATTTGCCTTCTTAATCACCCGTTGCACCTGTAAACCAACTTTTTGCGACTCATGCACTAGCACACCCAGGTCTCTCTGCACAGCTGCATGTTTTAATATTTTATCATTTAAATAATAATCCCTTTTGCTGTTATTCCTACCAAAATGGATAACCTCACATTTGTCAACATTGTATTCCATCTGCCAGACCCTAACCCATTCACTTAGCCTATCCAAATCCCTCTGCAGACTTCCAGTATTCTCTGCACTTTTTTACTTTACCACTCATCTTAGTGTCGTCTGCAAACTTGGACACATTGCCCTTGGTCCCCAACTCCAAATCATCTATGTAAATTGTGAACAATTGTGGGCCCAACACTGATCCCTGAGGGACACCACTAGCTACTGATTGCCAACCAGAGAAACACCCATTAATCCCCACTCTTTGCTTTCTATTAATTAACCAATCCTCTATCCATGCTACTACTTTCCCTTTAATGCGATGCATCTTTATCTTATGCAGCAACCTTTTGTGTGGCACCTTGTCAAAGGCTTTCTGGAAATCCAGATATACCACATCCATTGGCTCCCCATTATCTACCGCACTGGTAATGTCCTCAAAAAATTCCATTAAATTAGTTAGGCACGACCTGCCCTTTATGAACCCATGCTGCGTCTGCCCAATGGGACAATTTCCATCCAGATGCCTCGCTATTTCTTCCTTGATGATAGATTCCAGCATTTTCCCTACTATCGAAGTTAAGCTCACTGGCCTATAATTACCCGCTTTCAGCCTACCTCCTTTTTTAAACAGTGGTGTCACATTTGCTAATTTCCAATCCGCCGGGACCACCCCAGAGTCTAGTGAATTTTGGTAAATTATCACTAGCGCATTTGCAATTTCCCTAGCCATCTCTTTTAGCACTCTGGGGTGCATTCCATCAGGGCCAGGAGACTTGTCTACCTTCAGCCCCATTAGCTTGCCCATCACTACCTCCTTAGTGATAACAATCCTCTCAAGGTCCTCACCTGTCATAGCCTCATTTCCATCAGTCACTGGCATGTTATTTGTGTCTTCCACTGTGAAAACCGACCCAAAAAACCTGTTCAGTTCCTCAGCCATTTCCTCATCCCCCATTATTAAATCTCCCTTCTCATCCTCTAAAGGACCAATATTTACCTTAACCACTCTTTTTTGTTTTATATATTTGTAGAAACTTTTACTATCTGTTTTTATATTCTGGGCAAGTTTACTCTCAGAATCTATCTTACTGTTCTTTATAGCTTTTTTAGTAGCTTTCTGTTGCCCCCCAAAAGATTTCCCAGTCCCCTAGTCTCCCACTAATCTTTGCTACTTTGAATGCTTTTTCCTTCAATTTGATACTCTCCCTTATTTCCTAAGATATCCACGGTCGATTTTCCCTCCTTCTGCTGTCCTTCCTTTTTGTTGGTATAAACCTTTGCTGAGCACTGTGAAAAATCGCTTGGAAGGTTCTCCACTGTTCCGCAACTGTTTGACCATAAAGCCTTTGCTCCCAGTCTACCTTAGCTAGTTCTTCTCTCATCCCATTGTAATCTCCTTTGTTTAAGCACAAAACACTAGTGTTTGATTTTACCTTCTCACCCTCCATCTGTATTTTAAATTCCACCATATTGTGATCGCTCCTTCCGAGAGGATCCTTAACTATGAGATCCTGAATCAATCCTGTCTCATTATACAGGACCAGATCTAGGGCTGCTCGTTCCCTCATAGGTTCCATTACATAGTGTTCTAGGAAACTATCGCGGATACATTCTATAAACTCCTCCTCAAGGCTGCCTTGACCGACCTGGTTCAACCAATCGATATGTAGATTAAAATCCCCCATGATAACTGCTGTACCATGCATCAGTTATTTCTTTGTTTATTGCCTGCCCCACCATAATGTTACTATTTGGTGGCCTATAGACTACTCCTATCAGTGACTTTTTCGCCTTACTATTCCTGATTTCCACCCAAATGGATTCAACCTTATCCTCCATAGCACCGATGTCATCCCTTACTATTGCCCGGATGTCATCCTTAATTAACAGAGCTACACCACCTCCCTTACCATCCACTCTGTCCTTCCGAATAGTTTGATACCCTCGGATATTTAACTCCCAGTCATGACCATCCTTTAACCATGTTTCAGTAATGGCCACTAAATCATAGTCATTCACGGTGATTTGCACCATCAACTCATTTAGCTTAGTCCGAATACTACAGGCATTCAGGTAAAGTACACTTATGTTGTTTTTTTTTACCTCTGTTCTGAATCTTAACACCTCGATCAGTAACCTCTCCTAAATTATATTTCCTCTTAACTTTTCTCCTAATTTCCCTTGTCGTTGAACCCATATCTTCATGTAACAACCTGCCGCGTCGCTGACCATTAATGTTTTTACTTCCAGTTTTATTCCTTTTAGTATTCCTGGTCCTATTCACTGAGCTCTCCTCAGTCACTGTACCTTGTACTGTCGCCCTTTTTGATTTTTGATTATGGCCTCTCTGCCTTACACTTTCCCCCTTACTGCCTTTTGTTTCTGTCCCTGTTTTACTACCTTCCAACTTCCTGCATCGGTTCCCACATTAGTTTAAACTCTCCCCAACAGCTTTAGGACGTCGGCCTCTCTCTCTTCCTGGATTCCCGGGTCCTCCGAAACCCCAAAGATTGCCACCTCGGGGCTCATTACCACCCCAGTTTTCAATACCCGGGACATGACATCTGCGAATCCCTGCCAATCACCCCTGAGTTTAGGGCACGACCAGAACATGTGTACATGGTTAGCCGGCCCTCCGGCGCATCTAGCACACTTGACCTCCAGCCCGAAGAATCTGCTCATCCGGGCCACCGTCATGTGACCCCGGTGCATGACCTTAAACTGGATCAGGCTGAGCCTGGCGCATGTTGCGGTTGTGTTTACGCATCCCACTCTTTTTTTAAAAAATAATTTTTATTAAAGGTTTTCATAAAATATCAATAACAAAATGAGAAAGAAAAAAGAACCCAACAGGGTTAAGTACAAAACACAATCTAAAAAAGCAACCCCCCAAACACCTCCCCCCTGTACCTAAATAATAAATTAACATTAACACCCCGACTTAAGACAACAGGTGTATACACCCCCTCAGAACCTTCCAGTGTAAATAACATAAACAAAAATAAAGTAAACCCCCCCCCCGCCACCTCCCCGAGCTGCTGCTGCCATTGACCAATGTCTATCGTTCTGCCAGAAAGTCTAAGAACGGTTGCCACCGCCTAAAGAACCCTTGTACCGACCCTCTCAAGGCGAATTTCACCCTCTCCAATTTAATAACCCGGCAGAAACAGTGAAGGATTTGGCTTGATCTGCAGCAATAGACAGAGGCCTCTTCTAGCATGCAGGCGGGGGAAGGGCAAGGTTAAAGCTGCAATCTGACTTGACTCTATCAAAGGTGAATTCTAGCAGCAGAGGGAACAACTGTGAAAGGATCTACCAAGGCCATTGAAGAGGCGGGGACGAGGCTTCTGGTGGCGGCCATGGAGGAGTAGGTCGCGGATTCGGCAGCTCCCGTCTGGAACCGACTCTCAGACCTTTTTCAGGAGTTTCCATAGACTTTTTGGGGCAGACTGGTGAAGCAAACACTGCCAACTTCTATGAAACGGACCAGAAGTGTAACGGCCAAAGGAGCGGCACTGGAGCAACGGGAGAAGCGAGGGAAAGAAAACAAAATGGCGGCGTCCAGGGACAAAAGGGAGCTGCAGGAGTTCATCAAGCGCTGCTTCGAGGAGCAGCGCGAGGAGATGCGCAAAGAGATGTTGGCGCCTATGCTTTCGGCAATTGGAGGACTTGGGATCACGCAGCAGGCCCACGAAGCTAAGATCCAGGAGGTACAGAAAAGAATCAGTCAGAACGAGGATGAGCTCCTGGGCCTGGCGGTGAGAGTGGAGCAGAACGAGGCGCTACACAAGAGGTGGGCGGGAAGACTCGAGATGCTCGAGACGATGATGGGCACGAAGGCCCCTTCGAGGCCGCTGGAGTTGGACGGGGCACATCGGGTGCTGGCGAAGAAGCCCCAGGCAAATGAGCCGCCAATGGCGATGGTGGTGAGGTTCCACCGGTTCACGGACAGAGAGTGGGTCCTGAGATGGGCCAAGAAGCAGCGGAGCAGTAAGTGGGACAATGCAGAGATCCGAATATACCCGTTCTGGAGCACGGAGGTTGCAAATCGGAGAGCGGGTTTCAACCGGGCCAAAGCGGCGTTGTACCGGAAAGAAGTGAAATTCAGAATGCTGCAGCCAGCGCGACTGTGGGTCACATACAAGGGCCAACACTATTACTTTGAAACGCTTGAGGAGGCGTGGACCTTTGTACAAGCCGAAAAGTTGGATTCTAACTGAGGGTTTGTGAGGGTGGGGGGGATGTTTTGGGGTTTGATGTGTGATGGTTGTTGTATATAGGGGGTCAATTACGCGCAGGAAATGTTACATGGGCTGGGGGAGAGAGACAAGGCCTCGACAGGAGCTGCGCCAGAGGGGGCGGAGCGGGCTTTGGAAAGCACGGGGTTTTTTCCCGCGCGCGGGAAGAAAGGCGGGAAGGGGAACGAAGGAATGCATATGGATTGGGAGACTCCCACGGGGGGAGGTCAATGCGACGGCGGGGGAAGCCGGGGTCAGCAGGCGTCAGCTGACTTACGGGAGTGACATGGGGGGAGCAAAAAAGCTAGACAGGGCTCTAGCGGGGGGGGCGGGGAAGGGTTGCTGCTGCACTGGCCGAAAGGGAATGGGACACAGAAGAGGTGGTTGGGACGGGGGACCCCCCTCTGGGGGACTGGAGGGTGAGGGAGGCGTGGACATGGGACTGGCCCAGAAAAGGAGATGGCTAGTCGGCAGGGCGTGGGGGGGGTGAGAGCCCCTCCAATCCGGCTGATAACGTGGAATGTGAGGGGCCTGAATGGGCCGGTGAAGAGGGCTCGAGTGTTCGCGCACTTAAAGGGACTGAAGGCGGACGTGGCCATGCTCCAAGAGACACATCTGAAGGTGGCGGACCAGGTCAGGTTAAGAAAGGGATGGGTAGGACAGGTATTCCACTCGGGACTGGACGCGAAGAATAGAGGGGTGGCAATATTGGTGGGAAAGCGGGTGTCATTTGAGGCCAAGACTATTGTCATGGACAGTGGAGGGCGATATGTAATGGTGAGCGGTAGGCTGCAAGGGACGTGGGTGGTGTTGGTAAACGTATACGCCCCGAACTGGGATGATGCAGGATTCATGAAGCGCATGTTGGGGCGCATTCTGGACCTGGAGATAGGTGGCCTGATAATGGGAGGGGACTTCAATACAGTGTTGGATCCAGCACTAGACCGCTCCAAATCAAGGACTGGAAAGAGGCCGGCGGCGGCCAAGGTACTTAGGGGGTTTATGGATCAGACGGGGGGAGTGGACCCATGACGGTTTGCAAGACCGCAGGCCAGGGAATTTTCTTTCTTCTCCCATGTACACAAAGCCTACTCCCTGATAGATTTCTTTGTTCTGGGTAGGGCGCTCATCCCGAGGGTGGAGGGGACGGAGTATTCGGCTATAGCCGTTTCAGACCATGCCCCACACTGGGTGGAACTGGAGCTGGGAGAGGAGAGGGACCAACGCCCGTTGTGGCGGCTGGATGTGGGACTGCTGGCAGACGAGGTGGTGTGTGGGAAGGTGAGGGGGTGTATCGAAAGGTACTTGGAAGCCAACGACAACGGGGAGGTGCGGGTGGGGGTGGTATGGGAGGCGTTGAAGGTGGTGATCAGGGGAGAGCTCATTTCCATTAGGGCTCGTAGGGAGAAGACAGAGGGTATGGAAAGGGAGAGGTTGGTGGGGGAGATTTTGAGAGTGGACAGGAGATACGCAGAGGCCCCAGAGGAAAGATTACTTGGGGAAGACGACGGCTCCAGACGGAGTTTGACCTGTTGACCACAGGGAAGGCGGAGGCACAGTGGAGGAAAGCGCAGGGGGCGACCTACGAGTATGGGGAAAAGGCTAGTCGGATGCTGGCACACCAGCTCCGTAAGAGGATGGCAGCGAGGGAAATAGGGGGAGTCAAAGATGGAAGGGGAGCCACGGTTCGGAGTGCGACGAAAATAAACGAGGTATTCAAGGCCTTTTATGAAAAGCTGTACAGATCCCAGCCCCCAGCGGGGGAAGAGGGGATGAGACGATTCCTAGATCAGCTGAGATTCCCGAGGGTGGAGGAGCAAGAGGTGGCTAGTTTGGAGGCACCAATTGGGTTGGAGGAGCTGAGCAAGGGTTTGGGGAGCATGCAGGCGGGGAAGGCCCCGGGACCGGACGGATTCCCGGTGGAGTTCTACAGGAAGTACGCAGACCTGTTGGCCCCGCTACTGGTGAGGACCTTTAATGAGGCAAGAGAGGAGGGGACCCTGCCCCCTGTCCCCCCTGTTGTTCGCATTGGCGATCGAACCATTGGCCATGTCATTGAGGGAGTCTAATAAATGGAGGGGGGTGGTCCGAGGGGGAGAAGAGCATCGGGTGTCGCTATATGCGGATGACCTGTTGCTGTACGTGGCGGATCCAATGGAGGGGATGGTGGAGGTCATGCAGACTCTAAGAGAGTTTGGGGAGTTTTCGGGCTATAAGCTCAATGTAGGGAAGAGTGAGCTCTTTGTATTACAGGCGGGGGACCAAGAAAGAGGGATAGGGGACCTACCGCTGAGGAGGGCGGAGGGGAGCTTTCGGTATCTGGGGATCCAGATAGCCAGGAGTTGGGGGACCCTACATAAACTGAATCTGACGAGGTTGGTGGAGCAAATGGAGGAGGATTTCAAAAGATGGGACATGTTACCGCTCTCGCTGGCGGGTAGAGTGCAGTCGGTCAAAATGGTGGTCCTTCCGAGGTTTCTGTTTGTGTTTCAGTGCCTTCCCATCGTGATCACTCAGGCCTTTTTTAAGAGAGTAGGCAGAAGTATTATGGGGTTTGTGTGGGCGAATAAGACCCCGAGAGTAAGGAGAGGGTTCCTGGAACGCAGTAGGGACCAAGGAGGGTTGGCGCTGCCAAACCTGGGGAGCTACTACTGGGCAGCAAATGTGGCGATGATCCGCAAGTGGGTTATGGAGGGAGAGGGGGCGGCATGTAAGAGGATGGAGATGGCGTCCTGTAAAGAAACGAGCCTGGGGGCGTTGGTGACGGCACCGCTGCCGCTCTCGCCGACAAAGTATACCACGAGCCCGGTGGTGGCGGCAACGCTAAGGATCTGGGGCCAATGGAGACGGCACCGGGGTGCAATGGGAGCATCGGTGTGGTCCCCGATCAGGGGTAACCACCGGTTTGTCCCGGGGAAGATGGACGGCAGGTTCCAGAGCTGGCATCGGGCAGGGATTGGAAGAATGGGGGACCTGTTCATCGACGGGATGTTTGCGAGCCTAGGGGCACTGGAGGAGAAGTTCGTGTTACCCCTGGGAAATGCCTTTCGATATATGCAGGTGAGGGCTTTTGTGAGGCGACAGGTGAGGGAATTCCCGTTGCTCCCGGCACAAGAAGTTCAAGATAGGGTGATCTCGGGTGTATGGGTCGGGGAGGGCAAGGTGTCGGAAATACACCAGATGTTGAAAGAAGAGGGGGAAGAGCTGGGAGAAGAGTTGAAGGGTAAATGGGAGGAGGAGCTGGGGGAGGAGATCGAGGAAGGTCTGTGGGCTGATGCCCTAGGTAGGGTTAATTCCTCCTCCTCATGTGCCAGGCTCAGCCTGATACAATTGAAGGTGGTCCACAGAGCGCACTTGACGGGGGCGAGTTTGAGTAGGTTCTTTGGGATAGAGGACAGATGTGGAAGGTGCTCAGGGAGCCCGGCGAACCATGTCCCTAGTGGCCCGGCGAAGGATCTTGCTAATGTGGAAGGAGGCGAAGCCCCCCAGCCTGGAGTCCTGGATAAATGATATGGCTGGGTTCAAAAAGTTGGAGAGGATTAAGTTCGCCTTGAGAGAGTCTGCGCAGGGGTTCTACAGGCGGTGGCAACCGTTCCTAGACTATCTCGCGGAGCGTTAGAGGAAGGTCGGTCAGCAGCAGCAGCAACCTTGGCGGTGGGGGGGGGGGGGGGGGGGGGGGGACTGCCTGGGAGGGTGGATGAGGAAGAGATAACAGGAAGGGTTGGGGAAACTGGCATGTACGGGTGAGGGCCAGTGTACAAAGCTGTGTAAATATATCATTTTGCCATGTATATATCTTCCTCTGCGCGATTTCTCATTTGTTTTTTTTGTTACGAGGTGGGGGGGGGGGGTTACTGTTTGTAAGCGAGAAAAATTGTGTTAAAAAACTTTAATAAATATATTTTTTAAAAAAAGAATACTGGCCTCTTTCGCCTCCTGCACTCCCGGCTCCTCTGCCACCCCAAATATTGCGAGCCCCCAGCCCAGTTTGACCCTGAATCCTACCATCCTCGACACCGTCCTCGCTAAGCCCTTCCAAAATTCCTCCAGCGCTGGGCATGCCCAGAACATATGGGTGTGATTTGCTGGGCTCCCTGAGCACCTAACACACCTGTCCTCACCCCCAAAGAACCTGCTCATCCTTGTCCCGGTCATGTGTGCCCTGTGCAGCACCTTAAACTGTATGAGGCTGAGCCTCGCGCATGAAGAGGAAGAGTTCACCCTCCCTAGGGCATCTGCCCATGTCCCCTCTTCGATCGCCTCTCCCAACTCCTCCTCCCACTTACCTTTCAACTCCACCACCGAGGCCTCCTCCTCCTCCTGCATCACCTGGTAAGTTTCCGAGATCTTCCCCACTCCCCCCCCACCCCCCCGAGAGCACCCTGTCCTGTACTGTGTGTGGCAGTAGCCGTGGGAATTCCACCACCTGCCGTCTGGCAAACGCCCTTACCTGTAAGTACCTGAAGGTTCCCCGGGGGGAGCCCGTATTTCTCCTCCAGCTCACCCAAGCTCGCGAACTTCCCGTCCACAAACAGGTCCCCCAACTTTCGTATGCCAGCCATGTGCCACCCCGAAAACCATCCACCTGTTCTTCCTGGGGCGAACCGGTGGTTCCCCCGTAATGGGGTCCACGCTGAGGCCCTAACTTCCCCCCTATGCCGCCTCCACTGCCCCCAAATTTTGAGGGCCGCCACCACCACTGGGCTCGTGGTATACCTCCTTGGAGGGAGCGGCAGCGGCGCCGTTACCAGCGCCCCCAGACTCGTACCCACACAGGACGCCGTCTCCAGCCTCTTCCATGCAGCCTCCTCCCCCTCCATCACCCACTTGCACACCATTGTCGCATTGGCGGCCCAGTAGTACCCACAGAGGTTGGGCAGCGCCAGCCCCCCCCCATCTCTTCTCCGCTGCAGGAACACCCTTCTCACCCTCGGAGTCCCTCGCGCCCACACAAACCCCATTATACTCCTGTTAACCCGCCTGAAAAAAGCCTTCGGGATAAACACGGGGAGGCACTGGAACAGGAACAAAACCCTTGGGAGCACCGTCATTTTGATTGACTGCACCCTACCACCAGGGACAGCGGCAACGCGTCCCACCTCTTGAACTCCTCCTCCATTTGCTCCACCAGCCGTGTAAAGTTAAGCCTATGCAGCGCCCCCCAGCTCCTGGCCACCTGGCCACCTGGACCCCCAAATATCTGAAACTCCTCTCCGCCCTTTTTAGTGAGAGCTCACCAATCCCCCTCTCCTGGTCCCCTAGCTGAACTACGAACAGCTCGCTCTTCCCTATATTGAGCTTGTACCCCGAAAAGTCCCCGAATTCCCAAAGCATCCTCATTACCTCTGGCATTCCTCCCACCGGTCCACCACATACAGCAGCAGGTCGTCCGCATAAAGCGACACCCTATGCTCCTCCCCACCCCGCACCAACCCCCTCCAGTTCCTCGACTCTCTAAGTGCCATAGCCAGGGGTTCAATCGCCAGTGCGAAGAGCAGGGGGGACAGGGGACACCCCTGTCTCGTCCCTCGGTGCAACCGAAAGTACTCGGACCTCCTCCTATTTGTGGCCACACTCGCCATCGGGACCTCATACAACAGCCTAACCCACCTGACAAACCCCTCCCCAAACCCGAACCTCTTCAGCACCTCCCACAGGTACCCCCACTCTACCCTATCGAAGGCTTTCTGAACGTCCATCGCCACCACTATCTCCGCCTCCCCCTCCCTCGCCAGCATCATGATAACGTTCAAAAGCCTCCGCACATTCGCGTTCAACTGTCTCCCCTTCACAAACCCCGTCTGGTCTTCATGGATGATCTGCGGCACACAATCCTCAATCCTCGTGGCTAAGACTTTCGCCAGCAACTTGGCATCTACATTTAGCAAGGAAATCGGTCTGTAAGAACCACATTGCAGGGGATCCTTGTCCCGCTTTAGGATCAAGGAGATCAGTGCCCGGGACATCGTCGGGGGTAAAGCCCCCCCCTCCCTTGCCTCATTGAAGGTCCTAACTAACAGCGGGCCCAACAGGTCCATATATTTTTTATAGAACTCGACCAGGAAACCATCCGGCCCCGGTGCCTTCCCTGCCTGCATGCTTCCTATCCCTTTGATCAGCTCCTCCAGCCCAATCGGGGCCCCAAGTCCCGCCACCAGTCCCTCTTCCATCTTTGGAAACCTCAATTGGTCCAGGAAACGGCCCATCCCTCCCTCCTCCCGTGGGGGCTCGGATCGGTACAATTCCTCGTAGAAGTTCCTGAAGACCCCATTGATGCCAACCCCACTCCGCACCACGCTCCCTCCCCTGTCCTTAACTCCCCCGATCTCCCTAGCTGCGTCCCGCTTCCGAAGCTGATGCGCCAGCATCCGACTTGCCTTTCCCGATTTTCATAAATCGCCGCCTGGGCCTTCCTCCACTGCACCTCCGCCTTCCTGGTGGTCACCAGGTCGAATTCGGCCTGGAGGCTGCGCCTCTTCCTCAACGATCCTTCCTCAGGTTCTTCCGCATACCTCCTGTCTACCCTCACCATCTCCCCCACCAGCCTCTCCCTCTCCCCCCGCTCCCTCCGCTCCTTGGGGGCCCTGATGGAGATCAGCTCTCCCCTCACCACTGCCTTCAGTGCCTCCCATACCATCCCCACTCGGACCTCCCCGTTGTCGTTGGTCTCCAAGTACCTCTCTGTACTTCCTCGGACCCCCTCGCTCACCTCCTCGTCCGCCAACAGCCCCACCTCCAAGCGCCACAGCAGGCGCTGGTCCATCTCCTCCCCCATCTCCAAGTCCACCCAATGCGGGGCATGGTCCGAAATGGCTATTGCCGAATACTCGGTATCCTCTACTCTCGCGATCAGCGCCCTACTCAAAATGAAAAAGTCGATTCGAGAATCAGCCTTATGGACATGTGAGAAGAATGAAAATTCCCTAGCCGCCGGCCTTGCAAATCTCCAAGGGTCCACCCCTCCCATTTGGTCCATAAATCCCCTCAATACTCTAGCCGCCGCCGGCTTCCTACCCGTCCTAGACCTGGAGCGATCCAGTGCAGGATCCAACACCGTGTTAAAAGTCTCCCCCCATTATCAGGCCCCCCACTTCCAAGTCTGGGATCCGACCGAACATACGCCGCATAAAACCCGCATCGTCCCAGTTCGGAGCATACACATTGACCAGTACCACCCTCTCTCCCTGCAACTTACCACTTACCATTATGTACCTACCGCCATTATCTGACACAATGCTCGACGCCTCGACACCTTCTTTCCCACCAAGATCGCCACCCCTCGATTTTTGGCATCTAGCCCCGAGTGAAACACCTGACCTACCCACCCTTTCCTCAGTCTTACCTGGTCTGCCACCTTCAGGTGTGTCTCCTGGAGCATAACCACATCCGCCTTGAGCCCCTTCAGATGCGCGAACACGCGGGCCCGCTTAACCGGCCCATTCAGTCCCCTTACATTCCAGGTTATCAGCCCCCCCTCCCCCGCCAACTAGCCATGACCCCTCCTCGGCCAGCCACGCGCCCGCACCCCACACCTGGCCAGTTCCCAACAGCGGTATACCCCCGTCTCGACCCACCCCACTCGCTCCAGCTCCTCCTTGATCTTAGCAGCAGCAACCCGATCCCCCCCCCCCCCGGCTAGGACCCATCCTAGCTGGTTTACTCCCCCCATTGCACTTCCGCAAGTCAGCTGACTCCTGCTGACCCCGGCCACTCCCGCCTCCCCTTCGACTCCTCCCATTGTGTGGCACACCCTCCTCTCCCGCTCTCCATTCACAGGCTCTCCCCCTCCGTTCTAAGCGCGGGAAACAATCCTCGCTTCCCCGCCCCGGTCCCGCCCCCCCCAGTCTTCGGCGCGGGACAAAATCCCGCGCTCTCCATCTACCAGGCCCCGCCACCAACCAAAACAGTGCCCAACCCGCCCCATCCATCCTCCCCAACCCGAAAGAGAAAAACACAGAGAAAAAGAAACCCAAAACAATGCAAAGGCCCCCCCGGAACCAAAAATAGACATAACATATCCACCGCAGTCCCCAATCGCCCATCCCGACCCTCAGTCTGTGTCCAGCTTCTCGGCCTGAACAAAGGCCCACGCCTTCTCCAGAGACTCAAAATAATGGTGCCGGTCCTTGTAGGTAACCCACAGTCGCGCCGGCTGCAACATGCCAAACTTCACCCCCTTCCTGTGCAGCACCACCTTTGCTCGATTGTACCTGGCCCTCCTCTTCGCCACCTCCGCACTCCAGTCCTGATATATCCGAACCTCCGCGTTCTCCCACCTGCTGCTCCTCTCCTTCTTGGCCCACCTGAGCACACACTCCCGATCGACGAACCGATGGAACCGCACCAGCACCGCCCGCGGAGGCTCGTTAGCCTTGGGCCTCCTCGCCAACACTCTATGGGCCCCTTCCAGCTCCAGGGGCCCCTGGAAGGACCCCGCTCCCATCAGCGAGTTTAACATGGTCCCCACATAGGTCCCCACGTCCGGCCCCTCCAGCCCCTTCGGGAGGCCCAGAATCCGCAGATTCTTCCGCCTCGACCGATTCTCCATCTCCTCGAACCGCTCCTGCCATTTCTTGTGGAGCGCCTCATGCGCCTCCACCTTTACCGCCAGGACTAAGATCTCGTCCTCATTGTCAGAGGTCTTTTGTTGAGCCTCTCGGATCGCCACCCCCTGGGCCGTCTGTGTCTCCAGCAGCTTATCAATAGAAGCCTTCATCGGCTCTAGCAGGTCCGTTTTAATCTCTCTGAGGCAGCGCTGGATACCCTCTTGTTGCTCCACCGCCCACTGCCTCCACCCTGCCTGGTCTCCGCCCGCCACCATTTTGTCCTTCTTCCCTCCCTTCTTCTGGTCCACCACCACCTTTTTTGTCACCCCGCTCCTAGTTAAAGCCATATACTGACAGGGAGCTATTATTAACTCCTTCCCACACCGGGAAACGTCAAAAAAGTGCCCTTGGGGGCCCTGAAAAGAGCCCAAAAGTCTCGAGAGGGAATCCTTTTGGCAGTGTTCGCTTCACCAATCTGCCCCAAAATGTCTGTGGAAACTCCTGAAAAAGGTCTAAGAGTCCGTTCCAGATGGGAGCTGCCGAATGCGCGACCTACTCCTCCATGGCCGCCACCGGAAGCCTCGTCCCCGCTTCTTCAGTGGCCTTGGTGAGATCTTTTCACAGTTGTTCCCTCTGCTGTTAGAATTTACTTTTGATAAAGGCCCTCAGGTCAGTTTGCAGCTTTAAGCTTGCCCTTCCCCCGCCTGCATGCTGGAAGAGGCCCTGTTTATCCTGTTGCAGCCAAATCTTTTACTGTTTCTGCTGGGTCTGGTAGCCAAAAGACATAACATTCCTGGGGTACACTGTCAGGGGAATGTTGCAGTCCTCCTGCCACACCGGGAAATGTCAAACAAATGCCGTGGGGGCCCTGTAAAAGAGCCCAAAAGTCCGTTCCAAGCGGGAGCTACCGTATATGCGACCTAGCTCTGCATAGCCGCACCCGGAAGTCCACACATCCCACTCTTGACGACACCGTAGCACGGTTGCTTCACAGCGCAAGGGACCTATGGTAGTATGCATTAGGGGTCATGTGGGACTTTGAAGCCGTGATGTCATTGGCTGACAGATCCCGGGTCCTGGTTGGCTGTTGATCTCTAGCTCCACCCTGAAGGCGGAGTATAAGAACCAGGAATTCTCCCCGCAGCTCCAGTCTGTTGCTGAACTGCGGGGAACGAGTCACGCTTAATGAAGCCTCATCGACTTCACCTCTATTCGTCTCTCGGGGGTCTTTGTGCGCTACAATTTATTAAGCGTGCTGAAAGGACTATGGAGCTCAGGATCGTCCCGGAATGCCTGAGGATCAGCCCCCACGCAGTGAACTCAGCAGCAGTTTTTAAACACTGGCAGACTTGTTTCGAAGCCTACCTACGAACGGCCCCCGGCCGGGTCACAGAAGACCAGAAACTACAGGTCCTGCACTCGAGGGTAAGCCCGGAAATTTACCCTCTCATAGAAGACGCAGAGGATTTCCAGACGGCGCTCGCAGCACTAAAGAGCATCTATGTTCACCCAGTGAACCAGATCTACGCACGCTACCAACTCGCAACGAGACGGCAAAGTCCCGGAGAATCGCTAGACTAATTCTACGCCGCGCTGCTAATTTTGGGACGGGCCTGCAGCTGCCCGCCGGTAAACGCGATTGAACACATGTTAATTCGCGATGCGTTTGTGGCTGGTATGAACTCTCCCCAAATCCGCCAAAGACTTTTAGGAAAAGAGTCGCTAGGACTCTCAGAGGCACGAGCCCTTGCAGCCTCACTAGATGTGGCCGCGCGAAACGCCCGCGCCTACGGCCCCGACCGCGCGGCAGCCCCTTGGGCTCCGTGGACCCCCGTCGCGACAAACCTCCCCCCCCCCCCCCACAGGCTTGCGCGGTTCAGACGCCAAGTCGTCCCGGGGGAGCCCGCTGCTATTTCTGCGGCCAGGCGAAACACCCCCGGCAGCGCTGCCCGGCCCGCGCAGCGATTTGCAAGAGCTGCGGGAAAAAGGGCCATTTCGCGGCTGTGTGCCGGTCCCGGGGGGTCGCCGCTGTCCCCGGAGAAGAAGGAGTCCTGCGCATTCCAAACGCTCCCCAACCCCCCCAGCGCCCCATGTGCGACCCGCAGGCATCCATTTTGGGTCCCGGCCACCACGAGGGGAGGAGTGGCGCCGCCATCTTGGGACCCCCAGCCCTGCGCGACGCATGGGGGCGGCCATTTTGTCCACCCCCGCCGCCATCTTGTGACCCCCCAGCCATGTGCGATGCATGGGGGCGGCCATTTTGTTCACCCCCGCCGCCATCTTGGACGGCAACAATGGACCCCAGCATCGACGGCTCCACGGGGTTCGAGGAAGACGCTGAAGCACTACGACCACATCTGGCCTCAATGACGCTGGACCAAGCACGGCCCCGGACGCTCCAGACGACGACAACAATGGTGCTGATCAACGGACACGAGACACCATGCCTGGTCGACTCCGGGAGCACAGAAAGCTTCATCCACCCCGACACGGTAAGACGCTGTTTTTTGACCATCCGTCCCAGTGCGCAAAAGATTTCCCTCGCTGCAGGATCCCACTCCGTACAGATCAAAGGCTTCTGCATAGTGACCCTAACGGTGCAAGGGAGGGAGTTTAAAAACTACAGGCTCTACGTCCTTCCCCAACTCTGCGCGCCCACATTACTGGGATTAGACTTCCAGTGCAATCTGTAGAGCCTAACTTTCCAATTCGGCGGCCCAATACCCCCCACTCACTATCTGCGGCCTCGCAACCCTCAAGGTTGAGCCCCCATCCTTGTTTGCAAACCTCACCCCGGATTGCAAACCCGTCGCCACTAGGAGCAGACGGTACAGCGCCCAGGACCGGACATTTATTTGGTCCGAAGTCCAGCGGCTACTGAAGGAAGGCATAATCCCGGCCAGCAATAGTCCCTGGAGAGCACAGGTGGTAGTAGTAAAGACAGGGGAGAAGCAAAGGATGGTCATAGACTATAGCCAGACCATCAACAGGTACACACAGCTAGATGCGTACCCTCTCCCCCGCATATCCGACATGGTCAATCGGATTGCCCAATATAAGGTCTTCTCCACCGTGGACCTCAAGTCCACCTACCATCAGCTCCCCATCCGCCCAAGTGACCGCAAGTACACAGCCTTCGAGGCAGACGGGCAATTATACCACTTCCTAAGGGTCCCATTTGGCGTCACAAACGGGGTCTCGGTCTTCCAACGGGAGATGGACCGAATGGTTGATCAACACGGGTTGCAGGCCACGTTCCCGTATCTCGACAACGTAACCATCTGTGGCCACGATCAGCAGGACCACGACGCCAATCTCCAAAAATTCCTCCAGACCGCTAAAGCCTTGAACCTCACATACAACGAGGACAAGTGCGTTTTTAGCACAAACCGGCTCGCCATCTTGGGATATGTAGTGCGCAATGGGATAATAGGCCCCGACCCCGAACGTATGCGCCCCCTCATGGAATTTCCCCTCCCTCACTGCTCAAAAGCCCTAAAACGCTGCCTGGGGTTCTTTTCATATTACGCCCAGTGGGTCCCCCAGTACGCAGACAAGGCCCGCCCCCTAATACAGACCACGACCTTCCCTCTGTCGACAGAGGCTTGCCAGGCCTTCAGCCGCACCAAAGTGGATATCGCAAAGGCCACGATGCACGCCATCGACGAGTCCCTCCCCTTCCAGGTCGAGAGCGACGCCTCCGATGTAGCTCTAGCGGCCACCCTTAACCAAGCGGGCAGACCCGTGGCCTTTTTCTCCCAAACCCTCCACGCCTCAGAAATCTGCCACTCCTCAGTGGAAAAGGAAGCCCAAGCCATAGTGGAAGCTGTGCGACATTGGAGGCATTACCTGGCCGGCAGGGGATTCACTCTCCTCACTGACCAACGGTCGGTAGCTTTCATGTTCGATAATGCAAGCGGGGCAAAATTAAAAATGACAAGATCTTAAGGTGGAGGATCGAGCTCTCCACCTTCAACTATGAGATCTTGAATGAGCCGTCCGATGCCCTATCCCGCGGCACATGTGCCAACGCACAAATTAACCGTCTCCAAACCCTCCACGAGGACCTCTGCCACCCGGGGGTCACTCGGTTCTACCATTTTATAAAGTCCCGCATCCTCCCCTACTCCGTGGAGGAGGTCCGTACAGTCACAAGGAACTGCCACATCTGCGCAGAGTGCAAACCGCTTTTTTTCAGGCCGGATAGTGCGCACCTGATCAAGGCTTCCCGTCCCTTTGAACGCCTCAGTCTGGATTTCAAAGGGCCCCTCCCCTCCACCGACCGCAACACATACTTCCTGAACGTGGTGGACGAGTACTCCTGTTTCCCCTTCGCCATCCCCTGCCCTGACATGACAGCGGCCACAGTCATTAAAGCCCTTAGCACCATATTCACACTGTTCGGTTGCCCCGCATACGTCCATAGCGACAGGGGGTCCTCCTTCATGAGTGACGAGCTGCGCCAGTTCCTGCTCAGCAAGGGTATAGCCTCGAGCTACAACCCCCGAGGGAACGGGCAAGTAGAGAGGGAGAACGGCACGGTCTGGAAGACCGTCCTACTGGCCCTACGGTCCAGGGATCTCCCAGTTTCACGGTGGCAGGAGGTTCTCCCGGACGCTCTCCACTCCATCCGGTCGCTACTGTGTACCACCACTAACCAAACGCCTCATGAGCGCCTCCTTGTCTTCCCCAGGAAGTCCTCCTCTGGAACATCGCTGCCGACCTGGCTGGCGGCCCCAGGACCCATCTTGCTCCGGAAACATGTGCGGGCGCACAAGTCGGACCCGTTGGTCGAGAGGGTTCACCTCCTCCACGCGAACCCACAGTACGCCTACGTGGAGTACCCCGACGGCCGACAGGACACGGTCTCCCTGCGAGATCTGGCGCCCGCCGGCAACACACACACCCCCTCGACACCAATCACCCCCTCCCTGCCACCGGTGCACCCCGCGACAGCCCCCTTCCCGGGAGGATCGGTCCTCCTCCCAGGTCCGACCAGAAGTGAAGCTGAAGCGGAAACCGTAAAGCTCCCGGAGGCGACAACACTGGAACAAGCACCACCACCACCGGGGCTGAGGCGATCGACAAGGACGACCACACCGCCCGCCCGACTCGTGGCGTCAGTGTAACACTAGAATGTTGTGGACTTTAACGAGAATGTTTTTTTTTTCCTTTTCCCTCTTACGAATACTGTAAATAGTTCAAAACAAAAAAACCCTGTACATAGCCCAGTGTAGGGCACTGTAATGACATGCAAAAGTTTTTTTTCCTCCCAGGACCAGCCTTGTAAACCCCTACTACCATGCGAAGCACCACCCCGCCGGGTTCATTTTTAACAAGGGGTGAATGTGGTAGTATGCATTAGGGGTCATGTGGGGCTGTGAAGCCGTGATGTCATTGGCTGACAGATCCCGGGTCCTGGTTGGCTGTTGATCTCTAGCTCCGCCCTGAAGGCGGAGTATAAGAACCAGGAATTCTCCCCGCAGCTCCAGTCTGTTGCTGAACTGCGGGGAACGAGTCACGCTTAATAAAGCGTCATCGACTTCACCTCTATTCGTCTCTCGGGAGTCTTTGTGCGCTACAGGACCCGAGTTTGATTCCCGGCTTGGGTTACTCTGTGTGGTGTCTACACGTTCCCCCTGTGTCTGCGTGGGTTTCCTCCAGGTGCTCTGGTTTCCTCCCACAAGTCATGAAGGACGTGCTTGTTTGGTGAATTGAACATTCTGAATTTTCCTCCGTGTACACAAACAGGCGACAGAGTGTGGCGACTGGGGGATTTTCACAGTGACTTCATTGCAGTGTTAATGTAAGCCTACTTGTGACACTAATAAAGATTATTATTGAAATCTGCCTTCGAAGGAGGTAGTGTTGTCGGTTTATGGGGCTATTTTGGAAGAGGAGAATGCACTGTTGGATTGGAATGAGGCAAAGTGGGAGGAAGAGGTCGGAGAGGGTATAGAGGAGGGGTTCTAGTGTGAGGTGCTCCAGAGGGTGAATGCCTCCACCTCGTGTGCCAGGATGGGGCTGATACAGCTGAAGGTGGTATATAGAGCACACCTCACAAGGGCGAGGATAGTTGCTCTTTGAGGGGGTCGAAGATGTTTGTGAACATTGCCGGGGGGGTGGGGGGGGGGGGGGGGGGTGCTCCGCAAACCACGCTCATATGTTTTGTTCATGTCCAAAGCTGGAGGATCACTGGAAGGAGGTTTTTTGGGTAATCTCTAAAGTGGTGCACGCGAAACTGGACCCGGGCCCTCGGGAGGCCATATTCGGAGTGTCAGATCAGCCGGCGTTGGAAATGGGTGCGGAGGCAGATGTTGTAGCCTTCGTCTTATTGATTGCCCGAAGGTGGGTCCAGTTGGGATGGAGATCAACCTCTCCACCCTGTACCCTGACATGGTGGGGGGACCTGCTGGATTCTTGACTCTTGAGAAGGTCAAATTTGAACTGAGGGGAAGGATGGAGGGATTGTACAATTCATGGGCGTTATTCATTATGCACCTTCGAAAATTGGATTACATCGAACATTAGTGGGGGGCGGGGGGCGTTGGGAGGGTTGGGGGGAGCGGGACTGTATGTGTTAATGGGGAGTATGGGTAATTTGTGATTCCTTTTTGTTGTTTGTTTATGTTAACATGCGGGCTGCTGTTTGGGGGTTTGGTGGGAGGATGGGATTATTGTTGTTGATATGGAGATTGACATTGTATCGTTGCTGATTATTGTTTATTTTTGGTGGGTGTAAATTTGGGAGAAAATGTGAAAAAGGAGAAAATTATTTATAAAACAAAAATTTAAATTTGCCTTCATTCTCTCCACCAGTCGAGCCAAGTTCAATCTATGTAGCAGGGGCCAGCTCCGTGCTACCTGGATTTATAGATACCAAAAGCTCGCCCCCACCACTCTTGACGGCAACTCCCCTAATCTCCTCTCGTGCCCTCTGGCATTGATCGGGAATGCCTCGCTCTTTCCCATCATCAATCAATATTCCGAAAACTGGCCAAATCCCCCCCAAATCTCCCCAGCAAGGTTGAGCTGGAGGTTGGGGATAGGAACATGTGGGCAGCTCTGAGGAGGAGGACAAGGGCGAGGATGATGAGATGGTGACGGACCAGCAGGGATGGTGCCAGGCTGGAGGATGGTCCCAGAGCGGAACCAGTGGACCAGCCGGAGGCTGCAGGACAGGCGGCCGCAGAGAGGTGCCGGAAAGCCCAGAAGGCCAGGGAGGCCTTCATACTCGCCCGCTTCACGTAGGACGTGGCTTGTTCTGATATCAATACCTTACCCACCCCCACTCCCACCTTGCACCCTCCCAGGGTCTGTGTTGGCATTGTCAGAGGGTCACTGTCGAGGGCAGGGGGGTGATAAACAAACAAAGAACAAAGAAATGTACAGCACAGGAACAGGCCCTTCGGCCCTCCAAGCCCGTGCCGACCATGCTGCCCGACTAGACTACAATCTTCCACACTTCCTGGGTCTGTATCCCTCTATTCCCATCCTATTCATGTATTTGTCAAGATGCCCCTTAAATGTCACTATCGTCCCTGCTTCCACCACCTCCTCCGGTAGCGAGTTCCAGGCACCCACTACCCTCTGTGTAAAAAACTTGCCTCATACATCTACTCTAAACCTTGCCCCTCTCACCTTAAACTTATGCCCCCTAGTAATTGGCCCCTCTACCCTGGGGAAAAGCCTCTGACTATCCACTCTGTCTATGCCCCTCATAATTTTGTAGACCTCTATCAGGTCGCCTCTCAACCTCCGTCGTTCCAGTGAGAACAAACCGAGTTTATTCAACCGCTCCTCATAGCTAATGCCCTCCATACCAGGCAACATTCTGGTAAATCTCTTCTGCACCCTCTCTAAAGCCTCCACATCCTTCTGGTAGTGTGGCGACCAGAATTGAACACTATACTCCAAGTGTGGCCTAACTAAGGTTCTATACAGCTGCAACATGACTTGCCAATTCTTATACTCAATGCCCTGGCCAATGAAGGCAAACATGCCGTATGCCTTCTTGACCGCCTTCTTGACCACCTTCTCCACCTGTGTTGCCCCTTTCAGTGACCTGTGGACTTGTACTCCTCGATCTCTCTGACTTTCAATACTCTTGAGGGTTCTACCATTCACTGTATCCTCCCTACCTGCATTAGACCTTCCAAAATGCATTACCTCACATTTGTCCGGATTAAACTCCACCTGCCATCTCTCCATCCAAGTCTCCAAACAATCTAAATCCTGCTGTATCCTCTGACAGTCCTCATCGCTATCCGCAATTCCACCAACCTTTGTGACGTCTGCAAACTTACTAATCAGACCAGTTACATTTTCCTCCAAATCATTTATATATACTACAAAGAGCAAAGGTCCCAGCACTGATCCCTGTGGAACACCACTGGTCACAGCCCTCCAATTAGAAAAGCATCCCTCCATTGCTACTCTCTGCCTTCTATGGCCTAGCCAGTTCTGTATCCACCTTGCCAGCTCACCCCTGATCCCGTGTGACTTCACCTTTTGTATTAGTCTACCATGAGGGACCTTGTCAAAGGCCTTACTGAAGTCCATATAGACAACATCCACTGCCCGACCTGCATCAATCATCTTTGTGACCTACTCGAAAAACTCTATCAAGTTAGTGAGACACGACCTCCCCTTCACAAAACCATGCTGCCTCTCACTAATACGTCCATTTGCTTCCAAATGGGAGTAGATTCTGTCTCGAAGCATTCTTTCCAGTAATTTCCCTGCCATTGAATTAAGGCTCACCGGCCTGTAGTTCCCTGGATTATCCTTGCTACCCTTCTTAAACAGAGGAACAACATTGGCTATTCTCCAGTCCTCCGGGTCATCACCTGAAGACAGTGAGGATCCAAAGATTACTGTCAAGGCCTCAGCAATTTCCTCTCCAGCGTCCTTCAGTATTCTGGGGTAGATCCCATCAGGCCCTGGGAACTTATTATCTATCTTAATATTTTTTAAGACGCCCAACACCTCGTCTTTTTGGATCTCAATGTGACCCAAGCTATCTACACACCCTTCTCCAGACTCAACATCTACCAATTCCTTCTCTTTGGTGAATACTGATGCAAAGCATTCATTTAGTACCTCGCCCATTTCCTCTGGCTCCACACATAGATTCCCTTGCCTATCCTTCAGTGGGCCAACCTTTTCCCTGGATACCCAGGGAATAATGTTGTGGAGGAGAATGCTGAGACCCAGGCTATTAGAATAGATGACATTGAGGTACGTAGGGAAGAGGTGTTGGCAATTCTGGACAAGCTGAAAATAGATAAGTCCCCGGGGCCTGATGGGATTTATCCTAGGATTCTCTGGGAGGCCAGGGAAGAGATTGCTGGACCTTTGGCTTTGATTTTTATGTCATCATTGGCTACAGGAATAGTGCCAGAGGACTGGAGGATAGCAAATGTGGTCCCTTTGTTCAAAAAGGGGAGCAGAGACAACCCCTGCAACTATAGACCGGTGAGCCTCACGTTTGTAGTGGGTAAAGTCTTGGAGGGGATTATAAGAGACAAGATTTATAATCATCTAGATAGGAATAATATGATCAGGGATAGTCAGCATGGCTTTGTGAAGGGTAGGTCATGCCTCACAAACCTTATCGAGTTCTTTGAGAAGGTGACTGAACAGGTAGACGAGGGAAGAGCAGTTGATGTGGTGTATATGGATTTCAGTAAAGCGTTTGATAAGGTTCCCCACGGTAGGCTATTGCAGAAAATACAGAGGCTGGGGATTGAGGGTGATTTAGAGATGTGGATCAGAAATTGGCTAGCTGAAAGAAGACAGAGGGTGGTGGTTGATGGGAAATGTTCAGAATGGAGTTCAGTTACAAGTGGCGTACCGCAAGGATCTGTTCTGGGGCCGTTGCTGTTTGTCATTTTTATCAATGACCTAGAGGAAGGCGCAGAAGGGTGGGTGAGTAAATTTGCAGACGACACTAAAGTCGGTGGTGTTGTCGACAGTGTGGAAGGATGTAGCAGGTTACAGAGGGATATACATAAGCTGCAGAGCTGGGCTGAGAGGTGGCAAATGGAGTTTAATGTAGAGAAGTGTGAGGTGATTCACTTTGGAAGGAATAACAGGAATGCGGAATATTTGGCTAATGGTAAAGTTCTTGGAAGTGTGGATGAGCAGAGGGATCTAGGTGTCCATGTACTTAGATCCCTGAAAGTTGCCACCCAGGTTGATAGGGTTGTGAAGAAGGCCTATGGAGTATTGGCCTTTATTGGTAGAGGGATTGAGTTCCGGAGTCAGGAGGTCATGTTGCAGCTGTACAGAACTCTGGTACGGCCGCATTTGGAGTATTGCGTACAGTTCTGGTCACCGCATTATAGGAAGGACATGGAGGCTTTGGAGCGGGTGCAGAGGAGATTTACCAGGATGTAACCTGGTATGGAGGGAAAATCTTATGAGGTAAGGCTGATGGACTTGAGGTTGTTTTCGTTGGAGAGAAGAAGGTTAAGAGGAGACTTAATAGAGGCATACAAAATGATCAGGGGGTTAGATAGGGTGGACAGTGAGAGCCTTCTCCCGCGGATGGAAATGGCTGGCACGAGGGGACATAGCTTTAAACTGAGGGGTAATAGATATAGGACAGAGGTCAGAGGTAGGTTCTTTACGCAAAGAGTAGTGAGGCCATGGAATGCCCTACCTGTAACAGTAGTGAACTCTCCAACATTGAGGGCATTTAAGAGTTTATTGGATAAACATATGGATGATAATGGCATAGTGTAGGTTAGATGGCTTTGGTTTCGGTGCAACATCGTGGGCCGAAGGGCCTGTACTGCGCTGTATCGTTCTATGTTCTATGTTCTGTGTACCCTCTTGCTTTTTATGTACGTGTAAAAAGCCTTGGGATTTTCCTTAACCCGATTTGCCAATGACTTTTCGTGACCCCTTCTAGCCCTCCTGACTCCTTGCTTAAGTTCCTTCCTCCTTTCCTTATATTCCACACAGGCTTCGTCTGTTCCCAGCCTTTTAGCCCTGACAAATGCCTCCTTTTTCTTTTTGACGAGGCCTACAATATCTCTCGTTATCCAAGGTTCCCGAAAATTGCCGTATTTATCCTTCTTCCTCACAGGAACATGTTGGTCCTGAATTCCTTTCAACTGACACTTGAAAGCCTCCCACGTGTCAGATGTTGATTTGCCCTCAAACATCCGCCCCCAATCTATGTTCTTCAGTTCCCGCCTAATATTGTTATAATTAGCCTTCCCCCAATTTAGCACATTCATCCTAGGACCACTCTTAACCTTGTCCACCAGCACTTTAAAACTTACTGAATTGTGGTCACTGTTCCCGAAATGCTCCCCTACTGAAACTTCTACCACCTGGCCGGGCTCATTCCACAATACCAAGTCCAGTACCGGCCCTTCCCTAGTTGGACTGTCTACATATTGTTTTAAGAAGCCCTCCTGGATGCTCCTTACAAACTCTGCCCCGTCTAAGCCCCTGGCACTAAGTGAGTCCCAGTCAATATTGGGGAAGTTGAAGTCTCCCATCACCACAACCCTGTTGTTTTTACTCTTTTCCAAAATCTGTCTACCTATCTGCTCCTCTATCTCCCGCTGGCTGTTGGGAGGCCTGTAGTAAACCCCCAACATTGTGACTGCACCCTTCTTATTCCTGATCTCTACCCATGTAGCCTCACTGCCCTCTGAGGTGTCCTCCCATAGTACAGCTGTGATATTCTCCCTAACCAGTAGCGCAACTCCGCCACCCCTTTTACATCCCCCTCTATCCCGCCTGAAACATCTAAATCCTGGAACATTTAGCTGCCAATCCTGCCCTTCCCTCAACCAGGTCTCTGTAATGGCAACAACATCATAGTTCCAAGTACTAATCCAAGCTCTAAGTTCATCTGCCTTACCCGTAATACTTCTTGCATTAAAACATATGCACTTCAGGCCACCAGACCCGCTGTGTTCAGCAACTTCTCCCTGTCTGCTCTGCCTCAGAGCCGCACTGTCCCTATTCCCTAGTTCTCCCTCAATGCTCTCACCTTCTGACCTATTGCTCCCGTGCCCACCCCCCTGCCATGTTAGTTTAAACCCTCCCGTGTGACACTAGCAAACCTCGCGGCCAGGGTATTTATGCCTCTCCAGTTTAGATGCAACCCGTCCTTATATAGGTCACACCTGCCCCGGAAGAGCTCCCAGTGATCCAGATAACGGAAACCCTCCCTCCTCCACCAGCTGTTTAGCCACGTATTTAGCTGCTCTATCTTCCTATTTCTAGCCTCACTGGCACGTGGGTCAGGGAGTAATCCCGAGATTGCAACCCTCGAGGTCCTGTCTTTTAACTTTCTGCCTAGCTCCCTGAACTCCTGCTGCAGGATCTCATGCCCCTTCCTGCCTATGTCGTTAGTACCAATATGTACAACGACCTCTGCCTGTTTGCCCTCCCCCTTCAGGATGCCCTCTACCCGTTCGGAGACATCCTGGACCCTGGCACCAGGGAGGCAACATACCATCCTGGAGTCTCTTTCAAGTCCACAGAAGCGCCTATCTGTGCCCCTGACTATAAAGTCCCCTATTACTATTGCTCTTCTGCGCTTTGACCCTCCCTTCTGAACATCAGAGCCAGCCGTGGTGCCACTGCTCTGGCTGCTGCTGTTTTCCCCTGATAGGCTATCCCCCCCGACAGTATCCAAAGGGGTATGCCTGTTCGAGAGGGGGACAACCACAGGGGATTCCTACACTGACTGCCTGCCCTTTCTGGTGGTCACCCATTTCTCTGCCTGCACCTTGGGTGTGACCACATTTATATAACTGCGATCTATGACGCTTTCCGCCACCTGCATGCTCCTAAATCATAGAATTTACAGAGCAGAAGGAGGCCATTCAGCCCATCGAGTCTGCACCGGCTCTTGGAAAGAGCACCCTACCCAAGGTCAACACCGCCACCCGATCCCCATAACCCAGTAACCCCACCCAACACTAAGGGCAATTTTGGACACTAAGGGCAATTTATCATGGCCAATCCACCTAACCCGCACATCTTTGGACTGTGGGAGGAAACCGGAGCACCCGGAGGAAACCCACGCACACACGGGGAGGATGTGCAGACTCCGCACAGACAGTGACCCAAGCCAGAATCGAACCTGGGACCCTGGAGCTGTGAAGCAATTGTGCTATCCACAAGGCTACCGTGCCATCCCATTGCTGCTCCAACCGAACCATGCGGTCTGTGAGGAGCTCCAGTTGGGTGCACTTTCTGCAGATGAAGCCATCCGGGACGCTGGAAGCGTCCCGGACCTGCCACATCTCACAGTCAGAACACTGCACCCCTTTAACTGATATTGCTTCAATTAATTAGTAAATTAAAATTAAAAGTTTTTTAAAAAATGTTTTTTAAAGTTACTGTTAACTATCTGTTTCATAGCACTAGATTTCTACTATAAATGTGAAAGCTAAATATAGTACTCTCCGATCTCTGGCTTAGATACCCCTCTAAATTATAATTAAGTAATTATGTTTAATTAGTTACCAATGCTTAATTTTTTTAATTTAGTGTAGATTCCCAACCAGCCACTCAGGTCACAGCTTTTCTGTGATGTCACTTCAGTTTCCCGCCACCCCCCCCCCCACACACACAATTTGAAAAGGTAATAAAAGTAAAAATGAGTAAAAATCACTTACTTACCTTCTTACCTTCTGAGTGTCTTAGATGTTCTCAGGTTCTCTCCCTGACAGAGACTGCTCCTCCTCCTCCGAACGGCTCCCGAAACTAGGCCGCGATCTTTTTAAATCTCCTCTCCAACTCGCAGCTCCCGCGCTTTTTAAATCTCCAATGATAACCAGCAGAGAGCTGAGCGCCTGTGCTCCTCAATCTATGTCATAGTCGACACCTGCGTGTCTGCTGCGTTCTTGCTCACACCCATCACCTGTATGCAATGTTTAGGGGGGGGGGGGGGGGGGGGTGCGGGGGTGGGGGGTTGCATGCCCGGCGAGATAGGCCAAGACTTCGAAAATTGGCCCGCATAGCAGAGGAAAGTGACTGAGGCGTCCTACCGGTTGTGCTCAAGGGTTTTTAATGTGTCACACAATTCCCCACTCTCTGAACTCTCCCTACGCCTCGCTCACTCCCTACATAACCCCCCCCCCCCCCAACCTCTCCCCTCCCCGGTGCCTTCAGTGACCGTCAATGTGCTTAACCTTCCTGGCTGTCCTGCTACGTCTAGGTGTGTCCTCAGGATGCACATCTGAGGTGGAGGCACCCACTTGCTTACCTCATGTTGTGACCTTCGATGCCCCTGGCGGACGTCCTCTTTCGCACCGGCACACTAATCGACGGCGCATGCACAGTCGTGCCACTCTGTCCCGTGTGCTGACATTGAGACGTGGCCTCATCAGAGGGGTGGAACTTGGTGGAGCTGGTGGCCACCAACCCTGCTCCATGGGACGGGTCTGGGTTGGCACCCAGCGCCCTCTTCTCCCACTACATGCCCATAGAGCCCTGGGGACCTCGGGATGGAGGGGCAGCTGGTTCTAGCCCCGGTTGCCCCTGCATCATTTGATTCTGCTAGCCCCAGCAGCTGTCCGATGTCTGCATCAAGGTGTCAATGCCCTCGGAGATGCTCCTCAGTGATTGGGACATGCTCTTCAGTGCCTCGGCAATGTCGACCTGCAACTGGGACAAGCTCCACTGCGCCTTGGCCATTCCCATCCGAGACAGGGACATATCCCGCAGCACCTCATCAAGGTCAACATGGCACTGGGTCACACCAGCCAGTGAGTCGGACATTGTGCCGAGACCCTCAGCCATGGCCATCACTGACTGCGCGACAATTGGACACTTTCACTCATGGTGCCGACGTCATGCACCAGGCTCTCCACTGCAGTCACCACCCGAGCAGTGTTGGCCTCGGTACTCATTTCCAATGACATCTCCTGCGCAGACACAGAGAGGGCATCATTAGCCACGCGCGTGGTTCACAATGGTGGGAGGGAGGCTGTGAGGGAAGGGTTGAAGGGAGAGTGGGTGAACGAATGGTCGGGGGCCACATGGAGTGTTGGGGGTGGGGGGGGGTTGGATGCGCATGTGGGGAAAGGTCTCAGGACGGGGGCGGCATTGGTGTCAACTCACATGTGCTCCCCGGTGTGTGGGTCATTGACCTTCTTACGGCACTGGAGCCCAGTCTTCCAGGTCACACTCCCCGAGCTTACGGCCAACACCAATTTTGCTGTCGTTAAAGAAGGATAAGTACCCGGTGGAGTGTGGGTTATATCGGCCAATATCTCTGCGAAAGGTAAGGGTAGCACGGTGGCCCAGTGGTTAGCACTGCTGCCTACGGCGCGGAGGACCCGGGTTCGATCCCTCTCTGTGTGGAGTTTGCACTTTCTGTGTGGAGTCACTGTCTGTGTGGAGTTTGTACTTTCTCCCCAAGTCTGTGTGGGTTTCACCCCCACAACCCAAAGATGTGCAGAGTAGGTGGATTGCCCGCACTAAATTGCCCCTTAATTGGAAAAAAATAATTGGGTACTCTAAATTTAAAACAAAATCTCTGCGAAAGGTGGATGCCAAGATTCTTGCCAAGGTATTGGTGCTTAAGTTGGAAGAGTGTCTTCCGCAGGTGATTGGGTAGGACCGGACAGGATTTGTAAAGGGTAGGCAGTTGTCCTCGAATGTGTGGCGTTTGTTAAAAAGGTGCTCTCCCCATCTGAAACGGTGGGGGGAGGTCCGGTGGTGCTGCTGGCACTGGATGCGGAGAAGATCGAGTAGAGTGGAGTTACTTGTTTGCAGTGTTGGAGTGGTTTGGAGTTGGGCCTAAGCTTATGGCGTGGGTGCCTACGGTGTGGTGAATTTGGGATATTTTCAGTCCACAGGGAATGGAGACAGGGGTGTCCCACGTCCCCCCTCTTGTTTGCATTGGCAATAGTATTGGGCAGCGAATGCCAAGAAGGTGTGAGGTTGGGGTAGGCAGCCGGCGGCAACGTGAGTGAGGATGGAGACAGGCTCTTGCAGGGTTTGGGTTTGTGGGCACTGGCAATGGCGATTTATGGGTGGATTTTGGGGAAGGATATGGTGTCGCTGGAGGGGGTTAAGGCTAAATGGGAGGAAGACGTCCGGTGGCGACCATGTGCGGGTAGGTCGCGTTTTTGGCAGCTCCCGGGCCCTTTCAAGGAGCTTTGACGGCCCAGTTTCAGCACAAATCGGCAGGCAAATGGTGCTAGAAGCTCCCCACAGCAGTATATGGAAGGGACCAGGAGCAGGACGGCCAAACAAACGACCAGCGCGAAGCGGCAGGAACGGGCGCAGGAACAGAAAATGGCGGCCGGCTTGGATCAGGCAGCGTGGGCCCAGTGGGCGCGGGAACAGCAGGAGTTCCTTAGAAGCTGCTTTGCTGACCTGAAAACGGAGGTGCTGGCCCCAATGAAGGCCTCAATGGAGAAAATGGTTGAGACCCAGAAAATGCAGGAGAAGGCGATCAAGGAGATTGAGAAAAAGGTCTCGGTTAACGAAGATGAGATCCTGGGCCTGGCCGTCAGGGTGAAGGCAGACGACACCTTAAACAAGAGTTGGCAGGAGAGGCTGGAAGACCTTGAAAACAGGTCCAGGAGGCAGAACCTGCGCATTCTGGGCCTACCTGAGGGTGCAGAGGGGTCGGACGCGAATGCATTCGTGACCACGTTATTGGGGTCCCTGAAGGGGCCAGAAGCATTCCCTCGGCCTCTGGAACTGGATGGGGCGCACAGAGTCCTTGCAAGGAAGCCCAAAAGGAATGAACCGCCGAGGGCCATGGTGGTACGGTTCCACCGCTTTTCAGATAAGGAACGAGCCCTGCGATGGGCTAAAAAGGAGTGGAGCAGCAGGTGGGAGAACAGCGTAGTCCGCATCTACCAGGACCTAGGAGCAGAACTGGCCAAGAGGCGCGCTGGATTCAACCGTGCTAAGGCGGCCCTCCGCAGCAAAGGGGTGAAGTTTGGGCTGTTGCATCCGACGAGGCTGTGGGTCACGTATCAAGATCGCCACCATTATTTGGATGAGGCGTGGAATTTCATCAAGCAAGAAAGGTTGGACTCGAACTAAAGGACAGCCACACTGGGATGTTGCTCTGGTGGGGATGGAAATTGCCGAGTAGCCGGAGGCAGCGACATTATGTTGTTTTCTCTTATTTTTGTTTGTTCCCTGTTTCTTTGGCCATGTGTTCGGCTTTTGTAGAAATCGGCCGCAGGGGGAGGAGGGGGGCCCTACACGTAGGGCTGCTCTCCTGGCAACTGGAGCCATTTCTTTGGTGGGGCCGGGTTTGCGCCCGGGGTTTGCTGTTTGTTGCGCTGCTGGGAGGGAGCGGAAAATGTTCTTTGGGAGCCGTTGAAGCAGATAAGTTGGGCTTTCCATAGGGAGTGAAGGGCAAAATGAGGCATCTGAGTAATTGTAGACAGAGGCGGGAGCGGCCGGGGTCAGCATGGGTCAGCTGACTCATGGAAGCATAATGGGGGGAGAGCCAGTGTCAAGTGGTTGCTTGACTTGGGGGTTTGGGATCACGGGGTTGCTGGGGGGATGGGGGGGGGTGGGGATGGGATGCTGCTTGGCTGACAGAAAAGGTGCCAACTTGGGGGAACAGAGGGAGAGTCGTGAAGAGGCTCCCATCGGTCCGCGATATTTCGGATTTTTTCGGGGGTTTCCCCGTGGTTCTGTCTTCCCGGGTTTCTTCGGCCATTGGGGCCTGAGGGACGGGCGTTGGGTTAGTCCGGTTTGGAGCCGGCGAGGAGCCCAGCGGGAGTGTCCAGCGGCCGGAGCGGGAGGCATCGACCCAGAGGTCGGATGCGTGGGCGGAGCTTGACACGAGGCGAGGCAATCGAGGTGGCAGGCCTGAGTCCAGAATGCGATGTAGAGGGGGACTAGAGCACACTGAGTGGCTCCCACTGAAAATGGAACTTTGAGGAGTTTGAAGTCCGGTCCCCGGGGGAAGAGATTTCTTGAATTTGGAATTTGGGGGAAAAATTTGTGAAAATAATTGTTTAGTTATTTTCGGATTGAAGAAAGAGAGAAGAAATAGTAAGTTGTTAGAGGATGCGAACAGCAGCTAGGAAGAAGGAAGGAAACCCGGGTTCGCCGTTAAATGAGAAGACCAGCAAAAGCGCTGACAAGATGGCGGATGCCGGACCGCATGGTGGGGCCGCACTACTTATCGTGGAAAAGATGACCGAGGTGATGGCGATGGAGCTGGAAAAGCAGTTTGCGAGGCACATGGAGGCTTTGAGGAAGGAGACGGCGGGCACGTTGAAATCATTGGTGGAGGAGGCAATCGCCCCGGTGAGGGTAGCTGTGGCAAAGACATCGGCCGAGGTGAGAGAGCAGGGCGAGAAGATGAAGGAAGTGGAGGAAGCCGTGTCGCAGCACAGCGACCAGCTCACCTCGATGGGGGACGAGCTGCGGAGAGTGTGGAGGTCAACAGAGGACTCCGAGCAAAGCTCGAGGACTTGGAGAACCGCTCGAGACGGCACAATCTGAGAATTGTGGGCTTGCCCGAAGGGACAGAGGGCCCAAGGCCAACAGAGTACTTTGCAAAGAAGTTGGCGGAGCTGATGGGGGAGGGTGAGAACTCCTCCCAGTACGAGCTGGACCGAGCTCATCGGTCATTAAGGCCGAAGCCCAAGGTGAATGAGCCGCCAAGAGCAGTAATTATCTGCTTCCATAAGTACTGCATGAAGGAGAAGATGTTAAGCTGGGCAATGCAGAAGCGGGAGGTGCAGTGGGACGGTGCTGGAGTTCGGATCTATCAGGACTTGACGGTTGAGTTGGCAAAGAGACGAGCGGCGTTCGGGCGGGTGAAGGCGGCACTGTACAAAAAGGGGGTGCGATTTGGGATGGTGTACCCGGCGAAGCTGACGGTAATGTATAACGCCAAAGACTTTTATTTTGAGACAGCGGAGGCGGCTGAGGCGTTCGTGAGGGCAGAAAGCTTGGGACAGACGTGAGGAGCGGAACTGGAAGAGAGACTGTGGACTGTGTTTGGGCAGCTGGAAAATGTATAAATGCTACAACTTTCATTTTACTGATGTGTATTGTAATCTACTTCTCTTTGCATTGTAGCAGAGTTCAAGTTAATGTTGGGTTGATTGCCGTTCTGTGTTGCGACGGTTAAATCTTATGTTAGTGAATTGTATGGGTTGGATTGTTGGTTTTGTTTTTTCTTTCTGTGGGACTGGGTGGAAGCGGATGATATACCTTGGCGGGGGGAGACACCCGCGCTAGCTAACTAAAGTCAGCTAGTGAACGGAGGTGAGGTGAGAAGAGGGCTGCGGACATTGGAGCCTGGATGGCACGCTTCAATGGGACTATGTGGCGAGCGAGAGCGGGGGAAGGGATTGATGCTGGGAGATGTGTTTTCAAGGGGAAATGTACTTGGGAGGGGGGGAAGGGGTTCGATGTTAATAATGGATAGGGGCAGGTCAGGCTTATGGGGCAGGGCCCGGTGGTATGATGATGGTGGAGACGAAGGGTTGGGGGGTTGAGAGACCCCCAGTCAGGATAGTCACGTGGAACGTGAGAGGGCTAGGAGGTCCGGTCAGGAGGTCAAGGGTGCTTGCGCATCTTAAAAGTTTGAAAGCCGATGTGGCAATGCTGCAGGAGACTCACTTGAGGGTGAAGGACCAGGTGAGACTTAAAAAGGGCTGGGTTAGTCAAGTGTTTCACTCTGGATTAGATGGAAGGACTTGAGGGGTAGCGGTGCTGGTCAGCAAAAGGGTACGCTTCCAGATGGAGAAGGCGATGGCAGGTCAGGGGGGTCGATATGTGATTGTGACAGGGGCGCCGGTGGGGAGATTAGTGGCGCTGTTAAGTGTCTACGGTCCCCATTGGGGCGATGTGGGATTCGCGAAGAAGGTGTTTGGGGCCATCCCCGACTTGGACAGGCACAAACTGATTGTGGGAGGGACTGGAACTTGGTGCAGGAGCCAAGGTTGGACAGATCACGGCCGCGCTCGCTGGTCCCATCAGGGGGGGGCGAAGGCGCTGGCTGGGCTAATGGTGGAAATGGGAGGGGTGGATCCTTGGAGGTTCCTGCACACAAGGGAACAAGAGTACATATTTTTCTCAGCAGTCCATAAGGTTTACTCACGGATCAACTTCTTTGTGGTGGGGAAGGCTAAGAAGAAAGGTTGAGTAGATTAGGATTCGTTGGAAAGACGGAGGTTGAGGGGGGACCTCATTGAGGTCTACAAAATCATGAGAGGTATAGACAGGATGGATAGCAAGAAGCTTTTTCCCAGAGTGGGGGACTCAATTACTAGGGGTCACGAGTTCAAGGTGGGAGGGGGAAGGTTTAAGGGAGATATGCGTGGAAAGTTCTTTACGCAGAGGGGGGGTGGATGCGTGGATTGCATTGCCGGCGGAGAGGGTGGTGGGTGCCTGGAACGCATTGCCGGCGGAGGTGGTAGAGGCGGGCACGATAGCGTCATTTAAGATGTACCTAGACAGATACATGAATGGGCAGGGAGAAGAGGGATACAGATCCTTAGAAAATAGGCAACAGTTTTAGAGAGAGGATCTGGATCGGCGCCGGCTTGGAGGGCCGAAGAGTCTGTTCCTGTGCTGTAATTTTTCTTTGTTCTTTGTCTCACTTTTTCCTGAACTAACCTTTTATCATTAATGTATTGATAGAATCCTTCCTGATTGTGGCGGACAACTTCTCCAGCTGGGTGGAGGCAAAACAACTTTATACAATTACCAGGGACAGTCATCAAAGCTCTGAAAGAGATTTTTGCGAGCCGCTGCACTCTGGACAAGATCATATCCAATAGCAGCCTGCAATTCTCCACTCAATACTTTGCAAGCTTTGCAGCCACAGCCGGTATCTGTTTCCACGTCAGTTCCCCAAAATACCCTCAGTCAAGCTGAAAAGTGGAATGAAGGGTCTGCCCTACTCACATACATGTCCACCAACTTAGGGTGCAGCCTGTCCCAATCCGAGTGGGAAACATCACACACTATTTACGCTCCTGCCAGAAAAACTCATGCAAGGCTTGGTAACAAAGGATTACCTGGATATCCAAACAAAAAAGCAGCCCTGCAGACTGAAGCAAGCTTTTATTACAACAGACGTTACCACACCAGAAACCTGCCACAACTGCAGCAGGGTGACAAAGTCTGTATCTTGGACCTCAACAGGCAAGGAACAGTCATCAAATGGAACAAGGACCAACCCTGGTCCCAGGGCAAAACCAACTGAGTCGATCCATTTTTCAACAGAATGGTGAATGAAAAATCAAACATGTGAACATACAAATTAGGAGCAGTGTAGGGCACTCTGCCCCTTCAGCCTGTCCTACCATTCAGTAAGGTCATGGCTGATCTGATGTGACCTCAACGCCACACTCCTGCCGACCTCCTGATAACTTTTCACCCCCTTGTTAATCAAGCCCCCCAAGGCCCCTTACAGCACCCTTTCCAACAAACAAGGAATGGACTCCCACCCATCATCCCCCCCCAACCCCCCAGAGGCCCCTATTTACCTGCCTTGCACACCCCCACCCTTCAAACTCCCCTCACCCTCCTTTCATGAGCATGGCCCCCCCCCTAGGGCCCTGACCCCTAGCAGTGTCACCCTGGCACAGGCACCCTTGCACTGCCACCCTGGCACACAGGCAGTGCTCCTCCCGACTTGGCAGTGCCACTCGGACACCTTGGCAGTGCAAGGGTGGTAGTGCCAAGATGTCAGCTTGACAATGTCAAGGTGCTAACCTGGCAATTCCCAGGTGCCTGCATTCTAGGGGGAGGGACAGGGACTTACTCTGACCCCCCAGGGGTCTCCGATTGCCCGGGAGAACCCCCGGGTGCCGTTCCACCTGGTCTTCGTTTGTGTGGACGAGCACAGATTGACGCCCAGCTGCAGCCTCTCTGGGGAGGCCCGAGAATTGACGGAGGCCATTACATCCCGCGCAGATAGGTCGTAGGTAGGTTTACGACCCAATTCCACGAGCGCCTCATGCGACGTCTCGTGGGATTTTGGTGAATCCCGCAAGGTGCGGAGGCTGTCGGGAGGTCCGCAGGAGGGCACTCCCTGGATTCTCAGGCTGTGTTGTGCTCTCACTTGAGTGCAACTCTGATTACACTGCCTTTGAGGAAGAGAATTCCAGAGACTCACCACCCTCTCAGAGAAAGAAAACATCCTCCTCACCTCTGTCTTAACTCATGTTATCTTAAATGAAAGGGTTTTAAGCTCTCCAGCCCAACTGAACCTATAAGTTCAAGGACTCAAAGTGGGGAGATGGAGCAGTGATGTCTTTAACCCTTTATCCCCCAAGAGCTAACCAGTCATCCAGGGGTGTCCCTCGAAGACGGGGGAGAGCTCCGACTGCTCCAGGATGTAGCTGTCGTGCACACTCCTGGAGAAGTGCATGATCTTCAGGTGGGTGGTCACATATGTAGTGTTGGGTGTTCTGATGTACAGATGAACCAACACGGTTGTATTTGGTACAACGCTGTTTTATTTCAACTTGTTATTTACAGTTCTGTCTTGATACTCTGCACGTGGTGACTCCCTGTGTGTGATGTTAATCAGGTCCTGTCCTTGTCCTGGTCTCCAGATCTACTGGCCACCAGGTGTTGTGTTTCTTCTCTTATACTGTCTCTGTCCTTGTCTATGATTGGTTGTCATGTTGGGTGTGCTGATTTGTCTGTTGGTGTGTCTATCATGATGTGTGTGTTTGAATATCATGACAACATACAAGTTGGACGTTCAAGGAGTGGAACCCCTTCCTGCTAACGAAGGGCACTCTCAGACCGACTGGTGCTTGCAAGGCGACATGCATGTCATCTATTACCCCTTGGATCTGGGGCATCCGGCAATGGCAGAGAATCCTGCTGCCCGGCTTGGGCTTGGTCCAGGTCAAAGTTTGTATAGTCAGCTGCCCGGCAAACAGGGCATCTCTGACTTAATGGATGCAATTGTGGGCTGTTGGTTGTGATATGCCACACAAGTCCCCATTCAAGCTCTGGAAATTCAGGGCTGCGGTGACCTTGATGGCCACCGGGAGTGGGTATCCTCCTCCACGTGGTGCCAAGGCCGCCATGACATGGCACAGGTGCCGCACAGTCTCCTTGTTGACTCAGAGCTCCTGCAGCACATGCTGTCTCTTTGAAAGACCAGCGATGCCTGTACACCTTGCCTGTCGCCGGCCTCCCCCTCTGCATCCTTCCCTGGCCCAATGGGCGACAGGGTCCTCAGGATGTGGGGTGGGCCCCTGCACATTGGCTGCCTCCTCGGGCCTCTATTGCTGCTGTCATTGCCTTCTCCGGCCTCTGGCTGCCTGGACTGTCACGCCACCATGAGGGCACATGCTGCGGGGTCTATAATATCATCCATCACGTGATATCTATAAGGAATTGGAGAGGGTGTGATACTGTCAATCAGTTATAGAACATAGAACATAGAACATTACAGCGCAGTACAGGCCCTTCGGCCCTCGATGTTGCACCGACCTGTGAAACCACTCTAAAGCCCATCTACACGATTCCCTTATCGTCCATATGTCTATCCAGTGACCATTTGAATGCTCTTAGTGTTGGCGAGTCCACTACTGTTGCAGGCAGGGCATTCCACGCCCTTACTACTCTCTGAGTAAAGAACCTACCTCTGACATCTGTCCTATATCTATCTCTCCTCAATTTAAAGCTATGTCCCCTCATACTAGACATCACCATCCGAGGAAAAAGGCTCTCACTGTCCACCCTATCCAATCCTCTGATCATCTTGTATGCCTCAATTATGTAACCTAATTGACGGAGACCTTCTTCTCTCTAACGAAAACAGCCTCAAGTCCCTCAGCCTTTCCTCATAAGATCTTCCCTCCAGACCAGGCAACATTCTGGTAAATCTCCTCTGCACCCTTTCCAATGCTTCCACATCCTTCCTATAATGCGGCGACCAGAATTGTACACAATCCCAAATGCGGCCGCACCAGAGTTTTGTACAGCTGCAACATGACCTCACGGCTCCGAAACTCAATCCCTCTACCAATAAAAGCTAACACACCGTACGCCTTCTTAACACTCTCAACCTGGGTGGCAACTTTCAGGGATCTATGTACATGGATACCGAGATCTCTCTGCTCATCCACACTGCCAAGAATCTTACCATTAGCCCAGTGCTCTGTCTTCCTGTTATTCCTTCCAAAATGAATCACCTCATACTTTTCAACATTAAACTCCATTTGCCACCTCTCAGCCCAGCGCTGCAGCTTATCTATGTCCCTCTGTAACTTGTAACATCCTTCCGCACTGTCCACAACTCCACCGACTTTAGTGTCATCTGCAAATTTACTCACCCATCATTCTACCTCCAGGTCATTTATAAAAATGATAAACAGCAGTGGCCTCAAAACAGATCCTTGTGGTACACCACTAGTATCTGGACTCCAGTCTGAACATTTCCCATCAACCACCACCCTTTGTCTTCTTCCAGCTAGCCAATTACTGATCCAAACTGCTAAATCACCCTGAAACCCATGCCTCCGTATTTTCTGCAGTAGCCTACCGTGGGGAACCTTATCAAACGCTTTACTGAAATCCATATACACCACATCAACTGCTTTACCCTCATCCGCCTGTTTGGTCACCGTGTGAAAAGAACTCAATAAGATTTGTGAGGCATGACCTACCCTCCACAAAACCGTGTTGACTATCTCTAATCAAATTATTCCTTTCCAGATGATTATACATCCTATCTCTTACAAACCTTTCCTAGACTTTTCCCACAACAGAAGTAAGGCTCCCTGGTGTATAGTTACCGGGGTTGTCTCTACTCCCCTTCTTGAACAAGGGGACAACACTTGCTATCCTCCAGTCTTCTGGCACTATTCCTGTAGACAAAGATGACTTAAAGATCAAAGCCAAAGGCTCAGCAATCTCCTCCCTAGCTTCCCAGCGAATCCTAGGATAAATCCCATCCGGCCCAGGGGCTTATCTATTTTCACACTTTCCAGAATTGCTAACTCTTCCTCCTTATGAACCTCAAGCCCTTCTAGTCTCGTAGCCTGAATCTCAGTATTCTCCTCGAAAATATTGTCTTTTTCCTGTGTGAATACTGACAAAAAATATTCATTTAGCACCTCTCCTATATCCTCGGACTCCAAGCACAACTTCCCACTACTGTCCTTGACTGGCCCTGAAGTCAGGGAGTATTCCCAGTGCTGTGCGTTTGATTGTGGGCTACTGCACATGTAGTTGTGCAACCTCCAGTGTTCAGGCAAAATGCCCAGGCCGCAATGTCTGATTGGGTGCCAGGCAGTCACAACGGCCTGTGACCTAGCACATCTACCCAGGGGAATCCATTTGGGAAGTGCTCAGAATTACTAACATTGCCAAACCCTTATTAATGAAAGCCTTCAACTGTGGGGCCAGAGGCCGGCATGGTCAGTGGGGGTTAAGGTGACCTTCAGCATAGTACCACGGACGGGGTTCTGTTCTCGGCTGTTCGGTGGAACGGAGAGGCAGAAGCAAAAGTTGCTCCTGGTAGGGGTATACGCTATCCAGGGGGTGGTATGTTCGACCTGCGGGTGCTGAGCCCCTCGCCCACCCAATCAAGGGTCGATACTTGCCCCACCCTGCACACTGGCAACAGCCCCAATTCCTCGGAGCTGACTGCCAATTTTCCAAGATGACTACTCACCTCATACAATCCCCACAGCAGCCGTTGTGCCAGCTTCACATTTTTAAATAGGTGCTAAAGGACGCCCACGTGACCGCTCGCTGGGGAGCTGGGTAGATTACGGGAGGCAGTTATATAGGTGGTCCATCCCGTTAATGGGATAGAGATTGGCCTTAATTGGTGATTATTGGTTTCTCGTCACGCCGCGGCGGGATCCAGATCTCGCCAACGGGAGCGGGCCGGTTAGATCGGAAACCTGTCGGCACCCGGCGCAGTTCCTGATTTTGGACTTGCCGTGATCTAACCGGCTGACTCGGATTAGAGTCTGGTGCGGCCGTTAGATTGCGCCCTTGATCTCATGGCCCTCTTGCCACAGAAAACATGCAATTTTGGGCAGCACTGCAGTCTCACGCCGCCCAGGACCTGGGTTCGATCCCGGACCCGGGTCACTGTCTGCGTGGAGTTTGCACCTTCTCCCCGTGTCTGCACTGGTCTTCCCCCCACAACACAAAAAGATGAGCAGGGTAGGTCAATTGGGCAACGCTAATTGGAAAAAAAGAAATGGGTACTCTAAAGTTAATAAATAAATAAAGAAAACTTGCAGTTTAGAGCTTTATTAAGTCAAATCATTTATAAAAAAAAAAAAAATTTAGAGTACCCAATTCAATTTTTCCAATTATGGGGCCAATCCACCAAGCTTGCACATTTTTGGGTTGTGGGCGCGAAACCCACGCAAACACAGGGCGAATGTGCAAACTCCACCCAGAGCCGGGATCAATCCTGGGACCATCTTTTTTCACAGTAACTTCATTGCAGTGTTAGTGTAAGCCTGTTGTCACATGAATAAACATGCTTTCAGTCACTGAGCAACCTAGCTACAAAGCCTTTTCACAGACAATCTGGAAACAGGCTTTTTGCTGGGGTGTGGGGAGCTGTGGAGCTATTTGGGATGAAATGCTTTATCAGAACACAGTACTCTCAGATAAAATAGGAGACTATGGTGGTTTCCAGTTCTTCCAAATCCTCCCCTCCTGACACTGACGCATCTTAAGGGCAGCGGGTAGAACAGGGTGGCACAGCGATGCCTGTGACACCGGGAAGTCAGCCGGGGCCCTGCGGCTACAGGCACCCAGAGGACATTCGCCAGGGTATATATATATATATGTTATTGTAAATAAATGTTATTACTTTGTATCCTTAAAACTCGTGCTGCATTCTTCGTGGCCCTCACAAAACAGTGTTAATGTAAGCCTGTTGTGACATGAATAAAGATGATTTCAGTCACTGAGCAACCTAGCTCCAAAGCCTTTTCACAGACACTCTGGAAACAGTCTTTTTGCTGGGGTGTGGGGAGCTGTGGAGCTATTTGGGATGAAATGCTTTATCAGAACACAGTACTCTCAGATAAAATCATGCTTTGTTTGCACTTTGTTTTCAAAGTAATCTGTTTTCAATGTGTCATCTTCTCACTTCCTTGTGTAAAGCTCTCAATGTCAGTGCTGGGACCTTTGCTCTTTGTAGTATATATAAATGATTTGGAGGAAAATGTAACTGGTCTGATTAGTAAGTTTGCAGACGACACAAAGGTTGGTGGAATTGCGGATAGCGATGAGGACTGTCAGAGGGTACAGCAGGATTTAGATTGTTTGGAGACTTGGGCGGAGAGATGGCAGATGGAGTTTAATCCGGACAAATGTGAGGTAATGCATTTTGGAAGGTCTAATGCAGGTAGGGAATATACAGTGACTGGTAGAACCCTCAAGAGTATTGAAAGTCAAAGAGATCTAGGAGTACAGGTCCACAGGTCATTGAAAGGGGCAACACAGGTGGAGAAGGTAGTCAAGAAGGCATACGGCATGCTTGCCTTCATTGGCCGGGGCATTGAGTATAAGAATTGGCAAGTCATGTTGCAGCTGTATAGAACCTTAGTTAGGCCACACTTGGAGTATAGTGTTCAATTCTGGTAACCACACTACCAGAAGGATGTGGAGGCTTCAGAGAGGGTGCAGAAGAGATTTGTTGGGCGGCTGGCCCTCCAGCCTGAGCGGCTGCCACCTGCCCCTCTGCAGGCTGCTGCTCTGCTGGAGCCTCCGCCTCCTGTCTGAGCCGACCCCGCTCACGCTGCCATAGGGCTGCATGCAGGGCAGAGGTGGGCACCCACCCACATGGCCGTTTTCTCTGGGATTAATGGGATTGAAAGTGGACAAATCTCCAGGGCCTGATAACCTTCATCCCAGAGTACTTAAGGAAGTAGCCTTGGAAATAGCAGATCGTTTGGTGGTCATTTTCCAAAGTTCTTTGGACTCTGGAATGGTTCCCATAGATTGGAAGGTCGTGAACATAACCCCGCCATTCAAAAGGGAGGTAGAGAGAAAACAGGGAACGATAGACTATTGAGCCTAATGTCGGTAGTGGGGAAGTTGCTGGAGCCCATTATCCAGGATTTCATTGCACAGCGTTTGAAAGGCAGCAGTATAATCAGACAAAGTCAGTATGGATTTACAAAAGGAAAATCATGCTTGCCAAATCTACTCGACTTTTTTGAGGATGTAATGAGTAGAGTTGACTAGGGAGAACCGGTGGATGTGATTTATTTTGACTTTCAGAAGGCTTTGGACTAGGACGCACGGAACAGATTAATATGTAAAGTTAAAGCGTATGAGATTACAGATAATGTCTTGAGATGGATGAAAGCTGATTAGCAGACAGAAAGCAAAATGGTGGATAAATGGGTCTTTTTCTGATTGGCAGGCAGTGACTAGTGGGGTACTGTAGGGATCTGTGACCACCAACTGTTCACATTCTACATCAATGATTTGCACGAGGGAACTAAATATAGCCGAAGGGCCTCCGACGGCCGGCGTGAGTTGGCTCATGTGCAGGAGCGCCAGCGTGTGCTGCCGTCATCCCAACGCATGTGCAGGAGCGCCAGCGTGTGCTGCCGTCATCCCAGCGCATGTGCAGGAGCGCCAGCGTGTGCTGCCGTCATCCCAGCGCATGTGCAGGAGCGCCAGCGTGTGCTCCCGTCATCCCAGCGCATGTGCAGGGAGGTTCTTTTCTGCGCTGGCCATGGCGGACCGTTATAGTGGCCGGTGCGGAGGGAATGAGTGCCCTCCATGGCACAGGCCCGCCCGCGGATCGGTACGACCGATCGTGGGCCAGGCCACTGTGGGTGCCCCGCCAGGGCCAGATCCCCCCGCGCCCCACCGAGGACTTCGCAGGCCGCCCGCAGAGCCAGGTCCCGCGGTACGGACCTGGTGTACTTAACGCCAGCGAGACGCGCCGAAAACACGCGGCCACTCAGCCCATCGCGGGCTGGAGAATCGCCGGGGGGGCCACTGCCAACGGCCCCTGACCGGCGCGGCACAATTCCTGCCCCCGCTGCAAAATCGGCGCCGGAGAATCCGGCAGCCGGCGCGGGGGTCGGAGAATCCCGTCCTAAGTGTTGATGCTGGGGCAGGATTCGCAGAGTTCTATGACACCAATTCAATGATCGGCACCGGCGCCACGTGGAAACCAATCAGTTTAATGAGAAACAATGCGGGATTCGCGATTGACATTCAGGAGGCTGACAAGCTGCATATCCACACTTCCCTATCCACATACACCATCCCAGCCAACATGGTGGCAGCGAGGAGACCAACACCCCATTTTATGGACGCTGAACTCGGGAACCTGCTGGAAGCTGTGGAGGAGAGGCGGGTGACTCGGTACCCCAGTGCGGGAAGGAGGCTGCCAGCTGCCGCCGTTCGCCTTGCCTGAGCACAGATGACAGAGGCTGACAGTGCCGTGAACAACAGCATCTGGACCAGCCAGCAGTGCCATAAGAAATTGCACAACTTCCTCGGGGTGGCCAGGGTGAGTAGGCAGCACTGTGCCCCTGGCACCAACCCCCGTTCCACCCACCCGTTACCTCACCCCCACCCTCAGGACATCCGAACCCTCACCCTGCACCACTTACCAGCACCCAGACCAGCCGCAATGGCTGGGTGCCCTGGCCACTGAAGCTAGCGCATGCATCAGACTGTCTAACACTGCGTTTCCTGTCCCCCCCACCCCACCCCCAGGAGAAAGACGCCCAGAACCGCCGGGAGGGGGAAAAGATTGGAAGGGAACCACCGGACCACCGGACCTATGGCCCCTCACCATGGCAGAGCAGTGGGCCCTGGATATGGTCGACAGGCCCGAGGAAAGGGCTGTTGCCGGGGTGTAGGTCGGCGTCACGCAAGGACGTTAATACCCCTTCCGGGCGCATTGCCCGGGCGCAGACACAGAAGGAGGTGGCCCAGTCCCAGACAGAGGTGGTGCATTCACTGGCTGATGTGGCATAGACCCAGAAGTTGGTGGAACAGTGGTAGTGTGATATGGCGCAGTCCCGGGTGGAGGTAGTCGATTCCCCCCTGTTGCGGTTGCGGTCCCACCTGACATGTGTGTCAATGTCCTTCCACCCCCACACCACCCTCACTCCCACACCACCTTCACTAGCCCCCCGCTCCACCACCACACCAACCTCTCCCAAACACACCCCTCTCCTCACAGCCTCCAACACCCCCACTCCCCACCCACCCCGGCCCGCGTCTAATCATGTGTCTTGTCTTGTGTCTTGCAGGACCTGCTGGTGATGGGGTGGGCCCTTCTGGTGAGCTCGCCCCTAGCCACAGCCAGAGTCCCAGGTCCGACCAGCGACGAGGAAACCGTCACAGATGCGAGCCATCGACCTGTGGCCCAGGACACACTGGAGCTCGAGTCTGAGGATGACATGGATTTCCGTCACATCTGTCTCCAAGACTCTTCACCATCAAAGAGACACTCACCTCGCTTGGGCACTTTAGTGAAGAGGTTACAGGGGCACTCTCTGATGCGCACAACACACAACTGGTGGAGGTAGGAACGCCCGAGGGGCCGGATGGTCGGCTGGCGAGCCAACCCCAGGGTCTAGCTGCCATAAGACAGGTTTTGGGCTTCTGGAACGGCCAGTCCCATCGATTGTGGAGATTCAGTCGCAGAGCCAGGGCCTGCATGAGGGGTTTTCGGCGAGGATCCAGCACCTGCAGGCTCAGGTGGGTAGTCCAACCATGTGCAGGATCGTGCCAGCCATTGTGCCACCCAGGCCAACACAGTATGGATGGTGTCCATGGTGGAGTCCTTGGGGAGCAGGGGGGATGTGAGGGTTTCAGCTGTGGATCAGCATTTCCAAGGCCTGGGACAATCTGTGCAGGTGGTGACCGAGGCCCAGGACCGGGCTGCCCTCCTGCAGGTAGAGCAGCGGCGTTCCTGAGTGTGATCCAGTCACAGCGGGCCATGGGTGAGTGCATCGGCGGCATTGCCCGGGCGCAGACACAGAAGGAGGTGGCCCAGTCCCAGACAGAGGTGGTGCATTCACTGGCTGATGTGGCACAGACCCAGATGGAGGTAGTCGACTCCCTGTGCTCCATGGCCGCGTGCATGCAGACCTTGGCCGAGGCGGCAGCAGGCTTCCAGGTCTGGCAGCGCCATGTAATGGGACAGCCTCAGGGGATAGCTCCACTCACACCCATGTCCCATAGGTAGCCAGGACGCCATCGGGCATCCCATGGGTAGAGGAGGTAATGGAGCCCGTGCATGTATCGATATATATGTTGTCACATTAAACAGCTGTGCACAATGTTACAACCTGACTTGGTGCTCTGTCAGATGGGTGTGAGGGGTGGGCTGGCCGCACAGGGGGCACGGGAGGGGGGGAATAGGCAGACATTGGGGGTGGCTTTGGCTCGGGGACCACAGTTCAGTCAGCGCTCACCGCTCCGGTGTCCCACCCCCATCTCGTCACCCCAGGGATCCAATGGAACCGTGTGATGGAATGGCCAGCTCGCATGAAGGGATCACCCTGGTGGACGGTGGAAAGTGTTACCGTGGGCAGGAGTGGGACATTGTCAAATGATGCTGTGCACCAGAGCTCATTGCAGAGCGGGTCATCGTCATCCTCCTGCCGCGGACCAATCCCGCTGATACTGCCAACCCAGGGCCAACACCCTGTAGTGAGGTGGGTCTGTATCACGGAGGGGGTTGCAGGGGGGTGGTTGGATGGGGGGGAGGGGGGGGCGGGAGTGGTGTGATGCGCAGTGTCCATTCCACTGGTCAGTCTCTCCCTTGTCACAGAATCAGAATGACAGAATACTACAGTACAGAAGAGGCCCTTCGGCCCCTGTGGTCTGCACCAACACTCGAAAGGCCCTGACCTGCCCAGCTAATTCCACTTTCCAGCACTTGGCCCATGACCTTGAATGTTATAACATGCCAGGTGCTCATCCAGGTACTTTTTAAAGGATGTGAGGTATCCCACCTCTACCACCCTCCCAGGCAGTGCAATCCAGACCGTCACCACCTAAATCCACCCGAAATCCCCCACCCCTCACTTTGAACTTGTGTCCCCTCGCAATTGACCCTGTAAGGTTTTCGGGCAATTCGGCCCTTTTGGAGAAACTCAGAGACTGTAAACTGACTTTCCAGCCAAGGGAACAGAACCAGTTTTCCCAGCAGGCTTGGCCCGCTGAGCTGAGTAGGGACATAAGCACATAAATATTTGCAAACACCCCCCTAGGAGCTACAAGGAAGAAGGAGCCAGACAACAAGATAACATCAAAACACAGACAAAGGGGCACGGGAATACACAGGAGGCTTGCATGCAAGCAGGACAATGGGATGGTCATAGCCCCATGCAAATGTAAATGACCTGGCCTCCACCAGAGCAGAATCCAATTAACACCCCATCAACATAGCGAGGTGAGAATAGCAGCCATCTCCGGAGCAGCTGGAAGACACTGAAATTCTCCACAGAAGAGCCTAACCTCGTTAAACTAGAAATCAGACTGTCTGAGTCCAGCATATTGCGCTGGAAAAGCCCCTAGAAAATCAGCAGGAGCTACCGGCAGAAAAACCAAGTTGGAGGCGGACCTGGGGGAGGTACTCCAATCTTGACAGGAGCTACCGGCAGAAACTCACTGGGAGGAGGGGGGCGGAGCCAGCGCCAAATTCAAATCGCGCAGGTCTGCCTAGCTGGAAGAAGCGGACCTGTAAGGAATACCCGGAAACATACAGCTCTGACCGGCTCAAAGGGGGCGGGACCAGCGGGAACTTTAAAACTTACCTTTTTCAATGCAAAAGGGGCTGGCCGATCACAGAACAAAGCCAGGTATAACTATATAAAAGGGGCTGTGTTTTCGAGTAGGGGTCTCTTCGTTCGTGGCTCGACCTCTGCATCCCTGACTTGACCTCTGCAGCCTGTGACCGTAAGTACTCCGCAGCAGCTTGCGAAACTCCCTAGACTTTAATAGTGGTTGAGGCTTTGGGGAAGGGAACTTGTTTTTGTGCCTTGTGATATTGCTAAAACCTGTGTAAGCATAAGAATTTTCGTTGTGTCCGCTATATTACTTTTGAATAGACATAGTGTATATTAGAGCATAAGATTGTATTGTGTTTCTTCTGTTGATGATTTTGACCTGGGTTTTACAATAAACCTTGATTTGACGATAATTGGAGTCGTTTAAATTCTTCAATCCTTCACCAGCGATCTCTGACCAAGTCATTGTTAAAATACTCCTCACCTTAATTCCGGGTTCAGGAATCGAGGGTCATCTTGAGCGATTCACTCAGGACAGACTGCTGGTTAGGGAATAAACAGCAGTGTCCTATTCTCTCTCTTGGGAAAGCTACTCTAGTGGAGTAGGAACCGGGTGAGTGTTGCACCACCGGCAAGAGAGAGAATCACCTGGGTATTGGTAGGGGTCTGGAGATCTGTGTGATATAAGTCTCAGGCTGTCGGTTAGGAATAAACGGCAGGCTTGAATCAGTGCTCTCTTCAGTGGAAGTGTCCCAGCGCGACATCCCCTGGCCTCTGAAGTTTCAGTGCCAGCTGGAGAGAGACACACACAGATATTCAAACCCCAGATATCGGCCCAGTAGTGGAGTAGCGGAGATGCCACCCTCTACAACCCTTAAACTAAGAGGAATAGCTGCTCCCTATCGATCCTGTCCATGCCCCTCACAATCTTGTACACCTCAAAATGGGGCTGTTTAGCACAGGGCTAAATGGCTGGCTTTGAAAGCAGACCAACGCAGGCCAGCAGCACGGTTCGATTCCCGTAACAGCCTCCCCGAACAGGTGCTGGAATGTGGCGACTAGGGGCGTTTCACAGTAACTTCATTTGAAGCCTACTTGTGATAATCAGCGATTTTCATTTCATTTCATACCCCTCCGTCTTCTCTGCTCCAGAGAAAACAACCCAAGCCTATGCAACCTCTCTTTATAACTTCAATCTTCAATCCCAGGCAACATTGTGGTGAATCTTCTCTGCACCCCCTCCAGTGCAATCACAACTTTCCTATAAAGTGGTGACCAGAATTGCACACAGTACTCCAGCTGTGGGCTCACCAAAGTTCTTTTCAGCTCCAACATGACTTCGCTGCTTTTGTAATCTATGCCCCAATTGTTAAAAGCAAGTGGCCCATTTGCCTTTTTCACCACCCTATTAACCTGCCCTTTGCCTCCTAGTCGGTGAACCTGGAGGCGATAACCCCTGTCGTGCAGGAGCCAACCCCTGCTGAATGAAGGAATTGGAGCACACACAGACAGGGCTGTGAACTGTTGGCACCTGACCAAGAATGTGGGAAGTCGAGTTGTCTGATTGGCCCTTTGGATCTGAGTTCAGATTGTGTTACATTACTTATTCAAACCCAGAGTGTGGGAAACACAAAAGGTTGCTGATCTAAGTGCATCCAGATTTTAGCCTGGATTTTACTGAGCTGAGGAGAAAATGCACAGTATTTATTCATCGATTTCAGACAATCCAAGAAGGAGCCAACCAAGCAAATTACTAGAAGATACAAGAAACCCAGGGTTTCCACTGAAAGAAGTATGAACGGTTCACATCTGAGAGAGACACAGCAAAGAATGTGAGACTGCTTCAGGTATGCATGTTATGTTGACTTTAAACTTCCTAGTTTCAGAGCTTTGTGACAGTAATGTTTACAATCTGAATACTTTTCAAATGTTTACCACCTAGCAGAGATTGTGCTGCCACAAGTTGTTTATAATCAAGTTTGATTGCAGGTTGAAGAAAATAATCGTTGGCCAGAGAATATAAACGTTACTAACAAAATGTGCTCTCCAGTAATTGTGCGGACACTTTAACAGTTTGTGTCAGGTTAGAGTCGGTCGATGTTTAGAGTAGAAATCCAACAATTAAATTGTCACATTTCACTTTTAACTGCCTTCACATCACACAGACTATTATTCAGATTCTCAATTTTGTTCTTTCTGATCACAATTTGCCTCATTTGTTGCAGTTTGGTAGGTGTAACAAAAGCACTTTAGCCAATCATCTCCCTTTGAAGAGCTCAAATCTGTTATGCTGCTGACAATGTGGCAACTAACTTGTGCAGAACAAGGGCCTAATCTTGGATATGAAATGTAAGTGTGGAACTATATTTATATCAGCCAAATTCCAGTTTGTCAGTTTAAATCTCTTCAAATGTCTGTTTTGCACCCATTTCAGACACCTGAGAAGGGAGCTGTGTTATTTCAGATTTGACACACCCTGCTTTTCCAGCATTTTCAATGTTAATTTCAGAGCTGTCTGAGTTGTTTCAATGTGTCATTGTTTGAATTTGTCCTGAATGTGTGACAGTGTTATGTCTTCATTGTCTCCTTACTCTCTTTAATTTCTTCAATGCTTCTTTGCATTGCCTGATTATCTGACGCAACTGTCTGCATGTTTACAGCACAGATACACAACAGTTTTGTCTGGATTGTAATGTATCCAAATATCACTTGAAGTCGCGCTGGTTATGTGAGGCTGTAAATTAGCATGAATTAATTTGCACATTATAAATGCAGAATTTACCATGAACCAACACAATTGGACAGAGGAATAGAAATGAATCCTCCTCTTCCCATCAGAAAGTGTTCCTTGATATATTTTGTGAGTGGTAACCTGGTGAATATTTGTTCATTCACTTGAAAATACATGTATTGGAAAAATAAACATTTTTAATAAAGATGCCCAATTATTCAGGAGTAAACTAATTTAATGATTCTTGTCAAATTCAGAGGAAATACAGTAAAAATTCTACCGAGCCATTTAATATTCATTGATGTGCACTGACCAGTTTCTTCTTAATTAAATTACTCTTTTTTTAAAAAAAAATTTTAATTAAAGTTTTCACAAAATATCAACAACAAAATGTAAAAGGGACCCAATAGAATTAAATACAAAACAAAACAAAACAACCCCGTGCCCCCTCCCCCTATACATCAATAATAAATTAACACCCGCCGAAACACATAGCAAACATAGCAAATATATACACCCCCTCAGATCCCCCAGTGTAGACAAACGCAAATTAAATAAAACGCCCCCCCTCCCCCGCCGGGTTGCCGCTGCTGCTGACCATTGTCTACCGTTCTGCGAGGAAGTCTAAGAACGGTTGCCACCGCCTGAAAAACCCTTGCACCGATCCCCTTAAGGCGAATTTCACCCTCTCCAATTTAATAAACCCCGCCATATCGTTGATCCAGGATTCCACGCTTGGGGGCCTCGCATCCTTCCACTGAAGAAAAATCCTTTGCCGGGCTACCAGGGACACAAAGGCCACAATACCGGCCACTTCCGCCTCCTGCACTCCCGGCTCCCCTGCAACCCCAAATATTGCGAGCCCCCAGCCCGGTTTGACCCTGGATCCTACCACCCTCGACACCGTCCTCGCTACGACCTTCCAAAATTCCTCCAGCCCTGGGCATGCCCAGAACATATGGGTGTGGTTTGCTGGGCTCCCTGAGCACCTAACACACCTGTCCACACCCCCAAAAAACCGGCTCATCCTTGTCCCGGTTATGTGTGCCCTGTGCAGCACCTTAAACTGTATGAGGCTGAGCCTCGTGCATGAAGAGGAAGAGTTCACCCTCCCAAGGTCATCTGCCCATGTCCCCTCCTTGATCTCCTCCCCCAACTCCTCCTCCCACTTAACTTTCAGCTCCTCCACCGAGGCCTCCTCCTCCTGCATCATCTGGTATGCTGCCGAGATCTTCCCCTCTCCAACCCACACCCCCGAGAGCACCCTGTCCTGTACCGTGCGTGGTGGCAGCAGCGGGAATTCCACCACTTGCCACCTGGCAAACGCCTTTACCTGTAGATACCTAAAGGTTTTTCCCGGTGGGAGCCCGTACTTCTCCTCCAGCTCACCCAGGTTCGCGAACTTCCCATCCACAAACAGGTCCCCCAACCTTCTTATCCCTGCCCCGTACACCCTGAAAACCCTCCATCTACTCTCCCTGGGATGAACCGGTAGTTCCCTCATATCGGGGTCCACACTGAGGCCCCCACTTCCCCCCTGTGCTGCCTCCATTGTCCCCAAATTTTGAGGGTAGTCGCCACCACCGGGCTCGTGGTATACCTCATTGGAGGGAGCGGCAGCGGTGCCGTTGCCAGCGCCTCCAGACACGTACCCTCACAAGACGCCATCTCCAGCCTCTTCCATGCCGCACCCTCCCCCTCCATCACCCACTTGTGCACCATCGCCGCATTGGCGGCCCAGTAGTACCCACAGAGGTTGGGCAGAGCCAGCCCCCCACCCATCCCTACTCCGCTCCAGGAACACCCTTCTCACCCTCGGAGTCCCTCGCGCCCACACAAACCCCGTTATGCTCCTGTTGACCCGCCCAAAGAAGGCCTTCGGGATAAGAATGGGGAGGCACTGGAACAGGAACAAAATCCTTGGGAGCACCGTCATCTTGACTGACTGCACCCGACCCGCCAGGGACAGCGGCAACGCGTCCCACCTCTTAAACTCCTCCTCCATTTCCTCCACCAGCCTCGTGAAATTAAGTCTATGCAGGGCCCCCCAGCTCCTGGCCACCTGGACCCCCAAATACCTGAAGCTCCTCTCCGCCCTTTTTAGTGGGAGCTTGCCAATCCCCCTCTCCTGGTCCCCTGGGTGAACCACGAACAGCTTGCTCTTCCCCATGTTGAGCTTGTACCCTGAGAAATCCCCAAACTCCCTGAGGTTCCTCATTACCTCTGCCATTCCCCCCACCGGGTCCGCTACATATAACAGCATGTCGTCCGCATAGAGCGACACCCTATGCTGCTCCCCACCCCGCACCAGCCCCCTCCAGTTCCTCAACTCCCTCAGTGCCATAGCCAGGGGTTCAATCGCCAGTGCGAAGAGCAGGGGGGACAGGGGACACCCCTGCCTCATCCCTCGATGCAACCAAAAGTACTCAGACCTCCTCTTGTTTGTGGCCACACTCGCCACCGGGACCTCGTACAACAGCTTAACCCACCTGACGAACCCCTCCCCAAACCCGAACCTCTTCACAAGTACCCCCACTCTACCCTATCGAAGGCCTTCTCTGCGTCCATCGCCACCACTATCTCCGCCTCCCCCTCCCTCGCCGGCATCATAATAACGTTCAAGAGCCTCCGCACATTCGCGTTCAACAGCCTCCCCTTCACGAATCCCGTCTGGTCTTCGTGGATGAACTGCGGCACCCAATCCTCAATTCTCGTGGCTACGACCTTCGCCAAAACCTTGGCATCTACATTTAACAACGAAATTGGCCTGTAAGACCCACACTGCAGGGGATCCTTGTCCCGCTTCAGGATCAAGGAGATCAGTGACTGGAACAACGGGCCCAACAGGAACACATATTTTTTGTAGAATTCGACCGGGATACCGTCCGGCCCCAGTGCCTTCCCCGCCTGCATGCTGCCTATCCCTTTGTCCAACTACCCCAGCCCAATCGGGGCGCCTAATCCCGCCACCAGTCCCTCCTCCACCTTCGGTAACCTCAGTTGGTCCAGAAAGTGGCCCATCCCGCCCTCCTCCAGTGGGGCCTCGGACCGATACAGTTGCTCTTAAAAGTCCCTGAAGACCCCATTGATGCCAACCTCACTCCGCACCACACTCCCTCCCCTATCCCTAACACCCCCGATCTCTCTAGCTGCGACCCGCTTCCGAAGCTGATGCACCAGCATCCGACTTGCCTTTCCCCATATTCATAAATCGCCCCCTGGGCCTTCCTCCACTGCGCCTCCGCCTTACTGGTGGTGAACAGGTCGAATTCGGCCTGGAGGCTACGCCTCTCCCTCAACAGTCCCTCCTCCGGCACGTCCGCGTACCTCCTGTCTGCCCTCACCATCTCCCCCACCAGCCTCTCCCTCTCCCTCTGCTCTCTCCTCTCCTTGTGGACCCTAATGGAGATCAGCTCTCCCCTAACCACCGCCTTCAGCGCCTCCCAGACCATCCCCACTCGGACCTCCCCGTGATCGTTGGCCTCCAGGTATCTCTCTCTTAATTCAATTACTCTTAAATGTCATTTTAAAATTGTCTAAAACATGGCACATGTCCACTCCACACATCAATCTGGTATTGCAATGCTTCCAGGAATGGTGTTCTTTGGGGTGGGAAGTTACAAGTTAAAAGAACAAAATCCTTTTCCAACTTCCTGATTGTGTTTCCTTTCCTGTGTCGACAGCGACAGTGGTGTAGTGGTATTGTCACTGGGCTAGTAATCCCGAAAGCTAGGGTACTGCTCTGGGATCAGGGTTCACTTCAATTCAACATATATCTGCAACTAAAAGTCTAATGATGACCATGGAACCATTGTCATGCAAACCCATCTGGTACAGGGAAGGCTTCCTCCCCTGGTCTGGCCTACATGTGACTCTAGGCACACAGCAAAGTTGACTCTTAAATGCCCTTTCAAGGATACTGCAGGTAAAAGCAGCACTGGAGTGAGTTTAGAAATGTGTGAAACAGGTACATAAACATAAAAAGTAGATTTATACCAGAGTTGTTTTGTGACATTGAAGTTCTCCAAAAGTGGGGTTGCACTGTTCCTGGAGATACTGCAATACAGAGTCGATGTGTGGAGTGGACGGAGCAAGTCCCTCTTCCATCTCCCGGCTCCAAAAATCAATTTAATGTATGGTCCCAGACTGCTAACAGATGTAATTTAAAAAAAATGTTATCCTTAAAGTTACAAAGTCAATGCGCAGAGTGGACAGGACAAACCCTTAATCCATCTCATTGCTTGCTCAAAAAAACCAATTCAAATTGAATCCAATTCATGCTCTCAACAAGGGAGACATACAAGATCCAAGCTGACAGAAAAAGGCATTGCCCCTCATCTTGGGCTCGACCTGATGCTTGACCTTTGCGTAAAGGCCGAGTAGCGATGAAAATAGTTTTTTTCATAAATATGCTTTATTCATAAAATCTCTGAAAAAAAAATATTGCAAATATATTTCAAATTGTTACAATAGTAAAGTACAATATTGGACACATTTATGCCAGAGGTTCAGCTGCACTGTGAGGTGCTTCAATTCATTGATGAGAATATTACAAATATTTCAATATTTTCAGTACTATTCTGCCCAAACTATTTGCGTTGGTCATATTGCATCTGCGGTGCTTTAATACAGTTACATACAGTAAATTTTGATCACACTGACCAAGGGTTTTGACCCACAGACCAGCCCCTGAGCGTATATTTGCTGAAATGTCTTACACCAGGGTGTCGCGACCTGTGGGTGGATCACGGGCGGGTGTTGGGAGGGACACGTAAAGATCAGGCGCGCCGCCGTTTCTGTGGTGGCCCCGATCACGGGAGGAACGCACGTCTTTTACTTTGAGAATGGCGGCCAAGGTTTAAAATGTCACGGCTCCGGCGGAAAGGATGAATCAGCAATGGGGTGTGGTCAGCGGGGTGGAGAGAGAAAGTTAAATGTCCGTGGCTCGGGGCTCATCCACGGTTTGTGTGGAGACGTCCGAGTGTCGGTTGGTGTCTGGGAAGTTTTGTGCCAGGCCCACAGGGTGAGAGAGACCTGCTGATTGAGGGGGAGGTGAGACCGGGAGGAAGATTCCCCCCCTTGTGAGTGTTTTGATCCGATTCCCGGTGCAGCTGCGTCTGGGGATCGGTTAGCTGCTCCTCTCGGTGATGTATCCGGGGAAATGAGGCTTGTGCGGTCCCGAGAGTTCATCTGCTGAGGCAGCACCTCCCCGACCACCACCCCCCGCCCCCTGTATGGGGTGAGACCCAGGCCCTGGTAACTGAGCCGCCCCCCCCCCCCCCCCAACCCCCCGGCTCCCTGTATGGGGTGAGACCCAGCCGCTGGTGACTGAGCTCCCCCGGCCCGCTGTATGGGGTGAGACCCAGCCGCTGGTGACTGAGCTCCCCCGGCCTGCTGTATGGGATGAGACCCAGGCCCTGGTGACTGAGCTCCCCCCCGGCCCCCTGTATGCGGTGAGACCCAGCCCATTGTGACTGAGCCCCCCGCCCCCCCGGCCCCCTGTATGGGGTGAGACCCAGGCCCTGCTGACTGAGCCCCCCCCCCACACCCGATTTCGTAATTGGCGATCGCCGGAGAATTCACTTTTACGACCGAAGCGGGGGCAGTGCCTGTTTTACCCAAGTTGCAGAAGCTCCGCTCCATCCACAACGGCATCATCGCGGTGCGCACCGCACGCATTTGGGACGGTCTCAGGACGTAGCTTGAAGACCCTCCCCCGATGCTCGTCCCCCGATGGGCCATGTTCCCGACATCTGGTCTCGGCGGTCGGGAACACCGCGCGGCGCCTGCGGTCTGTGTCCAGCGCCGCCACAGTCGAGCGGGTGCCGTGATTGTGGCCGGGGCGCTTCGGCGATGGCTGGGGGGACTGGCTAGGGGGTGGGGAGTGAGTGTCCAGGGCTGCACTATCTGGCAGGTCGGGTCCACTCACGGCCGGCACCATGTTGTACGGCGTGACCGCTGAAGGTCGGCACCGTGCGCATGCATGACCACGAACCCGGCAATTCTCCGGCTGTTTAATGCGTGGAGGGTGGGCGGTTTATATGCCGCGGTTGTTAGCCCCTCATCAGTCGGAGGATCGGAGCTGGGGTGGTGCCGATTTTCCCCACAAAAAACACCACGGATCCTCTGGAAATGGCGTCAAAATCGGAGAATTCAGCCGCAGGTGTTTGTGTCCCGGGGCCCACGCACAGCTTGAAGCAGCCGCACACAAAGGTGGCCATCAGGGTGAGGGCAGCGTTGGGTATGTTTCTCTCTCCCTTATCCAGAGATTTGTGCACGGTGTCCCTTCAGACACGGTGCATCTTGGTTCGGGTGACTGCTGCGGCCCAGACCAGCGCCACAGACAGCAACACCGAGAGCTGACTGATGGTGATTTAACCTGAGGATCACCACACCTCAGGCGAGGTTGAGAAGGCAGACCGGCATAAAAGGTTTGGCTGATCCTCAGGATGTCAGACTGTGATGATTTTACTGAGCCATCTTCTTCCTTCAGGTTGCTGATCACAGAGGTCTCTCTGTGTACCTTTTGGAAGAAGAAACTAAAGCAGCCATCTGTCATCACCCTCTGTCTCCTACAGCTAAGCCAATTTTGAATCCACCTTAACAAGTTACCCTGTAGCCCATGTGCATCTGCCTTCTTTATAAGCCTCACATGTGGGACCTTGTCAAAGGTTTAGCTGAAATCCATGTAAACTACATCAACGGGTGGCAAGGTAGCACAGTGGTTAGCTCTGGGTTCCAGGTTCGATTCCCGCTTGGGTCACTGTCTGTGCGGAGTCTGCACGTTCTTCCCGTGTCTATGTGGGTTTCTTCTCACAGGCCGAAGATGTGCAGGTTGGGTGGATTGACTACGCTAAATTGCCCTTAGTGTCCAAAAAAGGTTAGGTGGGGTTGCGGGGATAGTGTGGAGGTGTGGGGGTTAAGGGGATAGTGTGAATGTGTGGGCTTAGGTAGGGTGCCCTTTCTAAGGGTCAGACAGACTCGATCGGCTGAATGGCCTCCTTCTGCACTGTAAATTCTATGATTCTAGCTGCACTACCCCTTCTACACACCTGGTCACATGTTCAAAAAATTCAATCAAATTTGTTATGCATGATCTCCCTCTGACAAAGCGATGCTGACTGTTCCTGATAAAACCTTACCACTCCAAGTTGTGTTGCCCACGAACAAGTCACCAAAGCACAAACCTATGAGTGTTACAGATCGGTCCCCACACCGAGGCACCCTCCAGCCCCAGATGCTGACTCCACTGCCCTGCACCCTCAAAGCTGACACCACCACTGGGCACATGGAGTATCTGGCTGGCGAAAACGGTACAGGTACCAACAACAAAGCCCTCAAATCAATGAACGGTTTCCACCTCCACCTGTTCTTCCTGGGGCGAACTGGTGCTTCCCCCGTAATGGGGTCCACGCCGAGGCCCTAACTTCCCCCCTATGCCGCCTCCACTGCCCCCAAATTTTGAGGGCCGCCACCACCACCGGGCTCGTAGTATACCTCCTTGGAGGGAGCGGCAGCGGCGCCGTTGCCAGCGCCCCCAGACTCGTACCCACACAGGACGCCGTCTCCAGCCTCTTCCATGCAGCCCCCTCCCCCTCCATCACCCACTTGCGCACCATTGTCGCATTGGCGGCCCAGTAGTACCCACAGAGGTTGGGCAGCGCCAGCCCCCCCCTATCTCTACTCCGCTCCAGGAACACCCTTCTCACCCTCGGAGCCCCTCGCGCCCACACAAACCCCATTATACTCCTGTTAACCCGCCTGAAAAAAGCCTTCGGGATAAACACGGGGAGGCACTGGAACAGGAACAAAAACCTTGGGAGCACCGTCATTTTGATTGACTGCACCCTACCCGCCAGGGACAGCGGCAACGCGTCCCACCTCTTGAACTCCTCCTCCATTTGCTCCACCAGCATTGTAAAGTTAAGCCTATGCAGCGCCCCCCAGCTCCTGGCCACCTGGACCCCCAAATATCTGAAACTCCTCTCCGCCCTTTTTAGTGGGAGCTCACCAATCCCTCTCTCCTAGTCCCCTCGCTGAACTACGAACAGCTCGCTCTTCCCCATATTGAGCTTGTACCCCGAAAAGTCCCTGAACTCCCTAAGCGTCCTCATTACCTCTGGCATTCCTCCCACCGGGTCCGCCACATACAGCAGCAGGTCGTCCGCATAAAGCGACACCCTATGCTCCCCCCCCCACCCCGCACCAACCCCCTCCAGTTCCTCGACTCTCTCAGTGCCATAGCCAGGGGTTCAATCGCCAGTGCGAAGAGCAGGGGGGACAGGGGACACCCCTGTCTCGTCCCTCGGTGCAACCGAAAGTACTCGGACCTCCACCTATTTGTGGCCACACTCGCCATCGGGATCTCATACAACAGCCTAACCCACCTGACAAACCCCTCCCCAAACCCGAACCTATTCAGCACCTCCCACAGGTACCCCCACTCTACCCTATCGAAGGCTTTCTCAGCGTCCATCGCCACCACGATCTCCGCCTCCCCCTCCCTCGCTGGCATCATGATAACGTTCAAAAGCCTCCGCACATTCGCGTTCAACTGTCTCCCCTTCACAAACCCCGTCTGGTCTTCATGGATGATCTGCGGCACACAATCCTCAATCCTCGTGGCTAAGACCTTCGCCAGCACCTTGGCATCTACGTTTAGCAACAAAATCGGTCTGTAAGAACCACATTGCAGGGGATCCTTGTCCCGCTTCAGGATCAAGGAGATCAGTGCCCGTGACATCGTGGGGGTAAAGCCCCCCCTCCCTTGCCTCATTGAAGGTCCTAACTAACAGCGGGCCCAACAGGTCCATATATTATTTATAGAACTCGACCGGGAAACCATCCGGCCCCAGTGCCTTCCCCGCCTGCAAGCTTCCTATCCCTTTGATCAGCTCCTCCAGCCCACACCGGGCCCCCAGTCCCGCCACCAGTTCATCTTCCACCTTTGGAAACCTCAATTGGTCCAGGAAACGGCCCATCCCTCCCTCCTCCCGTGGGGGCTCGGATCAGTACAATTCCTCGTAGAAGTCCCTGAAGACCCCATTGATGCCAACCCCACTCCGCACCACGCTCCCTCCCCTGTCCTTAACTCCCCCGATCTCCCTAGCTGCGTCCCGCTTCCGAAGCTGATGCGCCAGCATCCAGCTTGCCTTTTCCCCAGACTCGTAGACCGCCCCCTGGGCCTTCCTCCACTGCACCTCCGCCTTCCTGGTGGTCACCAGGTCGAATTCGGCCTGGAGGCTGCACCTCTTCCTCAACAATCCTTCCTCAGGTTCTTCCGCATACCTCCTGTCTACCCTCACCATCTCCCCCACCAGCCTCTCCCTCTCCCCCCGCTCCCTCCGCTCCTTGTGGGCCCTGATGGAGATCAGCTCTCCCTTCACCACCGCCTTCAGTGCCTCCCATACCATCCCCACTCGGACCTCCCCATTGTCGTTGGTCTCCAAGTATCTCTCTATACTTCCTCGGACCCGCTCGCTCACCTCCTCGTCCGCCAACAGCCCCACCTCCAAGCGCCACAGCGGGTGCTGGTCCCTCTCCTCCCCCATCTCCAAGTCCACCCAATGCGGGGCATGGTCCGAAATGGCTATTGCCGAATACTCGGTATCCTCTACTCTCGCTATCAGCGCCCTTCTCAAAATGAAAAAGTCGATTCGAGAATCAGCCTACTGGACATGTGAGAAGAATTAAAATTCCCTAGCCCCTGGCCTTGCAAATCTCCAAGGGTCCACCCCACCCATTTGGTCCATATATCCCTTCAACACTCTAGCCGCCGCCGGCTTCCTACCCGTCCTAGACCTGGAGCGATCCAGTGCAGGATCCAGCACCGTGTTAAAAGTCTCCCCCCATTATCAGGCCCCCCACTTCAAAGTCTGGGATCCGACCGAACATACGCCGCATAAAACCCGCATCGTCCCAGTTCGGAGCATACACATTGACCAGTACCACCCTCTCTCCCTGCAACTTATCACTTACCATTATGTACCTACCGCCATTATCTGCCACAATGCTCGACGCCTCGAATAACAACTTCTTTCCCACCAAGATCGCCACCCCTCGATTTTTGGCATCTAGCCCGAGTGAAACACCTGACCTACCTACCCTTTCCTCAGTCTTACCTGGTCTGCCACCTTCAGGTGTGTCTCCTGGAGCATAACCACATCCGCCTTGAGCCCCTTCAGGTGCGCCAACACGCGGGCCCGCTTAACCGGCCCATTCAGTCCCCTTACATTCCAGGTTATCAGCCAGATTAGGGGGCTACCCGCCCCCCTCCCCCGCCGACTAGCCATGACCCCTCCTCGGCCAGCCACCCGCCCACACCCCACACCCGGCCCGTTCCCCACAGCGGTATACCCCCGTCTCGACCCACCCCACTCGCTCCAGCTCCTCCTTGATCTTAGCAGCAGCAACTCGATTCCGTTCGAAGCGCGGGAAACTATCCTCGCTTCCCTGCCCCGGTCCCGCCCCCCCAGTCTTCGGCGCGGGACAAAATCCCACGCTCTCCATCTACCAGGCCCCGCCACCAACCAAAACAGTGTCCAACCCGCCCCATCCACCCTCCCCAACCCGAAAGAGAAAAACACAGAGAAAAAGAAACCCAAAACAATGCAAAGGCCCCCCCGCCGAACCAAAAATAGGCATAACATATCCACCGCAGTCCCCAATCGCCCATCCCGACCCTCAGTCTGTGTCCAGCTTCTCGGCTTGAACAAAGGCCCCCCCTTCTCTGGAGACTCCAAATAATGGTGCTGGTCCTTGTAGGTAACCCACAGTCGCGCCGGCTGCATCATGCCAAACTTCACCCCCTTCCTGTGCAGCACCACCTTTGCTCGATTGTACCTGGCCCTCCTCTTCGCCACCTCCGCACTCCAGTCCTGATATATCCGAACCTCCGCGTTCTCCCACCTGCTGCTCCTCTCCTTCTTGGCCCACCTGAGCACACACTCCCGATCGACGAACCGATGGAACCGCACCAGCAACGCCCGCGGAAGCTCGTTAGCCTTGGGCCTCCTCGCCAACACTCTATGGGCCCCTTCCAGCTCCAGGGGCCCCTGGAAAGACCCCGCTCCCATCAGCGAGTTTAACATGGTGACCACATAGGCCCCCACGTCCGGCCCCTCCAGCCCCTTCGGGAGGCCCAGAATCCGCAGATTCTTCCGCCTCGACCGATTCTCCATCTCCTCGAACTGCTCCTGCCATTTCTCGTGCGCCTCCACCTTTACCGCCAGGACTAAGATCTCGTCCTCATTGTCAGAGATCTTTTGTTGAGCCTCTCGGATCGCCACCCCCTGGGCTGTCTGTGTCTCCAGCAGCTTATCAATAGAAGCCTTCATCGGCTCTAGCAGTTCCGTTTTAATCTCTCTGAGGCAGCGCTGGATACCCTCTTGTTGCTCCTCCACCCACTGCCTCGACGCTGCCTGGTCTCCGCCCACCGCCATTTTGTCCTTCTTCCCTCCCTTCTTCTGGTCCACCACCACCTTTTTTGTCACCCCGCTCCTAGTTAAAGCCATATACTGACGGGGAGCTATTATTAACTCCTTCCCACACCGGGAAACGTCGAAAAAGTGCCCTTGGGGGCCCTGAAAAGAGCCCAAAAGCCTCGAGAGGGAATCCTTTTGGCAGTGTTCGCTTCACCAATCTGCCCCCAAACGTCTGTGGAAACTCCTGAAAAAGGTCTAAGAGTCCGTTCCAGACGGGAGCTGCCGAATGCGCAACCTACTCCTCCATGGCCGCCACCGGAAGCCTCGTCCCCGCTTCTTCAGTGGCCTTGGTGAGATCTTTTCACAGTTGTTCCCTCTGCTGTTAGAATTCACTTTTGATAAAGGCCCTCAGGTCAGTTTGCAGCTTTAAGCTTGCCCTTCCCCCACCTGCATGCTGGAAGAGGCCCTGTTTATCCTGTTGCAGCCAAATCTTTTACTGTTTCTGCTGGGTCTGGTAGCCAAAAGACATAACATTCCTGGGGGACACTGTCAGGGGAATGTTGCAGTCTTCTTGCCACACCGGGAAATGTCAAACAAATGCCGTGGGGGCCCTGTAAAAGAGCCCAAAAGTCCGTTCCAAGCGGGAGCTACCGAATATGCGACCTGGCTCTGCATAGCCGCACCCGGAAGTCCACGCATCCCACTCTTGACGACACCGTAGCACTGTTGCTTCACAGCGCAAGGGACCCGAGTTTGATTCCCGGCTTGGGTTACTCTGTGTGGTGTCTACACGTTCCCCCTGTGTCTGCGTGGGTTTCCTCCAGGTGCTCTGGTTTCCTCCCACAAGTCATGAAGGACGTGCTTGTTTGGTGAATTGAACATTCTGAATTTTCCTCCGTGTACCCAAACAGGCGACAGAGTGTGGCGACTGGGGGATTTTCACAGTGACTTCATTGCAGTGTTAATGTAAGCCTACTTGTGACACTAATAAAGATTATTATTGAAATCTGCCTTCGAAGGAGGTAGTGTTGGCGGTTTATGGGGCTATTTTGGAAGAGGAGAATGCACTGTTGGATGGGAATGAGGCAAAGTGGGAGGAAGAGTTCGGAGAGGGTATAGAGGAGGGGTTCTAGTGTGAGGTGCTCCAGAGGGTGAATGCCTCCACCTCGTGTGCCAGGATGGGGCTGATACAGCTGAAGGTGGTATATAGAGCACACCTCACAAGGGCGAGGATAGTTGCTCTTTGAGGGGGTCGAAGATATTTGTGAACATTGCGGGGGGGGCTCCGCAAACCACGCTCATATGTTTTAGTCATGTCCAAAGCTGGAGGGTCACTGGAAGGAGGTTTTTTGGGTAATCTCTAAAGTGGTGCACATGAAACTGGACCCGGGCCCTCGAGAGGCCATATTCGGGGTGTCAGATCAGCCGGCGTTGGAAATGGGTGCGGAGGCAGATGTTGTAGCCTTCGTCTTATTGATTGCCCGAAGGCGGGTCCAGTTAGGATGGAGATCAACCTCTCCACCCTGCACCCTGGCATGGCGGGGGGACCTGCTGGATTCTTGACTCTTGAGAAGGTCAAATTTGAACTGAGGGGAAGGATGGAGGGATTCTACAATTCATGGACGTTATTCATTATGCACCTTCGAGAATTGGATTACATCGAACATTAGTGGGGGGGGGGCGTTGGGAGGGTTGGGGGGAGCGGGACTGTATGTGTTAATGGGGAGTATGGGTAATTCGTGATTCCTTTTTGTTGTTTGTTTATGTTAACATGCGGGCTGCTGTTTGGGGGTTTGGTGGGAGGATGGGATTATTGTTGTTGATATGGAGATTGACATTGTATCGTTGCTGATTATTGTTTATTTTCGGTGGGTGTAAATTTGGGAGAAAATGTGAAAAAGGAGAAAATTATTTATAAAACAAAAATTTTAATTTGCCTTCATTCTCTCCACCAGTCGAGCCAAGTTCAATCTATGTAGCAGGGGCCAGCTCCGTGCTACCTGGATTTATAGATACCGAAAGCTCGCCCCCACCACCCTGGACGGCAACTCCCCTAATCTCCTCTCGTGCCCTCTGGCATTGATCGGGAATGCCTCGCTCTTTCCCATCATCAATCAATATTCCGAAAACTGGCCAAATTCCCCCCAAATCTCCCCAGCAAGGTTGAGCTGGAGGTTGGGGATAGGAACATGTGGGCAGCTCCGAGGAGGAGGACAAGGGCGAGGATGATGAGATGGTGACGGACCAGCAGGGATGGTGCCAGGCTGGAGGATGGTCCCAGAGCGGAACCAGTGGACCAGCCGGAGGCTGCAGGACAGGCGGCTGCAGAGAGGGGCCGGCAAGCCCGGAAGGCCAGGGAGGCCCTCATACTCGCCCGCTTCACGTAGGACGTGGCTTGTTCTGATATCAATACCTTACCCACCCCCACTCCCACCTTGCACCCTCCAAGGGTCTGTGTTGGCATTGTCAGAGGGTCACTGCCGAGGGCAGGGGGGTGATAAACAAACAAAGAACAAAGAAATGTACAGCACAGGAACAGGCCCTTCAGCCCTCCAAGCCCGTGCCGACCATGCTGCCCGACTAAACTACAATCTTCTACACTTCCTGGGTCCGTATCCCTCTATTTCTATCCTATTCATGTATTTGTCAAGATGCCCCTTAAATGTCCCTATCGTCCCTGCCTCCACTACCTCCTCCGGTAGCGAGTTCCAGGCACCCACTACCCTCTGTGTAAAAAATTTGCCTCGTACATCTACTCTAAACCTTGCCTCTCTCACCTTAAACCTATGCCCCCTAGTAATTGGCCCCTCTACCCTGGGGAAAAGCCTCTGACTATCCACTCTGTCTATGCTCCTCATAATTTTGTAGACCTCTATCAGGTCGCCCCTCAACCTCCGTCGTTCCAGTGAGAACAAACTGAGTTTATTCAACCGCTCCTCATAGCTAATGCCCTCCATACCAGGCAACATCCTGGTAAATCTCTTCTGCACTCTCTCTAAAGCCTCCACATCCTTCTGGTAGTGTGGCGACCAGAATTGAACACTATACTCCAAGTGTGGCCTAACTAAGGTTCTATACAGCTGCAACATGACTTGCCAATTCTTATACTCAATGCCCTGGCCAATGAAGGCAAGCATGCCGTATGCCTTCTTGACTACCTTCTCCACCTGTGTTGCCCCTTTCAGTGACCTGTGGACTTGTACTCCTAGACCTCTCTGACTTTCAATACTCTTGAGGGTTCTACCATTCACTGTATATTCCCTACCTGCATTAGACCTTCCAAAATGCATTATCTCACATTTGTCCGGATTGAACTCCATCTGCCATCTCTTCGCCCAAGTCTCCAAACAATCTAAATCCTGCTGTATCCTCTGACAGTCCTCATCGCTACCGCAATTCCACCAACCTTTGTGACGTCTGCAAACATACTAATCAGACCAGTTACATTTTCCTCCAAATCATTTATATATACTACAAACAGCAAAGGTCCCAGCACTGATCCCTGCGGAAGACCACTGGTCACAGCCCTCCAATTAGAAAAGCATCCTTCCATTGCTACTTTCTGCCTTCTATGACCTAGCCAGTTGTGTATCCACCTTGCCAGCTCACCCTTGATCCCGTGTGACTTCACCTTTTGTACTAGTCTACCATGAGGGATCTTGTCAAAGGCCTTACTGAAGTCCATATAGACAACATCCACTGCCCTACCTGCATCAATCATCTTTGTGACCTACTCGAAAAACTCTGTCAAGTTAGTGAGACACAACCTCCCCTTCACAAAACCATGCTGCCTCTCACTAATACGTCCATTTGCTTCCAAATGGGAGTATATTCTGTCTCGAAGAATTCTTTCCAGTAATTTCCCTACCACTGAAGTAAGGCTCACCGGCCTGTAGTTCCTTGGATTATCCTCGCTACCCTTCTTAAACAGGGGAACAACATTGGCTATTCTCCAGTCCTCCGGGTCATCACCTGAAGACAGTGAGGATCCAAAGATTTCTGTCAAGGCCTCAGCAATTTCCTCTCCAGCGTCCTTCAGTATTCTGGGGTAGATCCCATCAGGCCCTGGGGACTTATAATCTACCTTAATATTTTTTAAGACGCCCAACACCTCGTCTTTTTGGATCTCAATGTGACCCAGGCTACACACCCTTCTCCAGATTCAACATCTACCAATTCCTTCTCTTTGGTGAATACTGATGCAAAGCATTCATTTAGTACCTCGCCCATTTCCTCTGGCTCCACACATAGATTCCCTTGCCTATCCTTCAGTGGGCCAACCTTTTCCCTGGCTACCCTCTTGCTTTTTATGTACGTGTAAAAAGCCTTGGGATTTTCCTTAACCCGATTTGCCAATGACTTTTCGTGACCCCTTCTAGCTCTCCTGACTCCTTGCTTAAGTTCCTTCCTATTTTCCTAATATTCCACACAGGCTTTGTCTGTTCAAAGCGTTTTTAGCCCTGACAATTGCCTCCTTTTTCTTTTTGACGAGGCCTACAATATCTATTGTTATCCAAGGTTCCCGAAAATTGCCGTATTTATCCTTCTTCCTCACAGGAACATGCCGGTCCTGAATTCCTTTCAACTGACACTTGAAAGCCTCCCACGTGTCAGATGTTGATTTGCCCTCAAACATCCGCCCCCAATCTAGGTTCTTCAGTTCCCACCTAATATTGTTATAATTAGCCTTCCCCCAATTTAGCACATTCATCCTAGGACCACTCTTATCCTTGTCCACCAGCACGTTAAAACTTACTGAATTGTGGTCACTGTTCCCGAAATGCTCCCCGACTGAAACTTCTACCACCTGGCCGGGCTCATTCCACAATACCAGGTCCAGTACCGCCCCTTCCCTAGTTGGACTGTCTACATATTGTTTTAAGAAGCCCTCCTGGATGCTTCTTACAAACTCTGCCCCGTCTAAGCCCCTGGCACTAAGTGAGTCCCAGTCAATATTGGGGAAGTTGAAGTCTCCCATCACCACAACCCTGTTGTTTTTACTCTTTTCCAAAATCTGTCGACCTATCTGCTCCTCTATCTCCCGCTGGCTGTTGGGAGGCCTGTAGTAAACCCCCAACATTGTGACTGCACCCTTCTTATTCCTGATCTCTACCCATATAGCCTCACTGCCCTCTGAGGTGTCCTCCCGTAGTACAGCTGTGATATTCTCCCTAACCAGCAGCGCAACTCCGCCACCCCTTTTACATCCCCCTCTATCCCGCCTGAAACATCTAAATCCTGAAACGTTTAGCTGCCAAACCTGCCCTTCCCTCAACCAGGTCTCTGTAATGGCAACAACATCATAGTTCTAAGTACTAATCCAAGCTCTAAGTTCATCTGCCTTACCCGTAATACTTCTTGCATTAAAACATATGCACTTCAGGCCACCAGACCCGCTGTGTTCAGCAACTTCTCCCTGTCTGCTCTGCCTCAGAGCCACACTGTCCCTATTCCCTAGTTCTCCCTCAATGCTCTCACCTTCTGACCTATTGCTCCCGTGCCCACCCCCCTGCCATATTAGTTTAAACGCTCCCGTGTGACACTAGCAAACCTCACGGCCAGGATATTTATGCCTCTCCAGTTTAGATGCAACCCGTCCTTCTTATATAGGTCACACCTGCCCTGGAAGAGCTCCCAGTGGTCCAGATAACGGAAACCCTCCCTCCTACACCAGCTGTTTAGCCACGTGTTTAGCTGCTCTATCTTCCTATTTCTAGCCTCACTGGCACGTGGCACAGGGAGTAATCCCGAGATTACAACCCTCGAGGTCCTGTCTTTTAACTTTCTGCCTAGCTCCCTGAACTCCTGCTGCAGGACCTCATGCCCCTTCCTGCCTATGTCGTTAGTACCAATATGTACAACGACCTCTGCCTGTTTGCCCTCCCCCTTCAGGATGCCCTCTACCCGTTCGGAGACATCCTGGACCCTGGCATCAGGGAGGCAACATACCATCCTGGAGTCTCTTTCAAGTCCACAGAAGCGCCTATCTGTGCCCCTGACTATAGAGTCCCCTATTACTATTGCTCTTCTGCGCTTTGACCCTCCCTTCTGAACATCAGAGCCAGCCGTGGTGCCACTGCTCTGGCTGCTGCTGTTTTCCCCTGATAGGCTATCCCCCCCGACAGTATCCAAAGGGGAATGCCTGTTCGAGAGGGGGACAACCACAGGGGATTCCTGCACTGACTGCCTGCCCTTTCTGGTGGTCACCCATTTCTCTGCCTGCACCTTGGGTGTGACCACATTTATATAACTGCGATCTATGACGCTTTCCGCCACCTGCATGCTCCTAAATGCATCCAATTGCTGCTCCAACCGAACCATGCGGTCTGTGAGGAGCTCCAGTTGGGTGCACTTTCTGCAGATGAAGCCATCCGGGACGCTGGAAGCCCCCCGGACCTGCCACATCTCACAGTCAGAACACTGCACCCCTTTAACTGACATTGCGTCAATTAATTAGTAAATTAAAATTAAAAGTTTTTTTAAAAATGTTTTTTAAAGTTACTGTTAACTATCTGTTTCCTAGCACGAGATTTCTACTATAAATGTGAAAGCTAAATATAGTACTCTCCGATCTCTGGCTTAGATACCCCTCTAAATTATAATTAAGTAATTATGTTTAATTAGTTACCAATGCTTAATTTTTTTAATTTAGTGTAGATTCCCAACCAGCCACTCAGGTCACAGCTTTTCTGTGATGTCACTTCAGTTTCTCCCCCCCCACACACACAATTTGAAAAGGTAATAAAAGTAAAAATGAGTAAAAATCACTTACTTACCTTCTTACCTTCTGAGTGTCTTAGATGTTCTCAGGTTCTCTCCCTGACAGAGACTGCTCCTCCTCCTCCGAACGGCTCCCGAAACTATGCCGCGATCTTTTTAAATCTCCTCTCCAACTCGCAGCTCCCGCGCTTTTTAAATCTCCAATGATAACCAGCAGAGAGCTGAGCGCCTGTGCTCCTCAATCTATGTCATAGTCGACACCTGCGTGTCTGCTGTGTTCTTGCTCACACCCATCACCTATATGCAATGTTTGGGGGGGGGGGGGGGGGCGCGGGGGGGGGGGGGGGGGCAGGGGGTGGGTCCGGGGGTGGGGGGTGCATGCCTGGCGAGATGGGCCAAGACTTCGAAAATTGGCCCGCATAGCAGAGGAAAGTGACTGAGGCGTCCTACCGGTTGTGCTCAAGGGTTTTTAATGTGTCACACAATTCCCCACTCTCCGAACTCTCCCTACGCCTCGCTCACTCCCTACATAACGCCACCCCACCCCGCCCCCCCCCCCCAACCTCTCCCCTCCCCGGTGCCTTCAGTGACCGTCAATGTGCTTAACCTTCCTGGCTGTCCTGCTACGTCTAGGTGTGTCCTCAGGATGCACATCTGAGGTGGAGGCACCCACTTGCTTACCTCATGTTGTGACCTTCGATGCCCCTGGCGGACGTCCTCTTTCGCACCGGCACACTAATCGACGGCGCATGCACAGTCGTGCCACTCTGTCCCGTGTGCTGACATCGAGACATGGCCTCATCAGAGGGGTGGAGCTGGTGGCCACCAACCCTGCTCCATGGGACGGGTCTGGGTTGGCACCCAGCGCCCTCTTCTCCCACTACATGCCCATAGAGCCCTGGGGACCTCGGGATGGAGGGGCAGCTAGTTCTAGCCCCGGTTGCCCCTGCATCATTTGATTCTGCCAGCCCCAGCAGCTGTCTGATGTCTGCATCAAGGTGTCAATGCCCTCGGAGATGCTCCTCAGTGATTGGGACATGCTCTTCAGTGCCTCGGCAATGTCGACCTGCAACTGGGACAAGCTCCACTGCGCCTTGGCCATTTCCATCCGAGACAGGGACATGTCCCGCAGCACCTCATCAAGGTCAACATGGCACTGGGTCACACCAGCCAGTGAGTCGGACATTGTGCCGAGACCTTCAGCCATGGCCATCACTGACTGTGCGACAATTGGACACTTTCACTCATGGTGCCGACGTCATGCACCAGGCTCTCCACTGCAGTCGCCACCCGAGCAGTGTTGGCCTCGGTACTCATTTCCAATGACATCTCCTGCGCAGACACAGAGAGGGCATCATTAGCCACGCGCGTGGTTCACAATGGTGGGAGGGAGGCTGTGAGGGAAGGGTTGAAGGGAGAGTGGGTGAACGAATGGTCGGGGGCCACATGGAGTGTTGGGGGTGGGGGGGGTTGGATGCGCATGTGGGGAAAGGTCTCAGGACGGGGGCGGCATTGGTGTCAACTCACATGTGCTCCCCGGTGTGTGGGTCATTGACCTTCTTACGGCACTGGAGACCAGTCTTCCAGGTCACACTCCCCGAGCTTACGGCCGGCACCAATTTTGCTGTCGTTAAAGAAGGATAAGTACCCGGTGGAGTGTGGGTTATATCGGCCAATATCTCTGCGAAAGGTAAGGGCAGCACGGTGGCCCAGTGGTTAGCACTGCTGCCTACGGCGCGGAGGACCCGGGTTCGATCCCTCTCTGTGTGGAGTTTGCACTTTCTGTGTGGAGTCACTGTCTGTGTGGAGTTTGCACTTTCTCCCCATGTCTGTGTGGGTTTCACCCCCACAACCCAAAGATGTGCAGAGTAGGTGGATTGCCCGCACTAAATTGCCCCTTAATTGGAAAAAAATAATTGGGTACTCTAAATTTAAAACAAAATCTCTGCGAAAGGTGGATGCCAAGATTCTTGCCAAGGTATTGGTGCTTAAGTTGGAAGAGTGTCTTCCGCAGGTGATTGGGTAGGACCGGACAGGATTTGTAAAGGGTAGGCAGTTGTCCTCGAATGTGTGGCGTTTGTTAAAAAGGTGCTCTCCCCATCTGAAACGGTGGGGGGAGGTCCGGTGGTGCTGCTGGCACTGGATGCGGAGAAGATCGAGTAGAGTGGAGTTACTTGTTTGCAGTGTTGGAGTGGTTTGGAGTTGGGCCGAAGCTTATGGCGTGGGTGCCTACGGTGTGGTGAATTTGGGATATTTTCAGTCCACAGGGAATGGAGACAGGGGTGTCCCACGTCCCCCCTCTTGTTTGCATTGGCAATAGTATTGGGCAGCGAATGCCAAGAAGGTGTGAGGTTGGGGTAGGCAGCCGGCGGCAACGTGAGTGAGGATGGAGACAGGCTCTTGCAGGGTTTGGGTTTGTGGGCACTGGCAATGGCGATTTATGGGTGGATTTTGGGGAAGGATATGGTGTCGCTGGAGGGGGTTAAGGCTAAATGGGAGGAAGACGTCCGGTGGCGACCATGTGCGGGTAGGTCGCGTTTTTGGCAGCTCCCGGGCCCTTTCAAGGAGCTTTGACGGCCCAGTTTCAGCACAAATCGGCAGGCAAATGGTGCTAGAAGCTCCCCACAGCAGTATATGGAAGGGACCAGGAGCAGGACGGCCAAACAAACGACCAGCGCGAAGCGGCAGGAACGGGCGCAGGAACAGAAAATGGCGGCCGGCTTGGATCAGGCAGCGTGGGCCCAGTGGGCGCGGGAACAGCAGGAGTTCCTTAGAAGCTGCTTTGCTGACCTGAAAACGGAGGTGCTGGCCCCAATGAAGGCCTCAATGGAGAAAATGGTTGAGACCCAGAAAATGCAGGAGAAGGCGATCAAGGAGATTGAGAAAAAGGTCTCGGTTAACGAAGATATGATCCTGGGCCTGGCCGTCAGTGTGAAGGCAGACGACACCCTAAACAAGAGTTGGCTGGAGAGGCTGGAAAACCTTGAAAACAGGTCCAGGAGGCAGAACCTGCGCATTCTGGGCCTGCCTGAGGGTGCATAGGTGTCGGACGCGAGTGCATTCGTGACCACGTTATTGGGGTCCCTGAAGGGGCCAGAAGCATTCCCTCGGCCTCTGGAACTGGATGGGGCGCACAGAGTCCTTGCAAGGAAGCCCAAAAGGAATGAACCGCCGAGGGCCATGGTGGTACGGTTCCACCGCTTTTCAGATAAGGAACGAGCCCTGCGATGGGCTAAAAAGGAGTGGAGCAGCAGGTGGGAGAACAGCGTAGTCCGCATCTACCAGGACCTAGGAGCAGAACTGGCCAAGAGGCGCGCTGGATTCAACCGTGCTAAGGCGGCCCTCCGCAGCAAAGGGGTGAAGTTTGGGCTGTTGCATCCGACGAGGCTGTGGGTCACGTATCAAGATCGCCACCATTATTTGGATGAGGCGTGGAATTTCATCAAGCAAGAAAGGTTGGACTCGAACTAAAGGACAGCCACACTGGGATGTTGCTCTGGTGGGGATGGTAATTGCCGAGGAGCCGGAGGCAGCGACATTATGTTGTTTTCTCTTATTTTTGTTTGTTCCCTGTTTCTTTGGCCATGTGTTCAGCTTTTGTAGAAATCGGCCGCAGGGGGAGGAGGGGGGCCCTACACGTAGGGCTGCTCTCCTGGCAACTGGAGCCATTTCTTTGGTGGGGCCGGGTTTGCACCCGGGGTTTGCTGTTTGTTGCGCTGTGGGGAGGGAGCGGAAAATGTTCTTTGGGAGCCGTTGAAGCAGATAAGTTGGGCTTTCCATAGGGAGGGAAGGGCAAAATGAGGCATCTGAGTAATTGTAGACAGAGGCGGGAGCGGCCGGGGTCAGCATGGGTCAGCTGACTCACGGAAGCATAATGGGGGGAGAGCCAGTGTCAAGTGGTTGCTTGACTTGGGGGTTTGGGATCACGGGGTTGCTGGGGGGGGTGGGGGGGGGGGGGGATGGGATGCTGCTTGGCTGACAGAAAAGGTGCCAACTTGGGGGAACAGAGGGAGAGTCGTGAAGAGGCTCCCACCGGTCCGCGATATTTCGGATTTTTACGGGGGTTTCCCCGTGGTTCTCTCTTCCCGGGTTTCTTCGGCCATTAGGGCCTGAGGGACGGGCGTTGGGTTAGTCCGGTTTGGAGCCGGCGAGGAGCCCAGCGGGAGTGTCCAGCGGCCGGAGCGGGAGGCATTGACCCAGAGGTCGGATGCGTGGGCAGTGCTTGACACGAGGCGAGGCAATCGAGGTGGCAGGCCTGAGTCCAGAATGCGATGTAGAGGGGGACTAGAGCACACTGGGTGGCTCCCACTGAAAATGGAACTTTGAGGAGTTTGAAGTCCGGTCCCCGGGGGAAGAGATTTCTTGAATTTGGAATTTTGGGGAAAACATTTGTGAAAATAATTGTTTAGTTATTTTCGGATTGAAGAAAGAGAGAAGAAATAATAAGTTGTTAGAGGATGCGAACAGCAGCTAGGAAGAAGGAAGGAAACCCGGGTTCGCCGTTAAATGAGAAGACCAGCAAAAGCGCTGACAAGATGGCGGATGCCGGACCGCATGGTGGGGCCGCACTACTTACTGTGGAAAAGATGACCGAGGTGATGGCAGTGGAGCTGGAAAAGCAGTTTGCGAGGCACATGGAGGCTTTGAGGAAGGAGACGGCGGGCACATTGAAATCATTGGTGGAGGAGACAATCGCCCCGGTGAGGGTAGCTGTGGCAAAGACATCGGCCGAGGTGAGAGAGCAAGGACAGAAGATGAAGGAAGTGGAGGAAGCCGTGTCGCAGCACAGCGACCAGCTCACCTCGATGGGGGACGAGCTGCGGAGAGTGGTGGAGGTCAACAGAGGACTCCGAGCAAAGCTCGAGGACTTGGAGAACCGCTCGAGACGGCACAATCTGAGAATTGTGGACTTGCCCGAAGGGACAGAGGGCCCAAGGCCAACAGAGTACTTTGCAAAGAAGTTGGCGGAGCTGATGGGGGAGGGTGAGAACTCCTCCCAGTACGAGCTGGACCGAGCTCATCGGTCATTAAGGCCGAAGCCCAAGGTGAATGAGCCGCCAAGAGCAGTAATTATCTGCTTCCATAAGTACTGCATGAAGGAGAAGATGTTAAGCTGGGCAATGCAGAAGCGGGAGGTGCAGTGGGACGGTGCTGGAGTTCGGATCTATCAGGACTTGACGGTTGAGTTGGCAAAGAGACGAGCGGCGTTCGGGCGGGTGAAGGCGGCACTGTACAAAAAGGGGGTGCGATTTGGTATGGTGTACCCGGCGAAGCTGACGGTAATGTATAACGCCAAAGACTTTTATTTTGAGACAGCAGAAGCGGCTGAGGCGTTCGTGAGGGCAGAAAGCTTGGGACAGACGTGACGAGCGGAACTGGAACTGGAAGGACTGTGTTTGGGCAGCTGGAAAATGTATAAATGCTACAACTTTCATTTTACTGATGTGTATTGTAATCTACTTCTCTTTGCATTGTAGCAGAGTTCAAGTTAATGGTTGGGTTGATTGCCGTTCTGTGTTGCGACGGTTAAATCTTATGTTAGTGAATTGTATGGGTTGGATTGTTGGTTTTGTTTTTTCTTTCTGTGGGACTGGGTGGAAGCGGATGATATACCTTGGCGGGGGGAGACACCCGCGCTAGCTAACTAAAGTCAGCTAGTGAACGGAGGTGAGGTGAGAAGAGGGCTGCGGACATTGGAGCCTGGATGGCACGCTTCAATGGGACTATGAGGCGAGCGAGAGCGGGGGAAGGGATTGATGCTGGGAGATGTGTTTTCAAGGGGAAATGTACTTGGGAGGGGGGGAAGGGGTTCGATGTTAATAATGGATAGGGGCAGGTCAGGCTTATGGGGCAGGGCCCGGTGGTATGATGATGGTGGAGACGAAGGGTTGGGGGGTTGAGAGACCCCCAGTCAGGATAGTCACGTGGAACGTGAGAGGGCTAGGAGGTCCGGTCAGGAGGTCAAGGGTGCTTGCGCATCTTAAAAGTTTGAAAGCCGATGTGGCAATGCTGCAGGAGACTCACTTGAGGGTGAAGGACCAGGTGAGACTTAAAAAGGGCTGGGTTAGTCAAGTGTTTCACTCTGGATTAGATGGAAGGACTTGAGGGGTAGCGGTGCTGGTCAGCAAAAGGGTACGCTTCCAGACGGAGAAGGTGGTGGCAGATCAGGGGGGTCGATATGTGATTGTGACAGGGGTGCCGGAGGGGAGATTAGTGGCGCTGTTAAGTGTCTACGGTCCCCATTGGGACGATGTGGGATTCGCGAAGAAGGTGTTTGGGGCCATCCCCGACTTGGACAGGCACAAATTGATTGTGGGGGGGACTGGAACTTGGTGCAGGAGCCAAGGTTGGACAGATCACGGCCGCGCTCGCTGGTCCCATCAGGGGGGGCGAAGGCGCTGGCTGAGCTAATGGTGGAAATGGGAGGGGTGGATCCTTGGAGGTTCCTGCACACAAGGGAACAAGAGTACATATTTTTCTCAGCAGTCCATAAGATTTACTCGCAGATCGACTTCTTTGTGGTGGGGAAGGCTATGAAGATAGGTTGAGTAGATTTGGATTCGTTGGAAAGACGGAGGTTGAGGGGGGACCTCATTGAGGTCTACAAAATCATGAGAGGTATAGACAGGATGGATAGCAAGAAGCTTTTTCCCAGAGTGGGGGACTCAATTACTAGGGGCCACGAGTTCAAGGTGGGAGGGGGAAGGTTTAAGGGAGATATGCGTGGAAAGTTCTTTACGCAGAGGGGGGGGTGGGGTGCCTGGAATGCATTGCCGGCGGAGAGGGTGGGGGGTGCCTGGAACGCAATGCCGGCGGAGGTGGTAGAGGCGGGCACGATAGCGTCATTTAAGATGTACCTAGACAGATACATGAATGGGCAGGGAGAAGAGGGATACAGATCCTTAGAAAATAGGCAACAGTTTTAGAGAGAGGATCTGGATCGGTGCAGGCTTGGAGGGCCGAAGAGTCTGTTCCTGTGCTGTAATTTTTCTTTGTTCTTTGTCTCACTTTTTCCTGAACTAACCTTTTATCATTAATGTATTGATAGAATCCTTCCTGATTGTGGCGGACAACTTCTCCAGCTGGGTGGAGGCAAAACAACTTTATACAATTACCAGGGACAGTCATCAAAGCTCTGAAAGAGATTTTTGCGAGCCGCTGCACTCTGGACAAGATCATATCCAATAGCAGCCTGCAATTCTCCACTCAATACTTTGCAAGCTTTGCAGCCACAGCCGGTATCTGTTTCCACGTCAGTTCCCCAAAATACCCTCAGTCAAGCTGAAAAGTGGAATGAAGGGTCTGCCCTACTCACATACATGTCCACCAACTTAGGGTGCAGCCTGTCCCAATCCGAATGGGAAACATCACACACTATTTACGCTCCTGCCAGAAAAACTCATGCAAGGCTTGGTAACAAAGGATTACCTGGATATCCAAACAAAAAAGCAGCCCTGCAGACTGAAGCAAGCTTTTATTACAACAGACGTTACCACACCAGAAACCTGCCACAACTGCAGCAGGGTGACAAAGTCTGTATCCTGGACCTCATCAGGCGAGGAACAGTCATCAAATGGAACAAGGACCAACCCTGGTCCCAGGGCAAAACCAACTGAGTCGATCCATTTTTCAACAGAATGGTGAATGAAAAATCAAACATGTGAACATACAAATTAGGAGCAGTGTAGGCCACTCTGCCCCTTCAGCCTGTCCTACCATTCAGTAAGGTCATGGCTGATCTGATGTGACCTCAACGCCACACTCCTGCCGACCTCCTGATAACTTTTCACCCCCTTGTTAATCAAGGCCCCTTACAGATCCTTGTGGTACACCACCTGTTTGGTCACCGTGTCAAAGAACACAATACGGTTTGTGAGGCACGGCCTACCCTTCATAAAACCGTGTTGACTATCTCTAATCAAATTATTCCTTTACAGATAATTATACATCCTATCTCTTATAAACCTTTCCAAGACTTTGCCCACAACAGAAGTATGGCTCACTGGTCTATACTTACCGGGGTTGTCTCTACGCCACTTCTTGAACAAGGGGACATTTGCTATCCTCCAGTCTTCGGGCACTATTCCTGTAGACAAAGATGACTTAAAGATTAAAGCCAAAGGCTCAGCAATCTTCTCCCTAGCTTCCCAGAGAATCCTAGGATAAATCCCATCCGGCCCAGGGGACTTATCTATTTGCACACTTTCCAGAATTGCTAACACCTCCTCCTCATAAACCTCAAGCCCTTCTAGTCTAGTAGCCTGAATCTCAGTATTATCCTCGACAACATTGTCTTTTTCCTGTGTGAATACTGACGAAAAATATTCATTTAGCACCTCTCCTATCTCCTCGGACTCCAAGCACAACTTCCCACTACTGTCCTTGACTGGCCCTACTCTTACCCTAGTCATTCTTTTATTCCTGACATACCTATAGAAAGCTTTAGGGTTATCCTTGATCCTACCTGCCAAAGACTTCTCATGTCCCCTCCTGGCTCTTCTTAGCTCTCTCTTTAGGTCTTCCTAGCTAACTTGTAACTCTTGAGCACCCTAACTGAACTTTCATGTCTCGTCTTTACATAAGCCTCCTTCTTCCTCTTGACAAGTGTTTCGACTGCTTTAGTAAACCATGGTTCCCTTGCTCGACCACTTCCGCCCTGCCTGACAGGTACATACTTATCAAGGACACACAGTAGCTGTTCCTTGAACAAACTCCACATTTCCATTGTGCCCATCCCCTGCAGTTTTACTCTCCACCTGATGCATCCTAAGTCTTGCCTCATCGCATCATAATTGCCTTATGACTTCCACTCGGGGATCCTTGAGTTCCCCAAGCCTCCCCACCCTTACATTCCCTGCCATCTCTCAGTGCCATCCAGCGAGCCGCTTGTGCTGGGGGCCCTGCACTGCACCCGCACCTCCGGCCACAGCACAGGACCCTAGGCACTGAACCCCACACCCCCGCTGGGAAAGGCACTTGGACTGGTCTCACGTAACCCCCCCCACCCACCCAATCCACACATCCACCATGAAGTCAGGGAGTATTCCCAGAGCTGTGCGTTTGATTGTGGGCTACTGCACATGTAGTTGTGCAACCTCCAGTGTTCAGGCAAAGTGCCCAGGCCGCAATGTCTGATTGGATGCCAGGCAGTCACAGCGGCCTGTGACCTAGCACATCTACCCAGGGGAATCCATTTGGGAGTTGTGAAGAGCTCAGAATTACTAACATTGCCAATTCCTTATTAATGAAAGCCTTCAACTGTGCGGCCAGAGGCCGGCATGGTCAGTGGGGGTTAAGGTGACCTTCAGCGTAGTACCACGGACGGGATTCTGTCCTCGGCTGTTCGGTGGAACGGAGAGGCAAAAGCAAAGGTTGCCCCTGGTAGGGGTATACGCTATCCAGGGGGTGGTATGTTGGACCTGCGGGCGCTGAGCCCCTCGTCCACCCAATCAAGGGGTGACCCCCGCCTCCCCCAGCACACTGACAACAGCCCCAATTCCTCGGAGGTGACCGCCAATTTTCCAAGATGACTACTCACCTCATACAATCCCCACAGCAGCCGTTGTGCCAGCTTCACATTTTTAAATAGGTGCTAAAGGACGCCCATGTGACCACTCGCTGGGGAGTTGGGTAGATTACGGGAGGCAGTTATATCGGTGGTCCACCCCGTTAATGGGATAGAGATTGGCCTTAATTGGTGATTATTGGTTTCTCGTCACGCGGGATCCGGGTCTCGCCAACGGGAGCGGGCCGGTTAGATCGGAAACCTGTCGACGCCCGCCGCAGTTCCTGATTTTGGGCTTGCCGGGATCTAACCGGCTGACTCGGATTAGAGTCTGGCGCGGCCGTTAGATTGCGCCCTTGATCTCATGGCCTTCTTGCCATAGAAAACATGTAATTTTGGGCAGCACTGCAGTCTCACGCCACCCAGGACCTGGGTTCGATCCCGGACCCGGGTCACTGTCTGCGTGGAGTTTGCACGTTCTCCCCGTGTCTGCACTGGTCTTACCCCCAAAACGCAAAAAGATGAGCAGGGTAGGGCAATTGGCCAACGCTAATATTAAAAAAAGAAATGGGTACTCTAAAGTTAATAAATAAATAAAGAAAACTTGCAGTTTAGAGCTTTATTAAGTCAAATCATTATGTTTTTTTTAAAATTTAGAGTACCCAATTCATTTTTTCCAATTAAGGGGCAATTTGGCATGGCCAATCCACCAAGCTTGCACATTTTTGGGTTGTGGGCGCGAAACCCACGCAAACACAGGGCGAATGTGCAAACTCCACCCAGAGCCGGGATCAATCCTGGGACCTCGGCGCCGTGAGGCCGCAGTGCTAACCCACTGCACCACCGTGCTTCCCTGGTCAAATTATTTTTGATCATCTTAATGGACCATCTTTTTTCACAGTAACTTCATCGCAGTGTTAATGTCAGCCTGTTGTGACATGAATAAAGATGATTTCAGTCACTGAGCAACCTAGCTCCAAAGCCTTTACACAGACAATCTGGAAACAGGCTTTTTGCTGGGGTGTGGGGAGCTGTGGAGCTATTTGGGATGAAATGCTTTATCAGAACACAGATCAAATCGTGCTTTGCTCTCAGATCAAATTGTGCTTTGTCTGCACTTTCTGTTTTAATGGCAGACCTTATCCACAGGGTGTCTTTGTTTTCAATGTAATCTGTTTTCAATGTGTCATCTTCTCACTTCCTTGTGTAAAGCTCTCAATGTCTCCGGATCCCATTTTCTTTGCTTTGCTAATGTCTTCCATTTCTTCAATGCTTCTTTCCATTGTTTCCATCTCACTCAGCTAAACAGCCGTTTACATCACAGAAACTGGCGGAGATAGTTTCACTCTAGCTACAATCGTCAAATTGTACTGGAAGAATGCTCAAAATTGTATTGGTTAGGTTATTCTTCTCGCCACCAATTAATTAGCAAAATCGTTAATGTAAAATTTACATGAACTAACACAATGAGATAGAATAATAGAAACCAATTGCTTTTTTTCTCTATTCTTTGATGCATTTGAATAGTAGGTAACAGGTTGTGTTTCAGTAATGTATCTGAAACTTGTTTATCCTGAAAAAGTGATAATTTCTAATTAGTTGTCCCTGAGTAAGATGATTTAAAATTGCAGAAAATGTAATTATTCTCTGCAATAATTTACTGCAGAAATTATTTCTGATGTGATAAGAACTTACAAAACATGTCTATGTCCACGTTCAGCTTAACATAATATTACAGGGTATTACAGAAAGGTACAACTTGCCCTCTTTAAAGCGAGGAGTTGTGAAAGTCAAAAGTACAAATCTTTTTATAGGTACGTGACCAAGCTTATCAGTCCTTCTCCAATGGTCCTCACAAAAGAGTTGCTGTTCTCACCTGCAAAGCACTATTTGCTTTTGAGCACTCGTCTGAAAATTCAGGTCAGGCCCTGACCATTTTTCTCCTGTGCATTGTGTCCAGACACTGACCCCTGTTGGATATATGTGGAAATGCAGCCCACCACACTGAGACAGCTGTACACTTTAGAAAATGGGGTGACAGCACCTGTACCTCACTCACCCTGTTGGCTGCAGCCATCCAATCCTTTGTGCTGTGCTCTCCTTCCATCCACTTATTCTCCAGCACAAGCCACAGGAGAGGTGCCTGAAGATTGAAGCAGAGCAAATGTTGTTGAAGAAGGGCTGTACGGATAAGCCCGGGATCTACCGATCGGTGAGTCTTACTTCTGTAGTGGGTAAATTGTCAGAAGGTATTCTTTTTTAAAATAATTTTAGAGTACCCAATTCATTTTTTCCAATTAAGGGCAATTTAGCATGTTCAATCCACCTACCCTGCACATCTTTGGGTTGTGGGGGCGAAACCCACGCAAACACGGGGAGAATGTGTAAACTCCACACAGACAGAAACCCAGATCTGTGATTGAACCTGGGACCTCAGCACCGTGAGACTGCAGTGCTACCACTGCGCCACCGTGCTGCCCGTCAGAAGGTATTCTGAGGGACGGGATCTAGACATTTAGACAGGCAAGGGCTAATTAGGGAAAGTCAGCATGGCTTTGTAAGGGGAAAGTCATGGCTCACAAATTTGATTGAGTTTTTTGAAGGGGTAACCAATGAGGTAGATGAGGGCAGTGCAGTCGACATTGTCTGCACAGACTTTAGCAAGGCCTTTGACAGGTTTTTGCAAAAGGTTTAATCTCACGGAATCCAGGGCGAGGTAGCCAATTGGATACAAAATTGGCTTGGCGACCAAAGCCAAAGGGCGGTTGTGGAGGGTTGTTTTTCAAACTGGAGGCCTGTGACCAGCGGTCTGCCTCAGGGATCGGTGCTGGGTCCATTGTTATTTATGATGTATATATAAATGATTTGGATGAGAATGTAGGGGGCATGGTTAGTAAGTTTGCAGATGACGCCAAGATTAGTGGCTTGGTGGATGGTGAAGAAGGTTATATAAGATTGCAACAGGCTCTTGACCAATTGTGCCTGTGGGCCGATGAATGGCAGATGGAGTTTAATTTGGATAAATGTGAGGTGAAGCATTTTGGTAGATCAAATCAGGGCAGGACCTTTTCAGTTAATGGTAGGGAGCTGGGGAGAGTTACAGAACAAAGAGTTCTGGGAATACAGGTTCATAGCTCCTTGAAGGTGGAGCCGCAGGTAGACAGGGTGGTGAAGTAAGCACTCAGAATACTGAATACAGGAGTTGGAACGTCTTGTTGAGGTTGTACAAGACATTGGTAAAACCACACATGGAACACTGTGTTCAGTTCTGGTCACTCTATTATAGGAAGGATATTGTTAAACTAGAAAGAGTGCAGAAGAGATTTACAAGGATGCTACCAGGACTTGATGGTCTGAGTTATAAGGAGAGGCTGGATAAGCTGGGTTTAGGGTGATCTTGTAGAGGGCTATAAAATAATGAGGAGCATCGATAAGGTAGATAGTCAACATCTTTTCCCAAAGGTAGAGGAGTCTAGAACTAGAGGGCATAGGTTTAAGGTGAGAGGAGAGAGATACAAAAGAGACCAGAGGGGGAATTTCTTCACCCAGAGGGTGGTGAGCATTTGGAATGGGCTGCCAGAGGCAGTGGTAGAGGCGGGTACAAATTTGTCCTTTAAAAAGCAGTTAGACAGTTACATGGGCAGAGTGGGTATAGAGGGATATGGGCCAAATGCAGGCAAGTGGGACTAGCTTAGTGATAGAAAATGGGTGGCATGGACCAGCTGGGTCGATGGGCCTGTTTCCATGCTGTAAACACCTATGACTCGATCTATGACTCTATCTATGACTCTATGACAAGCCTTAGCGGACCCGAGACCACAGCTCATTCTTCTAAACTCCATACAATATTAGCTACTCCCTTCAATCTCGACTGAACCATTGGGCGCGATTCAATGGAAACATTTGAAAATGTCATTTTGGGCGCATTTGGCAGGGTGTTCCTTGACGGTTGCACTGGCGAGATCGCGGCCGTATTCAAACGCACATAGTGCCAACAATGACCCCACATGAGTTTCTCGCCATTACTGGTTGTCTCATCGTCTGATTCGCCGGACTCGCACCTCAGCTTTTCGTCGCTAACAAGGGGAACTACTTTTAAACGCTCTCTCACCACTCTCTCGCAATCAACACGTAAGCATGGCAGTCCTCACACCTGCTCCTCACTTTGGGGTATGCCAAACTTGCCAGGCTTCTCGACACTGGGCACCCTGTTACCCCGAGGGGGTCGGAGCACCAGCAGCAGTGTCAGCAATGCCTCATGACCAGGAGGTCCATCGTCCAATATTCGAAGAAGACCAATGAACTCCACCGAGCTGCGAGGCGAAGTTACCACCTCTCTCCTGGCATCAGTCCTGCCTGCCACCCCTCAAATTCCAAAATTATTGCCACAAATGACACCTCACACCCTCCCCACAACTGATTTTCGTGCTTGTCCGTCATAAACCCCTGGCACCCACCAGCACAACTCCTTCATTTCCAGGTGCGGTGCCCATACATGCCACCTGGTATAGATCCCCCTGACCCATCAAGCCTGCAGCTCACAATGCCCTCTCTTTGTCCCAGCAGGAGGAGATCGTCCTCAATAAGCAGGAGAGGGCCAAAATGGGGGGGTGGAGGGGAGGGGGGGGGGGGGGGTTGGGGGGAGGGGGGGTTGGGGGCGGGGGGTGGGGGGTGGGGGGGAGGTGAAGCAGGATGCCAGAGATTCGAGTCCTTACCTCTGATGAGGAACGGACCCTGGAGATCGCAGGTTTGACTGAGTAACGAACAGTCACCGACAGCGAGGTTTGCCTGCGCCAGAGAGATGAGGATCCACTGACCCTTCGCCCAGATGACCTGTTTCAAGTGACTTGTTCATGTCTGACAAAATGATCCTTCCCTCTGACTGATTACATGTCCATTGTCTTGCTGGATCTCCATGTTATGTGGCCGAGCCATCCGGAATCCTTACACCCCTCCCCTTCCCTGCCACCCAAGAGACCACCTCAGAGGAGAGCTCTGAGGAGACCACCATTGGGGGCATCACAACTCTCACCGCCGCTTTCCACCAGTCCAGAGACACACACACCTCGGTGGCTGACAGCAGTGGACTGGCTTCTGTGGCACAATCTGGTGAGCACCGCACCATTCGGGATGCACACCAGGAACAAACAACAGCAGTCGGAGATCTTCTTGATTCAAGGACTAAGCTGGGTCCCAGTTAAATGCCGAACTTCAGACAAGGTCCTCCCAGAGCTGATGCGGATGATAGGCCAGAGCCGAGACAATCAGGAGTCTGATTGGAGGAGTTCCAAAGCCTTCGGATGCAGGAATTGGTGCCAGCAATGCGTGGCATCGAGGCCAACAATGTCTGAGTGGCGACCACAGTGGGAAGACTGGAGGACAATGTTCGTGTCTTGAGTGGGGGTGCCCAAGACATGGCACAGTCTGTGACAACCTGGTCTGTGGCGGAACGGTAGCACAGTGGCTAGCGCTGTTGCTTCACAGCTTCAGTGTCCCAGGTTCGATTCCCGCTTGGGTCACTGTTTGTGCAGAATCTGCATGTTCTCCCCGTGTCTGTGTGGGCTTCCTCCATGTGCTCTGGTTTCCTCCCAGAAGTGTTGAAAGACGTGCTTGTTAGGTGAATTGGACATTCTGAAATCTCCGTCAGCGTACACAAACAGGCACCGCAGGAGCTTTTCACAGTAACTTCATTGCAGTGTTAATGTAAGCCTACTTGTGACACTAATAAAGATTATTAGATTATTATTATTGGGGACTTCAACATCGTGTCGCAGTCGCTGACGGACATGCCCCAGACATAGGTGGACGTTATCGAGGCATTGCAGAGCATGGTCCAGTCACTGAGGATCATCGTTGAGGGCGTCGACACCATAGTGTAGACAATGGGGAGCTGCCAGGACTGACAGAACCAGATGACTCAGAGGCTTCTGGAGCTCACTCCAGCTGCCCCACCATCCCATGGAGTCCATCAGTGCCCACGGGCACCGCCAGGGAGGTGGGTGCGCTGGAGGCCAGCCCAGGACCTGCCACCAAGGAGACTATGGTGGTTTCCAGTTCTTCCAAATCCTCCCCTCCTGACACTGACGCATCTTAAGGGCAGCGGGTAGAACAGGGTGGCACAGCGATGCCTGTGACACCGGGAAGTCAGCCGGGGCCCTGCGGCTACAGGCACCCAGAGGACATTCGCCAGGGTATATATATATATATGTTATTGTAAATAAATGTTATTACTTTGTATCCTTAAAACTCGTGCTACATTCTTCGTGGCCCTCACAAAACAGTGTTAATGTCAGCCTGTTGTGACATGAATAAAGACGATTTCAGTCCCTGAGCAACCTAGCTCCAAAGCCTTTTCACAGACACTCTGGAAACAGGCTTTTTGCTGGGGTGTGGGGAGCTGTGGAGCTATTTGGGATGAAATGCTTTATCAGAACACAGTACTCTCAGATAAAATCATGCTTTGTTTGCACTTTGTTTTCAATGTAATCTGTTTTCAATGTGTCATCTTCTCCCTTCCTTGTGTAAAGCTCTCACTGTCTCCGGATCCCATTTTCTTTGCTTTGCTAATTTCTTCTATTTCTTCAATGCTTCTTTCCATTGTTTCCATCTCACTCAGCTAAACAGCCGTTTACATCACAGAAACTGGTGGAGATAGTTTCACTCGAGCTACAATCGTCAAACTGTACCGAAAGAATGCTCAAAATTGTACTGGTTAGGTTATGCTTCCAACCACCAATTAATTAGCAAAATCGTTAATGTAAAATTTACATGAACTAACACAATGAGATAGAATAGTAGAAACCAATTGCTTTTTTTCTTTTTTAGAGAAAAATAATGTAATTATTTTCTGCAATAATTTACTGCAGAAATTATTTCTGTAGAAGTAATTATTTCTGATGTGATAAGAACTTATAAAACATGTCTTAACGGCTGCAGAAAGGCAGTTTGAAGGGGATTGGCCTACTGAGGTAATATGGGCCGAAGTTAGAAATAGGAAAGGAGCGGTCACATTGTTAGGAGTTTTCTATAGACCCCCAAATAGTAATAGAGATGTGGAGGAAGAAATTGCAAAACAGATTATGGGTAGGTGTGGAGGTCTCAGGGTAGTTGTCATGGGTGACTTTAACTTTCCAAATATTAATTGGAACCTCTGTAGGTCGAACAGTTTGGATGGGGCTGTTTTTGTACAGTGTGTGCAGGAGGGATTCCTGACACAATATGTGGATCGGCCATCAAGAGAGGGGGCCACATTGGATTTGGTACTGGGTAATGAACCGGGCCAAGTGTTAGATTTGTTTGTGAGAGAGCACTTTGGAGATAGTGACCACAATTCGGTGTCTTTCACTATTGCAATGGAGAGGGATAGTGCCATATGGCAGGGCAAGGTTTATAATTGGGGGAGGGGTAATTATGTTGCAATTAGGCAAGAATTAAGGAGCATAAGATGGGAACAGAAACTGTCAGGGAAAGGCACAAATGAAAAGTGGAGCTTGTCCAAGGAACAAATACAGCGTGTCCTTGATAGGCATGTCGCTGTCAGGCAGGGAGGAAATGGCCGTGTGAGGGAACCATGGTTCACAAAAGAGGTTGAATGTCTTGTCAAGAGGAAAAAGGAAGAGTATGGAAGGATGAGAAAACAAGCTTCAGTAGGGTCGCTTGAGGGTTACCAGGTAGCAAGGAATGACCTGAAAAAAGGGCTTAGGAGAGCTAGGAGGGGGCATGAGAAGTCCTTGGCGGGTCAGATCAAGGAGAACCCCAAGGCTTTTACTCTTATGTGAGAAATAAAAGAATGACCAGAGTGAGGGTAGGGCCGGTCAAGGACAGTAGTGGGAACTTGTGCATGGAGTCAGAAGAAATAGGAGAGGCGTTGAATGAATACTTTTCTTCAGAGTTCACAAAGGAGAGGGGCCATGTTTTTGAGAATGAGAGTGTGATTCAGGCGGGTAGGCTGGAGGAAGTAGATGTTTTGAGGAAGGATGTATGAGCAATTTTGAAAAACCTGAGGGTCGACAAGCCCCCTGGGCCAGATGGGATAACAAAGAGCAAAGAAAATTATAGCACAGGAACCGGCCCTTCTGCCCTCCCAGCCTGCGCCGATCCAGATCCTTGATCTAAATCTGTCGCCTATTTTCCAAGGATCTACTTCCCGCTGCCCCCCGCCCATTCATATATCTGTCTAGATGCATCTTAAATGATGCTGTCGTGCCTGCCTCTACCACCTCCGTTGGCAAAGCGTTCCAGGCACCCACCACCCTCTGCGTAAAAAACCTTCCACGCACATCTCCCTTAAACTTTCCCCCTCTCACTTTGAAATCGTGAACCCTTGTAATTGACACCCTCACTCTTGGAAAAAGCTTGTTGCTATCCACCCTGTCCATACCTCTCATAATTGTGTAGACCTCAATCAGGTCCCCCCTCAACCTCTGTCCTTCCAACGAAAACAATCCTATTCTACTCAACCTTTCTTCATAGCTAACACCCTCCATACCAGGCAACATCCTGGTGAACCCCTCTGCACCCTCTCTAAAGCATCCACATCCTTCTGGTAATGTGGCGACCAGAACTGCATGCAGCATTCCAAATGTGGCCTAACCAAAGTCCTATACAACTGTAACATGACCTGTCGACTCTTGTACTCAATACCCCGATGAAGGCAAGCATGCTGTATGCCTTCTTGACCACTCTTTATCGACCTGCGTTGCCACCTTCAGGGTACAATGGACCTGAACTCCCAGATCTCTCTGTACATCAATTTTCCCCAGGACTCTTCCATTGACCGTATAGTCCGCTCTTGAATTACATCTTCCAAAATGCATCACCTCGCATTTGCCTGGATTGAACTCCATCTGCCATTTCTCTGCCCAACTCTCCAATCTATCTATATTTTGCTGTATTCTCTGACAGTCCTCCTCGCTATCTGCAACTTCACCAATCTTAGTATCATCTGCAAACTTGCTAATCAGACCACCTATACCTTCGTCCAGATCATCTAAGTATATCACAAACAACAGTGGTCCGATCACGGATCCCTGTGGAACACCGCTCGTCACCTTTCTCCATTTTGAGACACTCCCTTCCACCACTACTATCTGTCTCCTGTTGTCCAGCCAATACTTTTTCCATCTAGCTAGTACACCCTGAACCCCATTCGACTTCACTTTTTCCATCAACCTGCCATGGGTAACATTATCAAACGCCTTACTGAAGTCCATTTATATGACATCTACAGCCTTTCCCTCAACAATTAGCTTTGTCACTTCCTCAAAGAATTCTATTAGGTTTGTAAGACATGACCTTCCCTGCACAAAACCATGCTGTCTATCACTGATAAGTCTATTTTCTTCCAAATGTGAATAGATCCTATCCCTCAGTATCCAACAGTTTGCCAACCACTGCCGTCAAGCTCACAAGTCTATAATTGGGACAACATTAGCAATTCTCCAGTCCTCCGTGACCTCACCCATGCCCAAGGATGCTGCAAAGATATCTGTTAAGGCCCCAGCTATTTCGTCCCTCGCTTCCCTCAGTAACCTGGGATAGATCGCATCCGGACCTGGGGACTTGTCCACCTTAATGCCTTTTAGAATACCCAAACCTTCCACCTTCCTTATGCCGACTTGACCTAGAGTATTTAAATATCCACAAGCCTCAACATCCGTCATGTCTCTCTCCTTGGTGAATACCGATGCAAAGTACTCATTGAGAATCTCACCCATTTCCTCTGACTCCACGCATAAATTCCCTCTTTTGTCTTTGAGTGGGCCAATCCTTTCTCTAGTTACCCTCTTGCTCCTCATATACGAATAAAAGGATTTGGGATTTTCCTTAACCCTGTTAGCCAAAGATATACCCAAGAATTCTTTGGGAGGCAAGGGATGAGATTGCAGAGCCTTTGGCTTTGATCTTTGGGTCCTCGCTGTCCACAGGGATAGTGCCAGAGGCATGGAGAGTGGCGAATGCTGTTCCTCTGTTCAAGAAAGGGAATAGGAATGACCCTGGTAATTATAGGCCAGTTAGTCTTACTTCGGTGGTGGGGAAGATAATGGAAAAAGTGCTGAAGGATAGGATTCATGACCATTTGGAAAGATGCAGCTTAATCCGGGATAGTCAACACGGATTCGTGAAGGGTAGGTCTTGCCTCACAAATTTGATTGAATTCTTTGAGGAGGTAACTAAGTGTGTAGATGAAGGTAGAGCAGTTGATGTCGTATACATGGATTTTAGTAAGGCGTTTGATAAGGTTCCCCATTGTCGGCTCATGAAAAAAGTAAGGAGGTGTGGGATAGAGGGAAATTTGGCCAATTAGATAAGTAACTGGCTATCACATAGAAGACAGAGGGTGGTGGTGGATGGAAAATTTTCAGACTGGAGACCAGTTACCAGCGGTGTACCACAGGGATCAGTGCTGGGTCCTCTGCTATTTGTGATTTTTATCAATGACTTGGAGGAGGGTGCTGAAGGGTGGGTCAGTAAATTTGCTGATGACACCAAGATTGGTGGAGTAGTGGATGAGGTGGAGGGCTGTTGTCGGCTGCAAAGAGACATTGATAGGATGCAGAGCTGGGCCGAAAAATGGCAGATGGAGTTTAACCCTGATAAGTGCGAGGTGATTCATTTGGGTAGAAAAAATTTGAATGCGGATTACAGGGTCAATGGCAGGGTTCTGAGGAATGTGGAGGAACAGAGAGATCTTGGGGTTCATGTCCACAGATCTCTGAAGGTTGCCACTCAAGTGGATAGAGTCGTGAAGAAGGCTTATAGTGTGTCAGCGTTTATTAACAGGGGCTTGAGTTTAAGAGCCGCAGGGTTATGCTGCAACTATACATGACCCTGGTGAGACCACATTTGGAGTATTGTGTGGAGTTCTGGTCACCATTATAGGAGGGATGTGGAAGCATTGGAAAGGGTGCAAAGGAAATTTACCGGGATGCTGCCTGGTTTGCAGGATAAGTCTCTTGAGGAAAGGTTGAAGGTGCTAGGGCTTTTCTCTTTGGAGCGGAAGAGGATGAGAGGCGACTTAATAAAGGTTTATAAGATAATGAGGGGGATAGATAGAGTGGGCGTTCAGAGACTATTTCCTCGGTGGATGTAGCTGTTACAAGGGGGCATAAGATTCAGTGTGGGAGATATAAAAGGGATGTCCGAGGTAGGTTCTTTACTCAGAGAGTGGTTAGGGTGTGGAATGGACTGCCTGCTGTGATAGTGGAGTCGGACACTTTAGGAACTTTCAAGCGGTTATTGGATAGGCACATGGAGCACACCAGAATGACAGGGAGTGGGATAGCTTGATCTTGGTTTCGGACAATGCTCGGCACAACATCGAGGGCCGAAGGGCCCGTTCTGTGCTGTACTGTTCTATGTTCTATGAAACCATTTTGCACTGAGAACAGTGACTGTAACCGTGCAATTTGCTGCCTGCATTTGGCGTGGTCTAGCAAACTCTGCCTTTGTTCCGTTGTGGAACTGTGGAGTGCTCGTAAAGCTGCCTTTAAGTCTGTGCATTGCTTCTTTAACTGTTCTACTTGTTGTTCCGTCTCTTCTCTTACCAAGACTGCACGTTATGTATCTTGGTAGGCCTTATCATATTGTGTCTGAAAGCTGCTTAGGTGAACTAGACAAGATTGGTGTGCCTGTTTGACATCAGCCATCTCCTTGTCTTTTGCTGCTAGCTGCTCTCGGAGTTGCTCATTAACCTTTTCATGCTTGCTAACGTTTCCCTCACTCTTCTCCTCTTTCTCTACAAGCTGTCTGCGGAGCGTCCTCACGACCTCCTCTGTGCCTCGCAATTGTGCCAGACAGGACACGATTTGCCTTTGATTTGAACCAATAAAGGGGCGGGTGCCTTGATGGCTGGGCGTGTCCTGAGCGGTCATTGACCTTGGCCGTTTGGGCTTCCTGGGTGAAGGGAGTGGCACCGATGTGTCTGGAATTGTAACTGATACCTGAGTACCAGTCCTTTGTCCTGGGGAAATGGGTCATGAGAATGCAAATCGGCTAGGGGTTTTGAAACTGTCTGGTTCTCTGTCAGCAAATATACATTCCGGCTCTGAGTTTGCCTGAATCCTGTATTGGCCATATTTCCCTTGAGTCTTTGCGAGTATCCATGTTTACTTTGTAAGTGGCCATCCCAGATGGCTACACTGGTAACCCCGCAGCCATGTCTCCGTAATCCCAATTATATCGTACCCATTTATATCTATCTGCTCGATTATGTTAAAAACCGAATGACATTTTTAAAAAAAAAGTGAACAATGGCTAACACCTCAAAGGTCCTGGAGTGTAAGACACCTTGCATCACAAAAACAGTCCAGCTAAGCTAACACAATTGAGCCAACAGTCAGTTTGTCTGCTGCAGCCAGTTTTGAACAAAGACTGCCGTTCGCAGGAGCTGATCTCCAATAATGGTGCTGATGGCCTAAACATTGACTGTTCTCACACAATGGTTCTCACACACCAGGCTGTCCTATCGTTTCAGGCAATGGGACCCTGTGTGAGAACCTCTCTGGCTACATGGAGGGCATCTTGAAACCCATCGTACAAGAAACGCCCAGCTTCTGTCGCGACACGACGGACTTCCTACAGAAACTCAGCACCCTTGAACCAATTGAACCAGGAACATTCCTCGTCACAATGGACATCTCGGCACTCCAGACCAGCATCCCCCATGACGACGGCATTGCTGCAACAGCCTCAGTACTCAACACCGACAACTGCCAATCTCCAAACGCAATTCTGCAACTCATCCGCTTCATTCTGGATCACAATGGCAATTCACCTTCGACAACAAGTTCTTCATCCAGATACACGGAACAGCCATGGGGACCAAATCCGCACCTCAATATGCCAACATCTTCATGCACAAGTTTGAACAAGACTTCCTCACCGCACACGACCTTCAACCGACGTTATACCCCAGATACATCGATGACATTTTTTTCCATTGGACCCACGGCGAAGAATCACTGAAACGATGACATCAATAAGTTCCATCCCACCATCAGGCTCACCATGGACTACTCTCCAAAATCGGTTGCATTCTTGGACACACTCATCTCCATCAAAGACGGTCACCTCAGCACTTTGCTTTACCGCAAGCCCACGGATAACCTCACGATGCTCCACTTCTCCAGCTTCCACCCTAAACACATTAAAGAAGCCATCCCCTAAGGACAAGCCCTCCGTATACACAGGATCTGCTCAGACAAGGAGGAGCGTAACAGACATCATCTACAGACGCTGAAAGATGCCCTCGTACAAACGGGATATGGCGCTCGACTCACTGATCGACAGTCCCAACGCGCCACAGCAAAACGCCGCACCGACCTCCTCAGAAGACAAACACAGGACACAACCGACAAAGTACCCTTTGTCGTCCAGTACTTCCCTGGGGCGGAGAAACTACGACATCTTCTTTGCAGCCTTCAACAGGTCACCAATGAAGATGAACATCTTGCCAAGGTCATCCCCACACCCCCACTACTTGCCTTCAAACAACCACGCAACCTCAAACAAACCATTGTTTGCAGCAAACTACCCAGCCTTCAGAACAGCGACCACAACACCACACAACCCTGCCATGGCAATCTCTGCCGGATCATCGACATGGGTACCACCATTACACGTGAGAACACCACCCACCAGGTACGCGGTACATACTCGTGCGATTCGATCAACGTTGTCTACCTCATACGCTGCAGGAAAGGATGTTCCGAAGCTTGGTACATTGGCGAGACCATGCATACGCTGCGACAACGGATGAACGGACATCATGCGACAATCGCCAGGCAGGAATGTTCCCTTCCAGTCGGCGAACACTTCAGCAGTCAAGGGCATTCAGCCTCTGATCTCCGGGTAAGCGTTCTCCAAGGCGGCCTTCAGGACGCGCGACAACGCAAAATCGCCGAGCAGAAACTTATAGCCAAGGCCCGCACACATGAGTACGGCCTCAACCGGGACCTTGGATTCATGTCGCATTACATTCATCCCCCACCATCTGACCTGGACTTGCAAAATTCTGCCAATTGTCCTGGCTTGAGACAATTCACACCTCTTTATCTTGGGGTTACCCCTATCTCTGGATCTGTAAAGACTTAATTACCTGCAAATGCTCGCATTCAAAGCATTGTCTTGCATCTTTGACTTTGTCTATATATATGTTTCTGGAACATACCTCTTCATTCACCTGAGGAAGGAGCAGTGCTCCGAAAGCTAGTGATTTGAAACAAACCTGTTGGACATTAACCTGGTGTTGTAAGACTTCTTGATTTGATGGGAGTCAATGGATGGGAGGCTGGTTTGCGTGATGGACTGGGCTACACTCACAACCTTTTGTAGTTTCCTGCGGTCTTGGGCAGAGCAGGCTCCATACCAATAAGAATGCTTTCTATGGTGCATCTGTAGAAGTTGGTGAGGGTCGTAGCTGAGAAAGTAGAGTCGTTGGTGGGCTTTGTTAACTATAGTGTCGGCATGGGGGGACCAGACAGGCTGTTGGTGATCTGTACACCTAAAAACTTGAAGCTCTCGACCCTTTCTACTTTGTTCCCATTGATGTAGACAGGGGCATGTACTCCACTACGCTTCCTGAAGTGCATGACAATCTCCTTCGTTTTGTCGACATTGAGGGAGAGATTATTATCGTCGCACCAGTTCACCAGATTCTCTATCTCATTCCTGTACTCTGTCTCGTCATTGTTTGAAATCCGACCCACTACGGTGGTGTCATCAGCAAATTTGAAAATCGAGTTGGAGGGGAATTTGGCCACACTGTGCTGTGCTTCTTACTGTGCTCACCCCAGTCCAACGCCGGCATCTCCACACAAACGTTTCAACAAGAGGGCCTCGTTTAACAAGCCAAAACCAGTATCACATGAGTGAGACTTGGGCTAGCAGAATGCCTTTCATGATACAGCCTTTGGACGTGAGGAGAAATCTTTTTGCGCAGCCCGAGTGGTTAGAATCTGCAATGCACTGCCTGAGAGCAGTTTCAAGCCTGCCTTTCAAAAGACAAGGGAATTATTATCTGAAGGGAAAATATTTGCAGGGCTACGGGGAAAAGGCAGGGCGAGTGGCACCAGGCGAGTTGGTTGCTGCTGCTGCATTCTCACCGGCAAGACTTGCAAGTGTTTTCAAAAGCTTGCTCCGCAGCAGCCGCCTGTGACAGTGACGTGGGTGAGGATAGGCACACCCCTCTCCCATCTGATTGGGAGAGTCACCATCTGGTGGCGTACTGGTCATCTACATAACTGTCATGCAGTCTGAGTGCAAAAGGGGAAAAGAGGCAAGTTCTGTCAATGAATCTTCTGTTCCAATGAGAAAGGCCAGGAGCAATATGCCAAGAGTGAAAGTGTCAGTGCTTAACTTACATCGAAAAGTCTTTGAATGCGCTCAGCCTGCTGTAAAAGAGGGAAGGCATATGGGACTTGGGCAATACAAGAGCGGCGCCGGCATCGCTTCTCGGCCTTTTGGCTAAGATCAAGTGTAGTATCTGTTCTTATCAGTTTAATATCTGATACGTCCCTTATCTGGGGACCATATATTAAATTGATTTTTGGAGCAGGGAGATGGAATAGGGGCTTGCTCCGTCCACTCCACGCATCGACCTGGTATTGCAGTATCTCCAGGAACGGTGCACACCACCCCTTTATGGGGAATTTCAAAGTCAAAAAACAGCTCAAACACATACAAATATACACTTTATTCACATTTCTTTCATCACACAACAAAACGCTTCGTCAAGTGGCTGCTGCTACTCAGCTTCTACGGGGTGTGATGAAGGATGACGAAAGGCCTCATCTTACAAGCACAAGGGGGAAAGCAAACAAATTCAAAATTGACCACCCATTTCACTGCAAAATCCTACCAACTGTCCTGGCTTGACACAATTCACACCTCTCAAACCTGGGGTTACCCCATCTCTGGATCTGTAAAGATTTAATCACCTGCTAATGCTCGCATTCCAAGCATTGTCTGGCATCTTTGAATCTGTCCATATATATGTTTCTGGAGCATACCTCTTCATTCACCTGAGGAAGGAGCAGCGCTCCGAAAGCTAGTGACATCGAAACAAACCTGTTGGACTTTAACCTGGTGTTGTAAGACTTCGTACTGTGCTCACCCCAGTCCAACGCCGGCATCTCCACATCATTTCACTGTTGAATGTGGATTACTCCGCTTCTCGGCCTTTTGGCTAAGATCAAGTGTAGTCTCATTTGATCGAGAGAAGCTGAGGATTTCCATGTCGATCGTGGATTGGAGAACTCGGAGGGATTGAAGTCGTCAAAGAAGAAACGTTTGGAGCTTGGCTGCTATTGGTGGATCTACATGCTGGCCTAAACCTCGGGTTTAGGCCTAACGCCGATACAGTTTCACACCCAACGTACGAGCTATGGATGCAGCTGCATCCCGACCACCAGGCTGGGGCGTGCGAAACACTGTCCGAGTCACAGTGAAGAAAACGGATGGAGAGTCACCTTTGGACCGGAAACACTTCGTGAAGAAGGTGCTGCTCGAGTGCTGTGGGTTTAAAGCAACAGAGATCTTCTGCTTGCAAAACTTCCCCAAGAATGGTTTCTTTGATGTCACCTTCAAGAGCGTCGCAGCGTGCATCAAATTCTTGAACGTCTTCAAGGAAAAAGGTAACCAGAGTCCCTTGTCGATCCTGACTGCGGAACATCTGTTTACGCTACCGGCACAGCGAAATCGGGTTGTTACACTGCACACGTACAACCCCCACGTCCCTGTATCTGATGTGCTCACGTTCCTCGCCAGGTACGCTGAGCTGAAAAGTGACAGCGTGCAAGTGAAAGACACCTTCGGCATCTGGACAAGTGAGCACCAGGTCAAGGTGACCCTAAGAACGGACAGCAACGGAGCCATCCTGCATCCCCCCTCCAATTTCGCTATTGGAGTAAATCGTGGCTACCTCTACTACGTGGGACAGCCACGTGTATGCCACACCTGTGGCAAAACGGGGCATGTTGCCGCAAACTGCAGTGTGACCTTCTGCAAGAACTGCAGGCAGGAGGGACACATGACTAAGGACTGCAAAGAAGACAAGTGCTGCAACCTGTGTGGGGAGGCCGGCCATCTTTACAGGGCCTGCCCGAAACGCGGGGCGACATACGCTGAAATCATCAGCAGCGGAGTTAAAAAGGCGACCAGAGAGGAGGTGCATACACCCTCCACCGAAAAAGACACCACGGCTCAGAATGAGGAAAAGCAACAAAAGGGCCCCCAACAAAAAGAAGAGGCCCCAGCACCTCCTGACAACCCAACCCCAGCCCCATCTGATGAGGAACACTCAATGGAAGAGGAAGAGGATGGGACAAAGAATAAAGAGCCCTGGGAAACCGTGAACAGGGACAAACGTAAGAGGAAACAAAAAAACAAACTGAAGAACCCCCCGAGGGGTAGTGGCAAAAAGCGACACCTCTCAGCCGGCGCACTTAGCGCCGACACCTCATCCGATGAGGGAAAACAGGACAAGAATCGGCCTCAAATAAAGAGGCAAAGCACCAACGTGGAACGGAAGGCACAGACCCCCCAGACCACCGACCGGGAAGGAAACAAGGTCACAGACCAACCCCCGATAGTAACGAGCAGCAACAACCCAGGTGAAGACCGGCCTGCAACCCCAACACCTACTGACTGCCATGACGAACGCCAGGGCTACATCACCCCCCCAATGCATCTGCATCAAAATCACGGGGCCAGTACGGACCAGAACAGCTTTCTCAGCCCTGCAACTGTGCTAAAGTTTGCGAGCACCACCGGCATGCTGGGGAACATCGAACAGCTAGAACAGCCAACTGTATAGACTCTGGACTCTTGAGACTGGTAAATCTATCTTTTTTATAATGGGTTTAAAAATTGCATCCATAAATGTGCGAAGCATCAAAGATACTTCACGGTGTGTAGCCACACTCAACTATTTGGCAAATGTAAAAGCTGACCTACTGTTCCTGCAGGAGTGCGGAATTCCGCACCTCAGCAACTACAGGCGCTGGTCGAGCTGGTGGTCCCACGGGCCATCCATCTGGTCAGGAGGAAACGACTGCCGCTCCTCCGGCCTGGGTATTCTGCTGCGGGGAGGCAACTTCACCATCTCCGACGTTAAGGAGGTGGTGGGCGGGCGCCTCCTCGTAGCAGACGTGAAATACAAGAACACCCCTCTCAGACTTATTAATGTGTACGCCCCGGCCGTAAAAAGTGAGCGGCTGGCAGTTCTTCAGCAACTCCCACTGCTGTTGGCCACCTCCAAGCCGGTCATCCTGGGTGGTGACTTCAACTGCATCATCGATGAGGCTGGACGATCCAGCAAAGCCGACAGCAAACTAGACGCTACGTCCAGACTCCTGATGGAAACGGTAAAAGACGCCAAGCTGCTCGACGTCTGCAGCAACCCTGCAGACGGCGCGCAGCGTAGATACACATGGTCACGGCCAGACGGGTCCGTCCGCTCCAGGATAGACTTCTTTTTTGTGTCCCGAGCTTTCACGGTCAGGTCCACCGACGTAACGCCGGTGTTCTTCTCTGACCACTGCCTCCTACTGGCCGACTGCCACCTGCAGGAAGACCAGGGGGTAGGCAGGGGGACGTGGAAGCTAAATGTAAAACTGCTGACCCCTGAGAACATCGAGGAACTCAGGAGGGATTACAAAGGTTGGAGAACCGTGAAACCCCTCTTTGAGGCCCCTCATCTCTGGTGGGAAGCAATCAAGGGGAATATCAAGAGGTTTTTCATCCTCAAGGGCGTTCAAAAGGTGAGAGAGAGACGAGGGATCATGTCCAGGCTCCAGAAAAGTATGCAAAATTTGCTCCAGCTGCAGTCGATGGGGGTGGATGTCAAGGAGGATCTCCAAGAGGTGAAGAGCCAGCAAGCCTCGCTCTACACCTCGGAGGCCTCCAAGGTTATCTTCCGCTCCAGAGTCCGCTCCGTGGAGCAGGACGAAAAGTGCTCACGCTTCTTCTTCCAAAAGGTGCACAGAGAGACCTCTGTGATCAGCAGCCTGAAGGAAGAAGATGGCTCTGAAAAGTCATCGCAGTCTGACATCCTGAGGATCAGCCAATCCTTTTATGCCGGACTGTATGACCTGAAGCCAACAGATAGCACTGTTTCCCAGACCTTCCTGTCGACTATCACGGAGGTCATAGGCGACAGCGAGCTGGAAAACCTGGACAAACCACTAACTCTGGACGAGCTGACAAAGGCCGCCAAGTCCTTCGAGACGAGTAAAACTCCCGGAAGCGACGGCTTACCGGTTGAGTTGTATTCGGCTCTGTGGGACTGGATGGGCCCAGACCTGCTGGAAGTGTACGAGAGTATGCTTCTGGAGGGCAGCATGTCAGAGTCCATGAGGAAAGGCATCATCACCCTCATCTACAAACAGAAGGGGGAAAGGGAAGAAATTCGAAATTGGCGACCCATTTCACTGTTGAATGTGGACTACAAAATTCTAGCAAAGGTCATCGCCAATCGGGTCAGGTCTGCTCTGGAGTCGGTGATCCACCCTGACCAGACCTGTGCTGTACCCGGCAGGAAGATCTCTGATAGCCTCGCGCTACTCAGGGATACGATCGCCTACGTGCAGGACAGGGGGGTGGACACTTGCCTCATCAGCCTTGACCAGGAGAAGGCTTTTGACAGAATATCGCACACCTACATGATGGATGTGCTCTCCAAAATGGGGTTTGGGGAGGGAATTCGCAATTGGATCAAACTGCTCTACACAAACATCTATAGCGCAGTCTCAATCAATGGGTGGGAATCAGAAAAGTTCCAGATCAGATCTGGAGTCAGGCAGGGCTGCCCTCTCTCCTCTGCCCTTTTTGTGTGCTGCATAGAACCTTTTGCCGAGTCCATCAGGAGGGATCCGGGTATAAGAGGAGTGACGATCCCAGGCAGTGGAGGCATGCAAGTCAAGGCCTCCCTGTACATGGACGACGTTGCCGTCTTCTGCTCGGATCCTGCGTCTGTACGCAGGCTCTTAACCACCTGCGACCAGTTTGAACTGGCCTCTGGAGCCAAGGTAAACCGGGGCAAGAGCGAGGCCATGTTCTTTGGGAACTGGGCCGACCGGTCCTTTGTCCCCTTCACTGTCAGGTCAGATTACCTGAAGGTGCTGGGGATATGGTTCGGAGCTGCTGGGGCGTGCACCAAAAACTGGGAGGAGCGCATAGGAAAGGTAAGACAGAAACTGGGCTGGTGGGAGCAACGCTCCCTCTCCATTGCGGGCAAAACCCTGGTCATCAGGTGTGAGGTACTCTCGGTGCTACTGTACGTGGCGCAGGTCTGGCCCATAACCCGACCCTACGCCACAGCAGTCACCCGGGCCATCTTCAAATTTATCTGGCGATCCAAGATGGACCGTGTCCGAAGGGACACCATGTACAAACCTCTGGAGAAGGGAGGGCGGAACGTACCCAACGCCTCCCTCATCCTGTTGGCCACCTTTGTGTCCAGCTGCATCAAGCTGTGCGTGGATCCCCAGTATGCAAACACCAAGTGTCACTACATACTGAGGTTCTACCTGTCCCCGGTGTTGCGAAGGATGGGCCTGGCCTCATTGCCGCGGAACGCTCCAAGTAGTTGGACCGTACCGTACCACCTGTCCTTTGTGGAAAAGTTTTTGAAGGAAAACACCTTTGACCACAAGGCAATGAAGCAGTGGTCAGCACGTAATGTCCTCGAGGCCCTCAGGGAAAAGGAGACCGTGGAGGACGTCGGATGGTTCCCTGAGCAGACTGCCAGAGTCATCTGGCAGAACGCCTCATCACCAGAACTTTCAAACAAGCACCAAGACCTAGCTTGGCTGGTGGTGAGAAGGGCCCTCCCTGTCAGATTCTTCATGCACACCCGAAGGCTCTGCACCAATGCACGCTGCCCTCGGAGTGGCTGTGGGGGAAATGAGACGGTCACACACCTCCTTGTGGAATGTGCCTTTGCAAAGAAGGTCTGGAGAGAGATGCAGTGGTATTTGTCAAGGTTTATCCCAAACAGATCTGTGACACAGGACTCTGTGCTCTACGGACTGTTTCCAGGGACACACACCGAGACAAATATCAACTGCTGCTGGAAGGTCATCAACTCGGTAAAAGACGCTCTTTGGTCTGCCCGAAACTTGCTGATCTTCCAGTGCAAAGAATTGTCCTCGACCGAGTGTTGCAGACTGGCACATTCCAAGGTCCAGGACTACGTGCTGAGGGACGCACTCAAGCTTGGGGCAGCTGCCGCCAAGGCGCAATGGGGAAAGACCACTGTGTAAAGTCTTTCCAGCAAATGTACACCGAGGGGAGCGTAACAGTGTAAAGCCCCTCGGTCTGGGCAACCAACACTCCAATGTATAAAACAAACATGACAATGTAAATATTTAAGAAGGAATTGTAATGTAAAGAGTGATATGTGTATGACAATATCAAAATTGAATGAAAGAAAGTCAAGGCAACATGTAACCCTGCCGGAAATGTACAGTCAAGACAATTTGAAATGTTTCTGTAATGCTCATGATAAATTTTTATGAATAAAGTATATTTTTTTGAAAAAAAAAAAAAAAAAAAATCTGTTCTTATCAGTTTAATATCTGATACGTCCCTTATCTGGGGACCATATATTAAATTGATTTTTGGAGCAGGGAGATGGAATAGGGGCTTGCTCCGTCCACTCCACGCATCGACCTGGTATTGCAGTATCTCCAGGAACGGTGCACACCACCCCCTTTATGGGGAATTTCAAAGTCAAAAAACAGCTCAAACACATACAAATATACACTTTATTCACATTTCTTTCATCACACAACAAAACGCTTCGTCAAGTGGCTGCTGCTACTCAGCTTCTACGGGGTGTGATGAAGGATGACGAAAGGCCTCATCTTACAAGCACAAGGGGGAAAGCAAACAAATTCAAAATTGACCACCCATTTCACTGCAAAATCCTACCAACTGTCCTGGCTTGACACAATTCACACCTCTCAAACCTGGGGTTACCCCATCTCTGGATCTGTAAAGATTTAATCACCTGCTAATGCTCGCATTCCAAGCATTGTCTGGCATCTTTGAATCTGTCCATATATATGTTTCTGGAGCATAACTCTTCATTCACCTGAGGAAGGAGCAGCGCTCCGAAAGCTAGTGACATCGAAACAAACCTGTTGGACTTTAACCTGGTGTTGTAAGACTTCGTACTGTGCTCACCCCAGTCCAACGCCGGCATCTCCACATCATTTCACTGTTGAATGTGGATTACTCCGCTTCTCGGCCTTTTGGCTAAGATCAAGTGTAGTCTCATTTGATCGAGAGAAGCTGAGGATTTCCATGTCGATCGTGGATTGGAGAACTCGGAGGGATTGAAGTCGTCAAAGAAGAAACGTTTGGAGCTTGGCTGCTATTGGTGGATCTACATGCTGGCCTAAACCTCGGGTTTAGGCCTAACGCCGATACAGTTTCACACCCAACGTACGAGCTATGGATGCAGCTGCATCCCGACCACCAGGCTGGGGCGTGCGAAACACTGTCCGAGTCACAGTGAAGAAAACGGATGGAGAGTCACCTTTGGACCGGAAACACTTCGTGAAGAAGGTGCTGCTCGAGTGCTGTGGGTTTAAAGCAACAGAGATCTTCTGCTTGCAAAACTTCCCCAAGAATGGTTTCTTTGATGTCACCTTCAAGAGCGTCGCAGCGTGCATCAAATTCTTGAACGTCTTCAAGGAAAAAGGTAACCAGAGTCCCTTGTCGATCCTGACTGCGGAACCTCTGTTTACGCTACCGGCACAGCGAAATCGGGTTGTTACACTGCACACGTACAACCCCCACGTCCCTGTATCTGATGTGCTCACGTTCCTCGCCAGGTACGCTGAGCTGAAAAGTGACAGCGTGCAAGTGAAAGACACCTTCGGCATCTGGACAAGTGAGCACCAGGTCAAGGTGACCCTAAGAACGGACAGCAACGGAGCCATCCTGCATCCCCCCTCCAATTTCGCTATTGGAGTAAATCGTGGCTACCTCTACTACGTGGGACAGCCACGTGTATGCCACACCTGTGGCAAAACGGGGCATGTTGCCGCAAACTGCAGTGTGACCTTCTGCAAGAACTGCAGGCAGGAGGGACACATGACTAAGGACTGCAAAGAAGACAAGTGCTGCAACCTGTGTGGGGAGGCCGGCCATCTTTACAGGGCCTGCCCGAAACGCGGGGCGACATACGCTGAAATCATCAGCAGCGGAGTTAAAAAGGCGACCAGAGAGGAGGTGCATACACCCTCCACCGAAAAAGACACCACGGCTCAGAATGAGGAAAAGCAACAAAAGGGCCCCCAACAAAAAGAAGAGGCCCCAGCACCTCCTGACAACCCAACCCCAGCCCCATCTGATGAGGAACACTCAATGGAAGAGGAAGAGGATGGGACAAAGAATAAAGAGCCCTGGGAAACCGTGAACAGGGACAAACGTAAGAGGAAACAAAAAAACAAACTGAAGAACCCCCCGAGGGGTAGTGGCAAAAAGCGACACCTCTCAGCCGGCGCACTTAGCGCCGACACCTCATCCGATGAGGGAAAACAGGACAAGAATCGGCCTCAAATAAAGAGGCAAAGCACCAACGTGGAACGGAAGGCACAGACCCCCCAGACCACCGACCGGGAAGGAAACAAGGTCACAGACCAACCCCCGATAGTAACGAGCAGCAACAACCCAGGTGAAGACCGGCCTGCAACCCCAACACCTACTGACTGCCATGACGAACGCCAGGGCTACATCACCCCCCCAATGCATCTGCATCAAAATCACGGGGCCAGTACGGACCAGAACAGCTTTCTCAGCCCTGCAACTGTGCTAAAGTTTGCGAGCACCACCGGCATGCTGGGGAACATCGAACAGCTGGAACAGCCAACTGTATAGACTCTGGACTCTTGAGACTGGTAAATCTATCTTTTTTATAATGGGTTTAAAAATTGCATCCATAAATGTGCGAAGCATCAAAGATACTTCACGGTGTGTAGCCACACTCAACTATTTGGCAAATGTAAAAGCTGACCTACTGTTCCTGCAGGAGTGCGGAATTCCGCACCTCAGCAACTACAGGCGCTGGTCGAGCTGGTGGTCCCACGGGCCATCCATCTGGTCAGGAGGAAACGACTGCCGCTCCTCCGGCCTGGGTATTCTGCTGCGGGGAGGCAACTTCACCATCTCCGACGTTAAGGAGGTGGTGGGCGGGCGCCTCCTCGTAGCAGACGTGAAATACAAGAACACCCCTCTCAGACTTATTAATGTGTACGCCCCGGCCGTAAAAAGTGAGCGGCTGGCAGTTCTTCAGCAACTCCCACTGCTGTTGGCCACCTCCAAGCCGGTCATCCTGGGTGGTGACTTCAACTGCATCATCGATGAGGCTGGACGATCCAGCAAAGCCGACAGCAAACTAGACGCTACGTCCAGACTCCTGATGGAAACGGTAAAAGACGCCAAGCTGCTCGACGTCTGCAGCAACCCTGCAGACGGCGCGCAGCGTAGATACACATGGTCACGGCCAGACGGGTCCGTCCGCTCCAGGATAGACTTCTTTTTTGTGTCCCGAGCTTTCACGGTCAGGTCCACCGACGTAACGCCGGTGTTCTTCTCTGACCACTGCCTCCTACTGGCCGACTGCCACCTGCAGGAAGACCAGGGGGTAGGCAGGGGGACGTGGAAGCTAAATGTAAAACTGCTGACCCCTGAGAACATCGAGGAACTCAGGAGGGATTACAAAGGTTGGAGAACCGTGAAACCCCTCTTTGAGGCCCCTCATCTCTGGTGGGAAGCAATCAAGGGGAATATCAAGAGGTTTTTCATCCTCAAGGGCGTTCAAAAGGTGAGAGAGAGACGAGGGACCATGTCCAGGCTCCAGAAAAGTATGCAAAATTTGCTCCAGCTGCAGTCGATGGGGGTGGATGTCAAGGAGGATCTCCAAGAGGTGAAGAGCCAGCAAGCCTCGCTCTACACCTCGGAGGCCTCCAAGGTTATCTTCCGCTCCAGAGTCCGCTCCGTGGAGCAGGACGAAAAGTGCTCACGCTTCTTCTTCCAAAAGGTGCACAGAGAGACCTCTGTGATCAGCAGCCTGAAGGAAGAAGATGGCTCTGAAAAGTCATCGCAGTCTGACATCCTGAGGATCAGCCAATCCTTTTATGCCGGACTGTATGACCTGAAGCCAACAGATAGCACTGTTTCCCAGACCTTCCTGTCGACTATCACGGAGGTCATAGGCGACAGCGAGCTGGAAAACCTGGACAAACCACTAACTCTGGACGAGCTGACAAAGGCCGCCAAGTCCTTCGAGACGAGTAAAACTCCCGGAAGCGACGGCTTACCGGTTGAGTTGTATTCGGCTCTGTGGGACTGGATGGGCCCAGACCTGCTGGAAGTGTACGAGAGTATGCTTCTGGAGGGCAGCATGTCAGAGTCCATGAGGAAAGGCATCATCACCCTCATCTACAAACAGAAGGGGGAAAGGGAAGAAATTCGAAATTGGCGACCCATTTCACTGTTGAATGTGGACTACAAAATTCTAGCAAAGGTCATCGCCAATCGGGTCAGGTCTGCTCTGGAGTCGGTGATCCACCCTGACCAGACCTGTGCTGTACCCGGCAGGAAGATCTCTGATAGCCTCGCGCTACTCAGGGATACGATCGCCTACGTGCAGGACAGGGGGGTGGACACTTGCCTCATCAGCCTTGACCAGGAGAAGGCTTTTGACAGAATATCGCACACCTACATGATGGATGTGCTCTCCAAAATGGGGTTTGGGGAGGGAATTCGCAATTGGATCAAACTGCTCTACACAAACATCTATAGCGCAGTCTCAATCAATGGGTGGGAATCAGAAAAGTTCCAGATCAGATCTGGAGTCAGGCAGGGCTGCCCTCTCTCCTCTGCCCTTTTTGTGTGCTGCATAGAACCTTTTGCCGAGTCCATCAGGAGGGATCCGGGTATAAGAGGAGTGACGATCCCAGGCAGTGGAGGCATGCAAGTCAAGGCCTCCCTGTACATGGACGACGTTGCCGTCTTCTGCTCGGATCCTGCGTCTGTACGCAGGCTCTTAACCACCTGCGACCAGTTTGAACTGGCCTCTGGAGCCAAGGTAAACCGGGGCAAGAGCGAGGCCATGTTCTTTGGGAACTGGGCCGACCGGTCCTTTGTCCCCTTCACTGTCAGGTCAGATTACCTGAAGGTGCTGGGGATATGGTTCGGAGCTGCTGGGGCGTGCACCAAAAACTGGGAGGAGCGCATAGGAAAGGTAAGACAGAAACTGGGCTGGTGGGAGCAACGCTCCCTCTCCATTGCGGGCAAAACCCTGGTCATCAGGTGTGAGGTACTCTCGGTGCTACTGTACGTGGCGCAGGTCTGGCCCATAACCCGACCCTACGCCACAGCAGTCACCCGGGCCATCTTCAAATTTATCTGGCGATCCAAGATGGACCGTGTCCGAAGGGACACCATGTACAAACCTCTGGAGAAGGGAGGGCGGAACGTACCCAACGCCTCCCTCATCCTGTTGGCCACCTTTGTGTCCAGCTGCATCAAGCTGTGCGTGGATCCCCAGTATGCAAACACCAAGTGTCACTACATACTGAGGTTCTACCTGTCCCCGGTGTTGCGAAGGATGGGCCTGGCCTCATTGCCGCGGAACGCTCCAAGTAGTTGGACCGTACCGTACCACCTGTCCTTTGTGGAAAAGTTTTTGAAGGAAAACACCTTTGACCACAAGGCAATGAAGCAGTGGTCAGCACGTAATGTCCTCGAGGCCCTCAGGGAAAAGGAGACCGTGGAGGACGTCGGATGGTTCCCTGAGCAGACTGCCAGAGTCATCTGGCAGAACGCCTCATCACCAGAACTTTCAAACAAGCACCAAGACCTAGCTTGGCTGGTGGTGAGAAGGGCCCTCCCTGTCAGATTCTTCATGCACACCCGAAGGCTCTGCACCAATGCACGCTGCCCTCGGAGTGGCTGTGGGGGAAATGAGACGGTCACACACCTCCTTGTGGAATGTGCCTTTGCAAAGAAGGTCTGGAGAGAGATGCAGTGGTATTTGTCAAGGTTTATCCCAAACAGATCTGTGACACAGGACTCTGTGCTCTACGGACTGTTTCCAGGGACACACACCGAGACAAATATCAACTGCTGCTGGAAGGTCATCAACTCGGTAAAAGACGCTCTTTGGTCTGCCCGAAACTTGCTGATCTTCCAGTGCAAAGAATTGTCCTCGACCGAGTGTTGCAGACTGGCACATTCCAAGGTCCAGGACTACGTGCTGAGGGACGCACTCAAGCTTGGGGCAGCTGCCGCCAAGGCGCAATGGGGAAAGACCACTGTGTAAAGTCTTTCCAGCAAATGTACACCGAGGGGAGCGTAACAGTGTAAAGCCCCTCGGTCTGGGCAACCAACACTCCAATGTATAAAACAAACATGACAATGTAAATATTTAAGAAGGAATTGTAATGTAAAGAGTGATATGTGTATGACAATATCAAAATTGAATGAAAGAAAGTCAAGGCAACATGTAACCCTGCCGGAAATGTACAGTCAAGACAATTTGAAATGTTTCTGTAATGCTCATGATAAATTTTTATGAATAAAGTATATTTTTTTGAAAAAAAAAAAAAAAAAAAATCTGTTCTTATCAGTTTAATATCTGATACGTCCCTTATCTGGGGACCATATATTAAATTGATTTTTGGAGCAGGGAGATGGAATAGGGGCTTGCTCCGTCCACTCCACGCATCGACCTGGTATTGCAGTATCTCCAGGAACGGTGCACACCACCCCCTTTATGGGGAATTTCAAAGTCAAAAAACAGCTCAAACACATACAAATATACACTTTATTCACATTTCTTTCATCACACAACAAAACGCTTCGTCAAGTGGCTGCTGCTACTCAGCTTCTACGGGGTGTGATGAAGGATGACGAAAGGCCTCATCTTACAAGCACAAGGGGGAAAGCAAACAAATTCAAAATTGACCACCCATTTCACTGCAAAATCCTACCAACTGTCCTGGCTTGACACAATTCACACCTCTCAAACCTGGGGTTACCCCATCTCTGGATCTGTAAAGATTTAATCACCTGCTAATGCTCGCATTCCAAGCATTGTCTGGCATCTTTGAATCTGTCCATATATATGTTTCTGGAGCATACCTCTTCATTCACCTGAGGAAGGAGCAGCGCTCCGAAAGCTAGTGACATCGAAACAAACCTGTTGGACTTTAACCTGGTGTTGTAAGACTTCGTACTGTGCTCACCCCAGTCCAACGCCGGCATCTCCACATCATTTCACTGTTGAATGTGGATTACTCCGCTTCTCGGCCTTTTGGCTAAGATCAAGTGTAGTCTCATTTGATCGAGAGAAGCTGAGGATTTCCATGTTGATCGTGGATTGGAGAACTCGGAGGGATTGAAGTCGTCAAAGAAGAAACGTTTGGAGCTTGGCTGCTATTGGTGGATCTACATGCTGGCCTAAACCTCGGGTTTAGGCCTAACGCCGATACAGTTTCACACCCAACGTACGAGCTATGGATGCAGCTGCATCCCGACCACCAGGCTGGGGCGTGCGAAACACTGTCCGAGTCACAGTGAAGAAAACGGATGGAGAGTCACCTTTGGACCGGAAACACTTCGTGAAGAAGGTGCTGCTCGAGTGCTGTGGGTTTAAAGCAACAGAGATCTTCTGCTTGCAAAACTTCCCCAAGAATGGTTTCTTTGATGTCACCTTCAAGAGCGTCGCAGCGTGCATCAAATTCTTGAACGTCTTCAAGGAAAAAGGTAACCAGAGTCCCTTGTCGATCCTGACTGCGGAACCTCTGTTTACGCTACCGGCACAGCGAAATCGGGTTGTTACACTGCACACGTACAACCCCCACGTCCCTGTATCTGATGTGCTCACGTTCCTCGCCAGGTACGCTGAGCTGAAAAGTGACAGCGTGCAAGTGAAAGACACCTTCGGCATCTGGACAAGTGAGCACCAGGTCAAGGTGACCCTAAGAACGGACAGCAACGGAGCCATCCTGCATCCCCCCTCCAATTTCGCTATTGGAGTAAATCGTGGCTACCTCTACTACGTGGGACAGCCACGTGTATGCCACACCTGTGGCAAAACGGGGCATGTTGCCGCAAACTGCAGTGTGACCTTCTGCAAGAACTGCAGGCAGGAGGGACACATGACTAAGGACTGCAAAGAAGACAAGTGCTGCAACCTGTGTGGGGAGGCCGGCCATCTTTACAGGGCCTGCCCGAAACGCGGGGCGACATACGCTGAAATCATCAGCAGCGGAGTTAAAAAGGCGACCAGAGAGGAGGTGCATACACCCTCCACCGAAAAAGACACCACGGCTCAGAATGAGGAAAAGCAACAAAAGGGCCCCCAACAAAAAGAAGAGGCCCCAGCACCTCCTGACAACCCAACCCCAGCCCCATCTGATGAGGAACACTCAATGGAAGAGGAAGAGGATGGGACAAAGAATAAAGAGCCCTGGGAAACCGTGAACAGGGACAAACGTAAGAGGAAACAAAAAAACAAACTGAAGAACCCCCCGAGGGGTAGTGGCAAAAAGCGACACCTCTCAGCCGGCGCACTTAGCGCCGACACCTCATCCGATGAGGGAAAACAGGACAAGAATCGGCCTCAAATAAAGAGGCAAAGCACCAACGTGGAACGGAAGGCACAGACCCCCCAGACCACCGACCGGGAAGGAAACAAGGTCACAGACCAACCCCCGATAGTAACGAGCAGCAACAACCCAGGTGAAGACCGGCCTGCAACCCCAACACCTACTGACTGCCATGACGAACGCCAGGGCTACATCACCCCCCCAATGCATCTGCATCAAAATCACGGGGCCAGTACGGACCAGAACAGCTTTCTCAGCCCTGCAACTGTGCTAAAGTTTGCGAGCACCACCGGCATGCTGGGGAACATCGAACAGCTGGAACAGCCAACTGTATAGACTCTGGACTCTTGAGACTGGTAAATCTATCTTTTTTATAATGGGTTTAAAAATTGCATCCATAAATGTGCGAAGCATCAAAGATACTTCACGGTGTGTAGCCACACTCAACTATTTGGCAAATGTAAAAGCTGACCTACTGTTCCTGCAGGAGTGCGGAATTCCGCACCTCAGCAACTACAGGCGCTGGTCGAGCTGGTGGTCCCACGGGCCATCCATCTGGTCAGGAGGAAACGACTGCCGCTCCTCCGGCCTGGGTATTCTGCTGCGGGGAGGCAACTTCACCATCTCCGACGTTAAGGAGGTGGTGGGCGGGCGCCTCCTCGTAGCAGACGTGAAATACAAGAACACCCCTCTCAGACTTATTAATGTGTACGCCCCGGCCGTAAAAAGTGAGCGGCTGGCAGTTCTTCAGCAACTCCCACTGCTGTTGGCCACCTCCAAGCCGGTCATCCTGGGTGGTGACTTCAACTGCATCATCGATGAGGCTGGACGATCCAGCAAAGCCGACAGCAAACTAGACGCTACGTCCAGACTCCTGATGGAAACGGTAAAAGACGCCAAGCTGCTCGACGTCTGCAGCAACCCTGCAGACGGCGCGCAGCGTAGATACACATGGTCACGGCCAGACGGGTCCGTCCGCTCCAGGATAGACTTCTTTTTTGTGTCCCGAGCTTTCACGGTCAGGTCCACCGACGTAACGCCGGTGTTCTTCTCTGACCACTGCCTCCTACTGGCCGACTGCCACCTGCAGGAAGACCAGGGGGTAGGCAGGGGGACGTGGAAGCTAAATGTAAAACTGCTGACCCCTGAGAACATCGAGGAACTCAGGAGGGATTACAAAGGTTGGAGAACCGTGAAACCCCTCTTTGAGGCCCCTCATCTCTGGTGGGAAGCAATCAAGGGGAATATCAAGAGGTTTTTCATCCTCAAGGGCGTTCAAAAGGTGAGAGAGAGACGAGGGATCATGTCCAGGCTCCAGAAAAGTATGCAAAATTTGCTCCAGCTGCAGTCGATGGGGGTGGATGTCAAGGAGGATCTCCAAGAGGTGAAGAGCCAGCAAGCCTCGCTCTACACCTCGGAGGCCTCCAAGGTTATCTTCCGCTCCAGAGTCCGCTCCGTGGAGCAGGACGAAAAGTGCTCACGCTTCTTCTTCCAAAAGGTGCACAGAGAGACCTCTGTGATCAGCAGCCTGAAGGAAGAAGATGGCTCTGAAAAGTCATCGCAGTCTGACATCCTGAGGATCAGCCAATCCTTTTATGCCGGACTGTATGACCTGAAGCCAACAGATAGCACTGTTTCCCAGACCTTCCTGTCGACTATCACGGAGGTCATAGGCGACAGCGAGCTGGAAAACCTGGACAAACCACTAACTCTGGACGAGCTGACAAAGGCCGCCAAGTCCTTCGAGACGAGTAAAACTCCCGGAAGCGACGGCTTACCGGTTGAGTTGTATTCGGCTCTGTGGGACTGGATGGGCCCAGACCTGCTGGAAGTGTACGAGAGTATGCTTCTGGAGGGCAGCATGTCAGAGTCCATGAGGAAAGGCATCATCACCCTCATCTACAAACAGAAGGGGGAAAGGGAAGAAATTCGAAATTGGCGACCCATTTCACTGTTGAATGTGGACTACAAAATTCTAGCAAAGGTCATCGCCAATCGGGTCAGGTCTGCTCTGGAGTCGGTGATCCACCCTGACCAGACCTGTGCTGTACCCGGCAGGAAGATCTCTGATAGCCTCGCGCTACTCAGGGATACGATCGCCTACGTGCAGGACAGGGGGGTGGACACTTGCCTCATCAGCCTTGACCAGGAGAAGGCTTTTGACAGAATATCGCACACCTACATGATGGATGTGCTCTCCAAAATGGGGTTTGGGGAGGGAATTCGCAATTGGATCAAACTGCTCTACACAAACATCTATAGCGCAGTCTCAATCAATGGGTGGGAATCAGAAAAGTTCCAGATCAGATCTGGAGTCAGGCAGGGCTGCCCTCTCTCCTCTGCCCTTTTTGTGTGCTGCATAGAACCTTTTGCCGAGTCCATCAGGAGGGATCCGGGTATAAGAGGAGTGACGATCCCAGGCAGTGGAGGCATGCAAGTCAAGGCCTCCCTGTACATGGACGACGTTGCCGTCTTCTGCTCGGATCCTGCGTCTGTACGCAGGCTCTTAACCACCTGCGACCAGTTTGAACTGGCCTCTGGAGCCAAGGTAAACCGGGGCAAGAGCGAGGCCATGTTCTTTGGGAACTGGGCCGACCGGTCCTTTGTCCCCTTCACTGTCAGGTCAGATTACCTGAAGGTGCTGGGGATATGGTTCGGAGCTGCTGGGGCGTGCACCAAAAACTGGGAGGAGCGCATAGGAAAGGTAAGACAGAAACTGGGCTGGTGGGAGCAACGCTCCCTCTCCATTGCGGGCAAAACCCTGGTCATCAGGTGTGAGGTACTCTCGGTGCTACTGTACGTGGCGCAGGTCTGGCCCATAACCCGACCCTACGCCACAGCAGTCACCCGGGCCATCTTCAAATTTATCTGGCGATCCAAGATGGACCGTGTCCGAAGGGACACCATGTACAAACCTCTGGAGAAGGGAGGGCGGAACGTACCCAACGCCTCCCTCATCCTGTTGGCCACCTTTGTGTCCAGCTGCATCAAGCTGTGCGTGGATCCCCAGTATGCAAACACCAAGTGTCACTACATACTGAGGTTCTACCTGTCCCCGGTGTTGCGAAGGATGGGCCTGGCCTCATTGCCGCGGAACGCTCCAAGTAGTTGGACCGTACCGTACCACCTGTCCTTTGTGGAAAAGTTTTTGAAGGAAAACACCTTTGACCACAAGGCAATGAAGCAGTGGTCAGCACGTAATGTCCTCGAGGCCCTCAGGGAAAAGGAGACCGTGGAGGACGTCGGATGGTTCCCTGAGCAGACTGCCAGAGTCATCTGGCAGAACGCCTCATCACCAGAACTTTCAAACAAGCACCAAGACCTAGCTTGGCTGGTGGTGAGAAGGGCCCTCCCTGTCAGATTCTTCATGCACACCCGAAGGCTCTGCACCAATGCACGCTGCCCTCGGAGTGGCTGTGGGGGAAATGAGACGGTCACACACCTCCTTGTGGAATGTGCCTTTGCAAAGAAGGTCTGGAGAGAGATGCAGTGGTATTTGTCAAGGTTTATCCCAAACAGATCTGTGACACAGGACTCTGTGCTCTACGGACTGTTTCCAGGGACACACACCGAGACAAATATCAACTGCTGCTGGAAGGTCATCAACTCGGTAAAAGACGCTCTTTGGTCTGCCCGAAACTTGCTGATCTTCCAGTGCAAAGAATTGTCCTCGACCGAGTGTTGCAGACTGGCACATTCCAAGGTCCAGGACTACGTGCTGAGGGACGCACTCAAGCTTGGGGCAGCTGCCGCCAAGGCGCAATGGGGAAAGACCACTGTGTAAAGTCTTTCCAGCAAATGTACACCGAGGGGAGCGTAACAGTGTAAAGCCCCTCGGTCTGGGCAACCAACACTCCAATGTATAAAACAAACATGACAATGTAAATATTTAAGAAGGAATTGTAATGTAAAGAGTGATATGTGTATGACAATATCAAAATTGAATGAAAGAAAGTCAAGGCAACATGTAACCCTGCCGGAAATGTACAGTCAAGACAATTTGAAATGTTTCTGTAATGCTCATGATAAATTTTTATGAATAAAGTATATTTTTTTGAAAAAAAAAAAAAAAAAAAAAAAAAAATCTGTTCTTATCAGTTTAATATCTGATACGTCCCTTATCTGGGGACCATATATTAAATTGATTTTTGGAGCAGGGAGATGGAATAGGGGCTTGCTCCGTCCACTCCACGCATCGACCTGGTATTGCAGTATCTCCAGGAACGGTGCACACCACCCCTTTATGGGGAATTTCAAAGTCAAAAAACAGCTCAAACACATACAAATATACACTTTATTCACATTTCTTTCCTCACACAACAAAACGCTTCGTCAAGTGGCTGCTGCTACTCAGCTTCTACGGGGTGTGATGAAGGATGACGAAAGGCCTCATCTTACAAGCACAAGGGGGAAAGCAAACAAATTCAAAATTGACCACCCATTTCACTGCAAAATCCTACCAACTGTCCTGGCTTGACACAATTCACACCTATGAAACCTGGCGTTACCCCATCTCTGGATCTGTAAAGATTTAATCACCTGCTAATGGTCGCATTCCAAGTATTGTCTGGCATCTTTGAATCTGTCTATATATATGTTTCTGGAGCATACCTCTTCATTCACCTGAGGAAGGAGCAGCGCTCCGAAAGCTAGTGACATCGAAACAAACCTGTTGGACTTTAACCTGGTGTTGTAAGACTTCGTACTGTGCTCACCCCAGTCCAACGCCGGCATCTCCACATCATTTCACTGTTGAATGTGGATTACTCCGCTTCTCGGCCTTTTGGCTAAGATCAAGTGTAGTCTCACTTGATCGAGGGAAGCTGAGGATTTCCATGTCGATCGTGGATTGGAGAACTCGGAGGGATTGAAGTCGTCAAAGAGGAAACGTTTGGAGCTTGGCTGCTATTGGTGGATCTACATGCTGGCCTAAACCTCGGGTTTAGGCCTAACGCCGATACAGTTTCACACCCAACGTACGAGCTATGGATGCAGCTGCATCCCGACCACCAGGCTGGGGCGTGCGAAACACTGTCCGAGTCACAGTGAAGAAAACGGATGGAGAGTCACCTTTGGACCGGAAACACTTCGTGAAGAAGGTGCTGCTCGAGTGCTGTGGGTTTAAAGCAACAGAGATCTTCTGCTTGCAAAACTTCCCCAAGAATGGTTTCTTTGATGTCACCTTCAAGAGCGTCGCAGCGTGCATCAAATTCTTGAACGTCTTCAAGGAAAAAGGTAACCAGAGTCCCTTGTCGATCCTGACTGCGGAACCTCTGTTTACGCTACCGGCACAGCGAAATCGGGTTGTTACACTGCACACGTACAACCCCCACGTCCCTGTATCTGATGTGCTCACGTTCCTCGCCAGGTACGCTGAGCTGAAAAGTGACAGCGTGCAAGTGAAAGACACCTTCGGCATCTGGACAAGTGAGCACCAGGTCAAGGTGACCCTAAGAACGGACAGCAACGGAGCCATCCTGCATCCCCCCTCCAATTTCGCTATTGGAGTAAATCGTGGCTACCTCTACTACGTGGGACAGCCACGTGTATGCCACACCTGTGGCAAAACGGGGCATGTTGCCGCAAACTGCAGTGTGACCTTCTGCAAGAACTGCAGGCAGGAGGGACACATGACTAAGGACTGCAAAGAAGACAAGTGCTGCAACCTGTGTGGGGAGGCCGGCCATCTTTACAGGGCCTGCCCGAAACGCGGGGCGACATACGCTGAAATCATCAGCAGCGGAGTTAAAAAGGCGACCAGAGAGGAGGTGCATACACCCTCCACCGAAAAAGACACCACGGCTCAGAATGAGGAAAAGCAACAAAAGGGCCCCCAACAAAAAGAAGAGGCCCCAGCACCTCCTGACAACCCAACCCCAGCCCCATCTGATGAGGAACACTCAATGGAAGAGGAAGAGGATGGGACAAAGAATAAAGAGCCCTGGGAAACAGTGAACAGGGACAAACGAAAGCGGAAACAAAAAAACAAACTGAAGAACCCCCCGAGGGGTAGTGGCAAAAAGCGACACCTCTCAGCCGGCGCACTTAGCGCCGACACCTCATCCGATGAGGGAAAACAGGACAAGAATCGGCCTCAAATAAAGAGGCAAAGCACCAACGTGGAACGGAAGGCACAGACCCCCCAGACCACCGACCGGGAAGGAAACAAGGTCACAGACCAACCCCCGATAGTAACGAGCAGCAACAACCCAGGTGAAGACCGGCCTGCAACCCCAACACCTACTGACTGCCATGACGAACCCCAGGGCTACATCACCCCCCCAATGCATCTGCATCAAAATCACGGGGCCAGTACGGACCAGAACAGCTTTCTCAGCCCTGCAACTGTGCTAAAGTTTGCGAGCACCACCGGCATGCTGGGGAACATTCAACAGCTGGAACAGCCAACTGTATAGACTCTGGACTCTTGAGACTGGTAAATCTATCTTTTTATAATGGGTTTAAAAATTGCATCCATAAATGTGCGAAGCATCAAAGATACTTCGCGGTGTGTAGCCACACTCAACTATTTGGCAAATGTAAAAGCTGACCTACTGTTCCTGCAGGAGTGCGGAATTACGCTCCTCAGCAACTACAGGCGCTGGTCGAGCTGGTGGTCCCACGGGCCATCCATCTGGTCAGGAGGAAACGACTGCCGCTCCTCCGGCCTGGGTATTCTGCTGCGGGGAGGCATCTTCACCATCTCCGACGTTAAGGAGGTGGTGGGCGGGCGCCTCCTCGTAGCAGACGTGAAATACAAAAACACCCCTCTCAGACTTATTAATGTGTACGCCCCGGCCGTAAAAAGTGAGCGGCTGGCAGTTCTTCAGCAACTCCCACTGCTGTTGGCCACCTCCAAGCCGGTCATCCTGGGTGGTGACTTCAACTGCATCATCGATGCGGCTGGACGATCCAGCAAAGCCGACAGCAAACTAGACGCTACGTCCAGACTCCTGATGGAAACGGTAAAAGACGCCAAGCTGCTCGACGTCTGCAGCAACCCTGCAGACGGCGCGCAGCGTAGATACACATGGTCACGGCCAGACGGGTCCGTCCGCTCCAGGATAGACTTCTTTTTTGTGTCCCGAGCTTTCACGGTCAGGTCCACCGACGTAACGCCGGTGTTCTTCTCTGACCACTGCCTCCTACTGGCCGACTGCCACCTGCAGGAAGACCAGGGGGTAGGCAGGGGGACGTGGAAGCTAAATGTAAAACTGCTGACCCCTGAGAACATCGAGGAACTCAGGAGGGATTACAAAGGTTGGAGAACCGTGAAACCCCTCTTTGAGGCCCCACATCTCTGGTGGGAAGCAATCAAGGGGAATATCAAGAGGTTTTTCATCCTCAAGGGCGTTCAAAAGGTGAGAGAGAGACGAGGGGTCATGTCCAGGCTCCAGAAAAGTATGCAAAATTTGCTCCAGCTGCAGTCGATGGGGGTGGATGTCAAGGAGGATCTCCAAGAGGTGAAGAGCCAGCAAGCCTCGCTCTACACCTCGGAGGCCTCCAAGGTTATCTTCCGTTCCAGAGTCCGCTCCGTGGAGCAGGACGAAAAGTGCTCACGCTTCTTCTTCCAAAAGGTGCACAGAGAGACCTCTGTGATCAGCAGCCTGAAGGAAGAAGATGGCTCTGAAAAGTCATCGCAGTCTGACATCCTGAGGATCAGCCAATCCTTTTATGCCGGACTGTATGACCTGAAGCCAACAGATAGCACTGTTTCCCAGACCTTCCTGTCGACTATCACGGAGGTCATAGGCGACAGCGAGCTGGAAAACCTGGACAAACCACTAACTCTGGACGAGCTGACAAAGGCCGCCAAGTCCTTCGAGACGAGTAAAACTCCCGGAAGCGACGGCTTACCGGTTGAGTTGTATTCGGCTCTGTGGGACTGGATGGGCCCAGACCTGCTGGAAGTGTACGAGAGTATGCTTCTGGAAGGCAGCATGTCAGAGTCCATGAGGAAAGGCATCATCACCCTCATCTACAAACAGAAGGGGGAAAGGGAAGAAATTCGAAATTGGCGACCCATTTCACTGTTGAATGTGGACTACAAAATTCTAGCAAAGGTCATCGCCAATCGGGTCAGGTCTGCTCTGGAGTCGGTGATCCACCCTGACCAGACCTGTGCTGTACCCGGCAGGAAGATCTCTGATAGCCTCGCGCTACTCAGGGATACGATCGCCTACGTGCAGGACAGGGGGGTGGACACTTGCCTCATCAGCCTTGACCAGGAGAAGGCTTTTGACAGAATATCGCACACCTACATGATGGATGTGCTCTCCAAAATGGGGTTTGGGGAGGGAATTCGCAATTGGATCAAACTGCTCTACACAAACATCTATAGCGCAGTCTCAATCAATGGGTGGGAATCAGAAAAGTTCCAGATCAGATCTGGAGTCAGGCAGGGCTGCCCTCTCTCCTCTGCCCTTTTTGTGTGCTGCATAGAACCTTTTGCCGAGTCCATCAGGAGGGATCCGGGTATAAGAGGAGTGACGATCCCAGGCAGTGGAGGCATGCAAGTCAAGGCCTCCCTGTACATGGACGACGTTGCCGTCTTCTGCTCGGATCCTGCGTCTGTACGCAGGCTCTTAACCACCTGCGACCAGTTTGAACTGGCCTCTGGAGCCAAGGTAAACCGTGGCAAGAGCGAGGCCATGTTCTTTGGGAACTGGGCCGACCGGTCCTTTGTCCCCTTCACCGTCAGGTCAGATTACCTGAAGGTGCTGGGGATATGGTTCGGAGCTGCTGGGGCGTGCACCAAAAACTGGGAGGAGCGCATAGGAAAGGTAAGACAGAAACTGGGCTGGTGGGAGCAACGCTCCCTCTCCATTGCGGGCAAAACCCTGGTCATCAGGTGTGAGGTACTCTCGGTGCTACTGTACGTGGCGCAGGTCTGGCCCATAACCCGACCCTACGCCACAGCAGTCACCCGGGCCATCTTCAAATTTATCTGGCGATCCAAGATGGACCGTGTCCGAAGGGACACCATGTACAAACCTCTGGAGAAGGGAGGGCGGAACGTACCCAACGCCTCCCTCATCCTGTTGGCCACCTTTGTGTCCAGCTGCATCAAGCTGTGCGTGGACCCCCAGTATGCAAACACCAAGTGTCACTACATACTGAGGTTCTACCTGTCCCCGGTGTTGCGAAGGATGGGCCTGGCCTCATTGCCGCGGAACGCTCCAAGTAGTTGGACCGTACCGTACCACCTGTCCTTTGTGGAAAAGTTTTTGAAGGAAAACACCTTTGACCACAAGGCAATGAAGCAGTGGTCAGCACGTAATGTCCTCGAGGCCCTCAGGGAAAAGGAGACCGTGGAGGACGTTGGATGGTTCCCTGAGCAGACTGCCAGAGTCATCTGGCAGAACGCCTCATCACCAGAACTTTCAAACAAGCACCAAGACCTAGCTTGGCTGGTGGTGAGAAAGGCCCTCCCTGTCAGATTCTTCATGCACACCCGAAGGCTCTGCACCAATGCACGCTGCCCTCGGAGTGGCTGTGGGGGAAATGAGACGGTCACACACCTCCTTGTGGAATGTGCCTTTGCAAAGAAGGTCTGGAGAGAGATGCAGTGGTATTTGTCAAGGTTTATCCCAAACAGATCTGTGACACAGGACTCTGTGCTCTACGGACTGTTTCCAGGGACACACACCGAGACAAATATCAACTGCTGCTGGAAGGTCATCAACTCGGTAAAAGACCCTCTTTGGTCTGCCCGAAACTTGCTGATCTTCCAGTGCAAAGAATTGTCCTCGACCGAGTGTTGCAGACTGGCACATTCCAAGGTCCAGGACTACGTGCTGAGGGACGCACTCAAGCTTGGGGCAGCTGCCGCCAAGGCGCAATGGGGAAAGACCACTGTGTAAAGTCTTTCCAGCAAATGTACACCGAGGGGCGCGTAACAGTGTAAAGCCCCTCGGTCTGGGCAACCAACACTCCAATGTATTAAACAAACATGACAATGTAAATATTTAAGAAGGAATTGTAATGTAAAGAGTGATATGTGTATGACAATATCAAAATTGAATGAAAGAAAGTCAAGGCAACATGTAACCCTGCCGGAAATGTACAGTCAAGACAATTTGAAATGTTTATGTAATGCTCATGATAAATTTTTATGAATAAAGTATATTTTTTTGAAAAAAAAAAAAAAAAATCTGTTCTTATCAGTTTAATATCTGATACGTCCCTTATCTGGGGACCATATATTAAATTGATTTTTGGAGCAGGGAGAGGGAATAGGGGCTTGCTCCGTCCACTCCACGCATCGACCTGGTATTGCAGTATCTCCAGGAACGGTGCACACCACCCCTTTATGGGGAATTTCAAAGTCAAAAAACAGCTCAAACACATACAAATATACACTTTATTCACATTTCTTTCATCACACAACAAAACGCTTCGTCAAGTGGCTGCTGCTACTCAGCTTCTACGGGGTGTGATGAAGGATGACGAAAGGCCTCATCTTACAAGCACAAGGGGGAAAGCAAACAAATTCAAAATTGACCACCCATTTCACTGCAAAATCCTACCAACTGTCCTGGCTTGACACAATTCACACCTCTCAAACCTGGGGTTACCCCATCTCTGGATCTGTAAAGATTTAATCACCTGCTAATGCTCGCATTCCAAGCATTGTCTGGCATCTTTGAATCTGTCTATATATATGTTTCTGGAGCATACCTCTTCATTCACCTGAGGAAGGAGCAGCGCTCCGAAAGCTAGTGACATTGAAACAAACCTGTTGGACTTTAACCTGGTGTTGTAAGACTTCGTACTGTGCTCACCCCAGTCCAACGCCGGCATCTCCACATCATTTCACTGTTGAATGTGGATTACTCCGCTTCTCGGCCTTTTGGCTAAGATCAAGTGTAGTCTCATTTGATCGAGGGAAGCTGAGGATTTCGATGACGATCGTGGATTGGAGAACTCGGAGGGATTGAAGTCGTCAAAGAAGAAACGTTTGGAGCTTGGCTGCTATTGGTGGATCTACATGCTGGCCTAAACCTCGGGTTTAGGCCTAACGCCGATACAGTTTCACACCCAACGTACGAGCTATGGATGCAGCTGCATCCCGACCACCAGGCTGGGGCGTGCGAAACACTGTCCGAGTCACAGTGAAGAAAACGGATGGAGAGTCACCTTTGGACCGGAAACACTTCGTGAAGAAGGTGCTGCTCGAGTGCTGTGGGTTTAAAGCCACAGAGATCTTCTGCTTGCAAAACTTCCCCAAGAATGGTTTCTTTGATGTCACCTTCAAGAGCGTCGCAGCGTGCATCAAATTCTTGAACGTCTTCAAGGAAAAAGGTAACCAGAGTCCCTTGTCGATCCTGACTGCGGAACCTCTGTTTACGCTACCGGCACAGCGAAATCGGGTTGTTACACTGCACACGTACAACCCCCACGTCCCTGTATCTGATGTGCTCACGTTCCTCGCCAGGTACGCTGAGCTGAAAAGTGACAGCGTGCAAGTGAAAGACACCTTCGGCATCTGGACAAGTGAGCACCAGGTCAAGGTGACCCTAAGAACGGACAGCAACGGAGCCATCCTGCATCCCCCCTCCAATTTCGCTATTGGAGTAAATCGTGGCTACCTCTACTACGTGGGACAGCCACGAGTATGCCACACCTGTGGCAAAACGGGGCATGTTGCCGCAAACTGCAGTGTGACCTTCTGCAAGAACTGCAGGCAGGAGGGACACATGAATAAGGACTGCAAAAAAGACAAGTGCTGCAACCTGTGTGGGGAGGCCGGCCATCTTTACAGGGCCTGCCCGAAACGCGGGGCAACATACGCTGAAATCATCAGCAGCGGAGTTAAAAAGGCGACCAGAGAGGAGGTGCATACACGCTCCACCGAAAAAGACACCACGGCTCAGAATGAGGAAAAGCAACAAAAGGGCCCCCAACAAAAAGAGGAGGCCCCAGCACCTCCTGACAACCCAGCCCCAGCCCCATCTGATGAGGAACACTCAATGGAAGAGGAAGAGGATGGGACAAAGAATAAAGAGCCCTGGGAAACCGTGAACAGGGACAAACGTAAGAGGAAACAAAAAAACAAACTGAAGAACCCCCCGAGGGGTAGTGGCAAAAAGAGACACCTCTCAGCCGGCGCACTTAGCGCCGACACCTCATCCGATGAGGGAAAACAGGACAAGAATCGGCCTCAAATAAAGAGGCAAAGCACCAACGTGGAACGGAAGGCACAGACCCCCCAGACCACCGACCGGGAAGGAAACAAGGTCACAGACCAACCCCCGATAGTAACGAGCAGCAACAACCCAGGTGAAGACCGGCCTGCAACCCCAACACCTACTGACTGCCATGATGAACGCCAGGGCTACATCACCCCCCCAATGCATCTGCATCAAAATCACGGGGCCAGTACGCACCAGAACAGCTTTCTCAGCCCTGCATCTGTGCTAAAGTTTGCGAGCACCACCGGCATGCTGGGGAACATCGAACAGCTGGAACAGCCAACTGTATAGACTCTGGACTCTTGAGACTGGTAAATCTATCTTTTTTATAATGGGTTTAAAAATTGCATCCATAAATGTGCGAAGCATCAAAGATACTTCGCGGTGTGTAGCCACACTCAACTATTTGGCAAATGTAAAAGCTGACCTACTGTTCCTGCAGGAGTGCGGAATTCCGCACCTCAGCAACTACAGGCGCTGGTCGAGCTGGTGGTCCCACGGGCCATCCATCTGGTCAGGAGGAAACGACTGCCGCTCCTCCGGCCTGGGTATTCTGCTGCGGGGAGGCAACTTCACCATCTCCGACGTTAAGGAGGTGGTGGGCGGGCGCCTCCTCGTAGCAGACGTGAAATACAAAAACACCCCTCTCAGACTTATTAATGTGTACGCCCCGGCCGTAAAAAGTGAGCGGCTGGCAGTTCTTCAGCAACTCCCACTGCTGTTGGCCACCTCCAAGCCGGTCATCCTGGGTGGTGACTTCAACTGCATCATCGATGCGGCTGGACGATCCAGCAAAGCCGACAGCAAACTAGACGCTACGTCCAGACTCCTGATGGAAACGGTAAAAGACGCCAAGCTGCTCGACGTCTGCAGCAACCCTGCAGACGGCGCGCAGCGTAGATACACGTGGTCACGGCCAGACGGGTCCGTCCGCTCCAGGATAGACTTCTTTTTTGTGTCCCGAGCTTTCACGGTCAGGTCCACCGACGTAACGCCGGTGTTCTTCTCTGACCACTGCCTCCTACTGGCCGACTGCCACCTGCAGGAAGACCAGGGGGTAGGCAGGGGGACGTGGAAGCTAAATGTAAAACTGCTGACCCCTGAGAACATCGAGGAACTCAGGAGGGATTACAAAGGTTGGAGAACCGTGAAACCCCTCTTTGAGGCCCCACATCTCTGGTGGGAAGCAATCAAGGGGAATATCAAGAGGTTTTTCATCCTCAAGGGCGTTCAAAAGGTGAGAGAGAGACGAGGGGTCATGTCCAGGCTCCAGAAAAGTATGCAAAATTTGCTCCAGCTGCAGTCGATGGGGGTGGATGTCAAGGAGGATCTCCAAGAGGTGAAGAGCCAGCAAGCCTCGCTCTACACCTCGGAGGCCTCCAAGGTTATCTTCCGTTCCAGAGTCCGCTCCGTGGAGCAGGACGAAAAGTGCTCACGCTTCTTCTTCCAAAAGGTGCACAGAGACACCTCTGTGATCAGCAGCCTGAAGGAAGAAGATGGCTCTGAAAAGTCATCGCAGTCTGACATCCTGAGGATCAGCCAATCCTTTTATGCCGGACTGTATGACCTGAAGCCAACAGATAGCACTGTTTCCCAGACCTTCCTGTCGACTATCACGGAGGTCATAGGCGACAGCGAGCTGGAAAACCTGGACAAACCACTAACTCTGGACGAGCTGACAAAGGCCGCCAAGTCCTTCGAGACGAGTAAAACTCCCGGAAGCGACGGCTTACCGGTTGAGTTGTATTCGGCTCTGTGGGACTGGATGGGCCCAGACCTGCTGGAAGTGTACGAGAGTATGCTTCTGGAAGGCAGCATGTCAGAGTCCATGAGGAAAGGCATCATCACCCTCATCTACAAGCAGAAGGGGGAAAGGGAAGAAATTCGAAATTGGCGACCCATTTCACTGTTGAATGTGGACTACAAAATTCTAGCAAAGGTCATCGCCAATCGGGTCAGGTCTGCTCTGGAGTCGGTGATCCACCCTGACCAGACCTGTGCTGTACCCGGCAGGAAGATCTCTGATAGCCTCGCGCTACTCAGGGATACGATCGCCTACGTGCAGGACAGGGGGGTGGACACTTGCCTCATCAGCCTTGACCAGGAGAAGGCTTTTGACAGAATATCACACACCTACATGATGGATGTGCTCTCCAAAATGGGGTTTGGGGAGGGAATTCGCAATTGGATCAAACTGCTCTACACAAACATCTATAGCGCAGTCTCAATCAATGGGTGGGAATCAGAAAAGTTCCAGATCAAATCTGGAGTCAGGCAGGGCTGCCCTCTCTCCTCTGCCCTTTTTGTGTGCTGCATAGAACCTTTTGCCGAGTCCATCAGGAGGGATCCGGGCATAAGAGGAGTGACGATCCCAGGCAGTGGAGGCATGCAAGTCAAGGCCTCCCTGTACATGGACGACGTGGCCGTCTTCTGCTCGGATCCTGCGTCTGTGCGCAGGCTCTTGACCACCTGCGACCAGTTTGAACTGGCCTCTGGAGCCAAGGTAAACCGGGGCAAGAGCGAGGCCATGTTCTTTGGGAACTGGGCCGACCGGTCCTTTGTCCCCTTCACTGTCAGGTCAGATTACCTGAAGGTGCTGGGGATATGGTTCGGAGCTGCTGGGGCGTGCACCAAAAACTGGGAGGAGCGCATAGGAAAGGTAAGACAGAAACTGGGCTGGTGGGAGCAACGCTCCCTCTCCATTGCGGGCAAAACCCTGGTCATCAGGTGTGAGGTACTCTCGGTGCTACTGTACGTGGCGCAGGTCTGGCCCATAACCCGACCCTGCGCCACAGCAGTCACCCGGGCCATCTTCAAATTTATCTGGCGATCCAAGATGGACCGTGTCCGAAGGGACACCATGTACAAACCTCTGGAGAAGGGAGGGCGGAACGTACCCAACGCCTCCCTCATCCTGTTGGCCACCTTTGTGTCCAGCTGCATCAAGCTGTGCGTGGATCCCCAGTATGCAAACACCAAGTGTCACTACATACTGAGGTTCTACCTGTCCCCGGTGTTGCGAAGGATGGGCCTGGCCTCATTGCCGCGGAACGCTCCAAGTAGTTGGACCGTACCGTACCACCTGTCCTTTGTGGAAAAGTTTTTGAAGGAAAACACCTTTGACCACAAGGCAATGAAGCAGTGGTCAGCACGTAATGTCCTCGAGGCCCTCAGGGAAAAGGAGACCGTGGAGGACGTTGGATGGTTCCCTGAGCAGACTGCCAGAGTCATCTGGCAGAACGCCTCATCACCAGAACTTTCAAACAAGCACCAAGACCTAGCTTGGCTGGTGGTGAGAAGGGCCCTCCCTGTCAGATTCTTCATGCACACCCGAAGGCTCTGCAGCAATGCACGCTGCCCTCGGAGTGGCTGTGGGGGAAATGAGACGGTCACACACCTCCTTGTGGAATGTGCCTTTGCAAAGAAGGTCTGGAGAGAGATGCAGTGGTATTTGTCAAGGTTTATCCCAAACAGATCTGTGACACAGGACTCTGTGCTCTACGGACTGTTTCCAGGGACACACACCGAGACAAATATCAACTGCTGCTGGAAGGTCATCAACTCGGTAAAAGACGCTCTTTGGTCTGCCCGAAACTTGCTGATCTTCCAGTGCAAAGAATTGTCCTCGACCGAGTGTTGCAGACTGGCACATTCCAAGGTCCAGGACTACGTGCTGAGGGACGCACTCAAGCTTGGGGCAGCTGCCGCCAAGGCGCAATGGGGAAAGACCACTGTGTAAAGTCTTTCCAGCAAATGTACACCGAGGGGCGCGTAACAGTGTAAAGCCCCTCGGTCTGGGCAACCAACACTCCAATGTATAAAACAAACATGACAATGTAAATATTTAAGAAGGAATTGTAATGTAAAGAGTGATATGTGTATGACAATATCAAAATTGAATGAAAGAAAGTCAAGGCAACATGTAACCCTGCCGGAAATGTACAGTCAAGACAATTTGAAATGTTTCTGTAATGCTCATGATAAATTTTTATGAATAAAGTATATTTTTTTGAAAAAAAAAAATCTGTTCTTATCAGTTTAATATCTGATACGTCCCTTATCTGGGGACCATATATTAAATTGATTTTTGGAGCAGGGAGATGGAATAGGGGCTTGCTCCGTCCACTCCACGCATCGACCTGGTATTGCAGTATCTCCAGGAACGGTGCACACCACCCCTTTATGGGGAATTTCAAAGTCAAAAAACAGCTCAAACACATACAAATATACACTTTATTCACATTTCTTTCATCACACAACAAAACGCTTCGTCAAGTGGCTGCTGCTACTCAGCTTCTACGGGGTGTGATGAAGGATGACGAAAGGCCTCATCTTACAAGCACAAGGGGGAAAGCAAACAAATTCAAAATTGACCACCCATTTCACTGCAAAATCCTACCAACTGTCCTGGCTTGACACAATTCACACCTCTCAAACCTGGGGTTACCCCATCTCTGGATCTGTAAAGATTTAATAACCTGCTAATGCTCGCATTCCAAGCATTGTCTGGCATCTTTGAATCTGTCTATATATATGTTTCTGGAGCATACCTCTTCATTCACCTGAGGAAGGAGCAGCGCTCCGAAAGCTAGTGACATCGAAACAAACCTGTTGGACTTTAACCTGGTGTTGTAAGACTTCGTACTGTGCTCACCCCAGTCCAACGCCGGCATCTCCACATCATTTCACTGTTGAATGTGGATTACTCCGCTTCTCGGCCTTTTGGCTAAGATCAAGTGTAGTCTCATTTGATCGAGGGAAGCTGAGGATTTCGATGACGATCGTGGATTGGAGAACTCGGAGGGATTGAAGTCGTCAAAGAAGAAACGTTTGGAGCTTGGCTGCTATTGGTGGATCTACATGCTGGCCTAAACCTCGGGTTTAGGCCTAACGCCGATACAGTTTCACACCCAACGTACGAGCTATGGATGCAGCTGCATCCCGACCACCAGGCTGGGGCGTGCGAAACACTGTCCGAGTCACAGTGAAGAAAACGGATGGAGAGTCACCTTTGGACTGGAAACACTTCGTGAAGAAGGTGCTGCTCGAGTGCTGTGGGTTTAAAGCAACAGAGATCTTCTGCTTGCAAAACTTCCCCAAGAATGGTTTCTTTGATGTCACCTTCAAGAGCGTCGCAGCGTGCATCAAATTCTTGAACGTCTTCAAGGAAAAAGGTAACCAGAGTCCCTTGTCGATCCTGACTGCGGAACCTCTGTTTACGCTACCGGCACAGCGAAATCGGGTTGTTACACTGCACACGTACAACCCCCACATCCCTGTATCTGATGTGCTCACGTTCCTCGCCAGGTACGCTGAGCTGAAAAGTGACAGCGTGCAAGTGAAAGACACCTTCGGCATCTGGACAAGTGAGCACCAGGTCAAGGTGACCCTAAGAACGGACAGCAACGGAGCCATCCTGCATCCCCCCTCCAATTTCGCTATTGGAGTAAATCGTGGCTACCTCTACTACGTGGGACAGCCACGAGTATGCCACACCTGTGGCAAAACGGGGCATGTTGCCGCAAACTGCAGTGTGACCTTCTGCAAGAACTGCAGGCAGGAGGGACACATGAATAAGGACTGCAAAAAAGACAAGTGCTGCAACCTGTGTGGGGAGGCCGGCCATCTTTACAGGGCCTGCCCGAAACGCGGGGCAACATACGCTGAAATCATCAGCAGCGGAGTTAAAAAGGCGACCAGAGAGGAGGTGCATACACCCTCCACCGAAAAAGACACCACGGCTCAGAATGAGGAAAAGCAACAAAAGGGCCCCCAACAAAAAAAGGAGGCCCCAGCACCTCCTGACAACCCAACCCCAGCCCCATCTGATGAGGAACACTCAATGGAAGAGGAAGAGGATGGGACAAAGAATAAAGAGCCCTGGGAAACAGTGAACAGGGACAAACGAAAGCGGAAACAAAAAAACAAACTGAAGAACCCCCCGAGGGGTAGTGGCAAAAAGCGACATCTCTCAGCCGGCGCACTTAGCGCCGACACCTCATCCGATGAGGGAAAACAGGACAAGAATCGGCCTCAAATAAAGAGGCAAAGCACCAACGTGGAACGGAAGGCACAGACCCCCCAGACCACCGACCGGGAAGGAAACAAGGTCACAGACCAACCCCCGCTAGCAACGAGCAGCAACAACCCAGGTGAAGACCGGCCTGCAACCCCAACACCTACTGACTGCCATGACGAACGCCAGGGCTACATCACCCCCCCAATGCATCTGCATCAAAATCACGGGGCCAGTACGGACCAGAACAGCTTTCTCAGCCCTGCAACTGTGCTAAAGTTTGCAAGCACCACCGGCATGCTGGGGAACATCGAACAGCTGGAACAGCCAACTGTATAGACTCTGGACTCTTGAGACTGGTAAATCTATCCTTTTTATAATGGGTTTAAAAATTGCATCCATAAATGTGCGAAGCATCAAAGATACTTCGCGGTGTGTAGCCACACTCAACTATTTGGCAAATGTAAAAGCTGACCTACTGTTCCTGCAGGAGTGCGGAATTCCGCACCTCAGCAACTACAGGCGCTGGTCGAGCTGGTGGTCCCACGGGCCATCCATCTGGTCAGGAGGAAACGACTGCCACTCCAACGGCCTGGGTATTCTGCTGCGGGGAGGCAACTTCACCATCTCCGACGTTAAGGAGGTGGTGGGCGGGCGCCTCCTCGTAGCAGACGTGAAATACAAAAACACCCCTCTCAGACTTATTAATGTGTACGCCCCGGCCGTAAAAAGTGAGCGGCTGGCAGTTCTTCAGCAACTCCCACTGCTGTTGGCCACCTCCAAGCCGGTCATCCTGGGTGGTGACTTCAACTGCATCATCGATGCGGCTGGACGATCCAGCAAAGCCGACAGCAAACTAGACGCTACGTCCAGACTCCTGATGGAAACGGTAAAAGACGCCAAGCTGCTCGACGTCTGCAGCAACCCTGCAGACGGCGCGCAGCGTAGATACACGTGGTCACGGCCAGACGGGTCCGTCCGCTCCAGGATAGACTTCTTTTTTGTGTCCCGAGCTTTCACGGTCAGGTCCACCGACGTAACGCCGGTGTTCTTCTCTGACCACTGCCTCCTACTGGCCGACTGCCACCTGCAGGAAGACCAGGGGGTAGGCAGGGGGACGTGGAAGCTAAATGTAAAACTGCTGACCCCTGAGAACATCGAGGAACTCAGGAGGGATTACAAAGGTTGGAGAACCGTGAAACCCCTCTTTGAGGCCCCACATCTCTGGTGGGAAGCAATCAAGGGGAATATCAAGAGGTTTTTCATCCTCAAGGGCGTTCAAAAGGTGAGAGAGAGACGAGGGGTCATGTCCAGGCTCCAGAAAAGTATGCAAAATTTGCTCCAGCTGCAGTCGATGGGGGTGGATGTCAAGGAGGATCTCCAAGAGGTGAAGAGCCAGCAAGCCTCGCTCTACACCTCGGAGGCCTCCAAGGTTATCTTCCGTTCCAGAGTCCGCTCCGTGGAGCAGGACGAAAAGTGCTCACGCTTCTTCTTCCAAAAGGTGCACAGAGACACCTCTGTGATCAGCAGCCTGAAGGAAGAAGATGGCTCTGAAAAGTCATCGCAGTCTGACATCCTGAGGATCAGCCAATCCTTTTATGCCGGACTGTATGACCTGAAGCCAACAGATAGCACTGTTTCCCAGACCTTCCTGTCGACTATCACGGAGGTCATAGGCGACAGCGAGCTGGAAAACCTGGACAAACCACTAACTCTGGACGAGCTGACAAAGGCCGCCAAGTCCTTCGAGACGAGTAAAACTCCCGGAAGCGACGGCTTACCGGTTGAGTTGTATTCGGCTCTGTGGGACTGGATGGGCCCAGACCTGCTGGAAGTGTACGAGAGTATGCTTCTGGAAGGCAGCATGTCAGAGTCCATGAGGAAAGGCATCATCACCCTCATCTACAAGCAGAAGGGGGAAAGGGAAGAAATTCGAAATTGGCGACCCATTTCACTGTTGAATGTGGACTACAAAATTCTAGCAAAGGTCATCGCCAATCGGGTCAGGTCTGCTCTGGAGTCGGTGATCCACCCTGACCAGACCTGTGCTGTACCCGGCAGGAAGATCTCTGATAGCCTCGCGCTACTCAGGGATACGATCGCCTACGTGCAGGACAGGGGGGTGGACACTTGCCTCATCAGCCTTGACCAGGAGAAGGCTTTTGACAGAATATCACACACCTACATGATGGATGTGCTCTCCAAAATGGGGTTTGGGGAGGGAATTCGCAATTGGATCAAACTGCTCTACACAAACATCTATAGCGCAGTCTCAATCAATGGGTGGGAATCAGAAAAGTTCCAGATCAAATCTGGAGTCAGGCAGGGCTGCCCTCTCTCCTCTGCCCTTTTTGTGTGCTGCATAGAACCTTTTGCCGAGTCCATCAGGAGGGATCCGGGCATAAGAGGAGTGACGATCCCAGGCAGTGGAGGCATGCAAGTCAAGGCCTCCCTGTACATGGACGACGTGGCCGTCTTCTGCTCGGATCCTGCGTCTGTGCGCAGGCTCTTGACCACCTGCGACCAGTTTGAACTGGCCTCTGGAGCCAAGGTAAACCGGGGCAAGAGCGAGGCCATGTTCTTTGGGAACTGGGCCGACCGGTCCTTTGTCCCCTTCACTGTCAGGTCAGATTACCTGAAGGTGCTGGGGATATGGTTCGGAGCTGCTGGGGCGTGCACCAAAAACTGGGAGGAGCGCATAGGAAAGGTAAGACAGAAACTGGGCTGGTGGGAGCAACGCTCCCTCTCCATTGCGGGCAAAACCCTGGTCATCAGGTGTGAGGTACTCTCGGTGCTACTGTACGTGGCGCAGGTCTGGCCCATAACCCGACCCTGCGCCACAGCAGTCACCCGGGCCATCTTCAAATTTATCTGGCGATCCAAGATGGACCGTGTCCGAAGGGACACCATGTACAAACCTCTGGAGAAGGGAGGGCGGAACGTACCCAACGCCTCCCTCATCCTGTTGGCCACCTTTGTGTCCAGCTGCATCAAGCTGTGCGTGGATCCCCAGTATGCAAACACCAAGTGTCACTACATACTGAGGTTCTACCTGTCCCCGGTGTTGCGAAGGATGGGCCTGGCCTCATTGCCGCGGAACGCTCCAAGTAGTTGGACCGTACCGTACCACCTGTCCTTTGTGGAAAAGTTTTTGAAGGAAAACACCTTTGACCACAAGGCAATGAAGCAGTGGTCAGCACGTAATGTCCTCGAGGCCCTCAGGGAAAAGGAGACCGTGGAGGACGTTGGATGGTTCCCTGAGCAGACTGCCAGAGTCATCTGGCAGAACGCCTCATCACCAGAACTTTCAAACAAGCACCAAGACCTAGCTTGGCTGGTGGTGAGAAGGGCCCTCCCTGTCAGATTCTTCATGCACACCCGAAGGCTCTGCAGCAATGCACGCTGCCCTCGGAGTGGCTGTGGGGGAAATGAGACGGTCACACACCTCCTTGTGGAATGTGCCTTTGCAAAGAAGGTCTGGAGAGAGATGCAGTGGTATTTGTCAAGGTTTATCCCAAACAGATCTGTGACACAGGACTCTGTGCTCTACGGACTGTTTCCAGGGACACACACCGAGACAAATATCAACTGCTGCTGGAAGGTCATCAACTCGGTAAAAGACGCTCTTTGGTCTGCCCGAAACTTGCTGATCTTCCAGTGCAAAGAATTGTCCTCGACCGAGTGTTGCAGACTGGCACATTCCAAGGTCCAGGACTACGTGCTGAGGGACGCACTCAAGCTTGGGGCAGCTGCCGCCAAGGCGCAATGGGGAAAGACCACTGTGTAAAGTCTTTCCAGCAAATGTACACCGAGGGGCGCGTAACAGTGTAAAGCCCCTCGGTCTGGGCAACCAACACTCCAATGTATAAAACAAACATGACAATGTAAATATTTAAGAAGGAATTGTAATGTAAAGAGTGATATGTGTATGACAATATCAAAATCGAATGAAAGAAAGTCAAGGCAACATGTAACCCTGCCGGAAATGTACAGTCAAGACAATTTGAAATGTTTCTGTAATGCTCATGATAAATTTTTATGAATAAAGTATATTTTTTTGAAAAAAAAAAATCTGTTCTTATCAGTTTAATATCTGATACGTCCCTTATCTGGGGACCATATATTAAATTGATTTTTGGAGCAGGGAGATGGAATAGGGGCTTGCTCCGTCCACTCCACGCATCGACCTGGTATTGCAGTATCTCCAGGAACAAAGAACAAAGAACAAAGAAATGTACAGCACAGGAACAGGCCCTGCGGCCCTCCAAGCCCGCGCCGACCATACTGCCCGACTAAACTACAATCTTCTACACTTCCTGGGTCCGTATCCTTCTATTCCCATCCTATTCATATATTTGTCAAGATGCCCCTTAAATGTCCCTATCGTCCCTGCTTCCACTACCTCCTCCGGTAGCGAGTTCCAGGCACCCACTACCCTCTGCGTAAAAAACTTGCCTCGTACATCTACTCTAAACCTTGCCCCTCTCACCTTAAACCTATGCCCCCTAGTAATTGACCCCTCTACCCTGGGGAAAAGCCTCTGACTATCCACTCTGTCTATGCCCCTCATAATTTTGTAGACCTCTATCAGGTCGCCCCTCAACCTCCTTCGTTCCAGAGAGAACAAACCGAGTTTATTCAATCGCTCCTCATAGCTTATGCCCTCCATACCAGGCAACATTCTGGTAAATCTCTTCTGCACCCTCTCTAAAGCCTCCACATCCTTCTGGTAGTGTGGCGACCAGAATTGAACACTATACTCCAAGTGTGGCCTAACTAAGGTTCTATACAGCTGCACACCACCCCTTTATGGGGAATTTCAAAGTCAAAAAACAGCTCAAACACATACAAATATACACTTTATTCACATTTCTTTCATCACACAACAAAACGCTTCGTCAAGTGGCTGCTGCTACTCAGCTTCTACGGGGTGTGATGAAGGATGACGAAAGGCCTCATCTTACAAGCACAAGGGGGAAAGCAAACAAATTCAAAATTGACCACCCATTTCACTGCAAAATCCTACCAACTGTCCTGGCTTGACACAATTCACACCTCTCAAACCTGGGGTTACCCCATCTCTGGATCTGTAAAGATTTAATAACCTGCTAATGCTCGCATTCCAAGCATTGTCTGGCATCTTTGAATCTGTCTATATATATGTTTCTGGAGCATACCTCTTCATTCACCTGAGGAAGGAGCAGCGCTCCGAAAGCTAGTGACATCGAAACAAACCTGTTGGACTTTAACCTGGTGTTGTAAGACTTCGTACTGTGCTCACCCCAGTCCAACGCCGGCATCTCCACATCATTTCACTGTTGAATGTGGATTACTCCGCTTCTCGGCCTTTTGGCTAAGATCAAGTGTAGTCTCATTTGATCGAGGGAAGCTGAGGATTTCGATGACGATCGTGGATTGGAGAACTCGGAGGGATTGAAGTCGTCAAAGAAGAAACGTTTGGAGCTTGGCTGCTATTGGTGGATCTACATGCTGGCCTAAACCTCGGGTTTAGGCCTAACGCCGATACAGTTTCACACCCAACGTACGAGCTATGGATGCAGCTGCATCCCGACCACCAGGCTGGGGCGTGCGAAACACTGTCCGAGTCACAGTGAAGAAAACGGATGGAGAGTCACCTTTGGACCGGAAACACTTCGTGAAGAAGGTGCTGCTCGAGTGCTGTGGGTTTAAAGCAACAGAGATCTTCTGCTTGCAAAACTTCCCCAAGAATGGTTTCTTTGATGTCACCTTCAAGAGCGTCGCAGCGTGCATCAAATTCTTGAACGTCTTCAAGGAAAAAGGTAACCAGAGTCCCTTGTCGATCCTGACTGCGGAACCTCTGTTTACGCTACCGGCACAGCGAAATCGGGTTGTTACACTGCACACGTACAACCCCCACGTCCCTGTATCTGATGTGCTCACGTTCCTCGCCAGGTACGCTGAGCTGAAAAGTGACAGCGTGCAAGTGAAAGACACCTTCGGCATCTGGACAAGTGAGCACCAGGTCAAGGTGACCCTAAGAACGGACAGCAACGGAGCCATCCTGCATCCCCCCTCCAATTTCGCTATTGGAGTAAATCGTGGCTACCTCTACTACGTGGGACAGCCACGAGTATGCCACACCTGTGGCAAAACGGGGCATGTTGCCGCAAACTGCAGTGTGACCTTCTGCAAGAACTGCAGGCAGGAGGGACACATGAATAAGGACTGCAAAAAAGACAAGTGCTGCAACCTGTGTGGGGAGGCCGGCCATCTTTACAGGGCCTGCCCGAAACGCGGGGCAACATACGCTGAAATCATCAGCAGCGGAGTTAAAAAGGCGACCAGAGAGGAGGTGCATACACCCTCCACCGAAAAAGACACCACGGCTCAGAATGAGGAAAAGCAACAAAAGGGCCCCCAACAAAAAAAGGAGGCCCCAGCACCTCCTGACAACCCAACCCCAGCCCCATCTGATGAGGAACACTCAATGGAAGAGGAAGAGGATGGGACAAAGAATAAAGAGCCCTGGGAAACAGTGAACAGGGACAAACGAAAGCGGAAACAAAAAAACAAACTGAAGAACCCCCCGAGGGGTAGTGGCAAAAAGCGACATCTCTCAGCCGGCGCACTTAGCGCCGACACCTCATCCGATGAGGGAAAACAGGACAAGAATCGGCCTCAAATAAAGAGGCAAAGCACCAACGTGGAACGGAAGGCACAGACCCCCCAGACCACCGACCGGGAAGAAAACAAGGTCACAGACCAACCCCCGCTAGCAACGAGCAGCAACAACCCAGGTGAAGACCGGCCTGCAACCCCAACACCTACTGACTGCCATGACGAACGCCAGGGCTACATCACCCCCCCAATGCATCTGCATCAAAATCACGGGGCCAGTACGGACCAGAACAGCTTTCTCAGCCCTGCAACTGTGCTAAAGTTTGCAAGCACCACCGGCATGCTGGGGAACATCGAACAGCTGGAACAGCCAACTGTATAGACTCTGGACTCTTGAGACTGGTAAATCTATCCTTTTTATAATGGGTTTAAAAATTGCATCCATAAATGTGCGAAGCATCAAAGATACTTCGCGGTGTGTAGCCACACTCAACTATTTGGCAAATGTAAAAGCTGACCTACTGTTCCTGCAGGAGTGCGGAATTCCGCACCTCAGCAACTACAGGCGCTGGTCGAGCTGGTGGTCCCACGGGCCATCCATCTGGTCAGGAGGAAACGACTGCCACTCCTCCGGCCTGGGTATTCTGCTGCGGGGAGGCAACTTCACCATCTCCGACGTTAAGGAGGTGGTGGGCGGGCGCCTCCTCGTAGCAGACATGAAATACAAAAACACCCCTCTCAGACTTATTAATGTGTACGCCCCGGCCGTAAAAAGTGAGCGGCTGGCAGTTCTTCAGCAACTCCCACTGCTGTTGGCCACCTCCAAGCCGGTCATCCTGGGTGGTGACTTCAACTGCATCATCGATGCGGCTGGACGATCCAGCAAAGCCGACAGCAAACTAGACGCTACGTCCAGACTCCTGATGGAAACGGTAAAAGACGCCAAGCTGCTCGACGTCTGCAGCAACCCTGCAGACGGCGCGCAGCGTAGATACACATGGTCACGGCCAGACGGGTCCGTCCGCTCCAGGATAGACTTCTTTTTTGTGTCCCGAGCTTTCACGGTCAGGTCCACCGACGTAACGCCGGTGTTCTTCTCTGACCACTGCCTCCTACTGGCCGACTGCCACCTGCAGGAAGACCAGGGGGTAGGCAGGGGGACGTGGAAGCTAAATGTAAAACTGCTGACCCCTGAGAACATCGAGGAACTCAGGAGGGATTACAAAGGTTGGAGAACCGTGAAACCCCTCTTTGAGGCCCCACATCTCTGGTAGGAAGCAATCAAGGGGAATATCAAGAGGTTTTTCATCCTCAAGGGCGTTCAGAAGGTGAGAGAGAGACGAGGGGTCATGTCCAGGCTCCAGAAAAGTATGCAAAATTTGCTCCAGCTGCAGTCGATGGGGGTGGATGTCAAGGAGGATCTCCAAGAGGTGAAGAGCCAGCAAGCCTCGCTCTACACCTCGGAGGCCTCCAAGGTTATCTTCCGTTCCAGAGTCCGCTCCGTGGAGCAGGACGAAAAGTGCTCACGCTTCTTCTTCCAAAAGGTGCACAGAGAGACCTCTGTGATCAGCAGCCTGAAGGAAGAAGATGGCTCTGTAAAGTCATCGCAGTCTGACATCCTGAGGATCAGCCAATCCTTTTATGCCGGACTGTATGACCTGAAGCCAACAGATAGCACTGTTTCCCAGACCTTCCTGTCGACTATCACGGAGGTCTTAGGCGACAGCGAGCTGGAAAACCTGGACAAACCACTAACTCTGGACGAGCTGACAAAGGCCGCCAAGTCCTTCGAGACGAGTAAAACTCCCGGAAGCGACGGCTTACCGGTTGAGTTGTATTCGGCTCTGTGGGACTGGATGGGCCCAGACCTGCTGGAAGTGTACGAGAGTATGCTTCTGGAAGGCAGCATGTCAGAGTCCATGAGGAAAGGCATCATCACCCTCATCTACAAGCAGAAGGGGGAAAGGGAAGAAATTCGAAATTGGCGACCCATTTCACTGTTGAATGTGGACTACAAAATTCTAGCAAAGGTCATCGCCAATCGGGTCAGGTCTGCTCTGGAGTCGGTGATCCACCCTGACCAGACCTGTGCTGTACCCGGCAGGAAGATCTCTGATAGCCTCGCGCTACTCAGGGATACGATCGCCTACGTGCAGGACAGGGGGGTGGACACTTGCCTCATCAGCCTTGACCAGGAGAAGGCTTTTGACAGAATATCGCACACCTACATGATGGATGTGCTCTCCAAAATGGGGTTTGGGGAGGGAATTCGCAATTGGATCAAACTGCTCTACACAAACATCTATAGCGCAGTCTCAATCAATGGGTGGGAATCAGAAAAGTTCCAGATCAGATCTGGAGTCAGGCAGGGCTGCCCTCTCTCCTCTGCCCTTTTTGTGTGCTGCATAGAACCTTTTGCCGAGTCCATCAGGAGGGATCCGGGGATAAGAGGAGTGACGATCCCAGGCAGTGGAGGCATGCAAGTCAAGGCCTCCCTGTACATGGACGACGTTGCCGTCTTCTGCTCAGATCCTGCGTCTGTACGCAGGCTCTTGACCACCTGCGACCAGTTTGAACTGGCCTCTGGAGCCAAGGTAAACCGGGGCAAGAGCGAGGCCATGTTCTTTGGGAACTGGGCCGACCGGTCCTTTGTCCCCTTCACCGTCAGGTCAGATTACCTGAAGGTGCTGGGGATATGGTTCGGAGCTGCGGGGGCGTGCACCAAAAACTGGGAGGAACGCATAGGAAAGGTAAGACAGAAACTGGGCTGCTGGGAGCAACGCTCCCTCTCCATTGCGGGCAAAACCCTGGTCATCAGGTGTGAGGTACTCTCGGTGCTACTGTACGTGGCGCAGGTCTGGCCCATAACCCAACCCTACGCCACAGCAGTCACCCGGGCCATCTTCAAATTTATCTGGCGATCCAAGATGGACCGTGTCCGAAGGGACACCATGTACAAACCTGTGGAGAAGGGAGGGCGGAACGTACCCAACGCCTCCCTCATCCTGTTGGCCACCTTTGTGTCCAGCTGCATCAAGCTGTGCGTGGACCCCCAGTATGCAAACACCAAGTGTCACTACATACTGAGGTTCTACCTGTCCCCGGTGTTGCGAAGGATGGGCCTGGCCTCATTGCCGCGGAACGCTCCAAGTAGTTGGACCGTACCGTACCACCTGTCCTTCGTGGAAAAGTTTTTGAAGAAAAACACCTTTGACCACAAGGCAATGAAGCAGAGGTCAGCACGTAATGTCCTCGAGGCCCTCAGGGAAAAGGAGACCGTGGAGGACGTTGGACGGTTCCCTGAGCAGACTGCCAGAGTCATCTGGCAGAACGCCTCATCACCAGAACTTTCAAACAAGCACCAAGACCTAGCTTGGCTGGTGGTGAGAAGGGCCCTCCCTGTCAGATTCTTCATGCACACCCGAAGGCTCTGCACCAATGCACGCTGCCCTCGGAGTGGCTGTGGGGGAAATGAGACGGTCACACACCTCCTTGTGGAATGTGCCTTTGCAAAGAAGGTCTGGAGAGAGATGCAGTGGTATTTGTCAAGGTTTATCCCAAACAGATCTGTGACACAGGACTCTGTGCTCTACGGACTGTTTCCAGGGACACACACCGAGACAAATATCAACTGCTGCTGGAAGGTCATCAACTCGGTAAAAGACGCTCTTTGGTCTGCCCGAAACTTGCTGATCTTCCAGTGCAAAGAATTGTCCTCGACCGAGTGTTGCAGACTGGCACATTCCAAGGTCCAGGACTACGTGCTGAGGGACGCACTCAAGCTTGGGGCAGCTGCCGCCAAGGCGCAATGGGGAAAGACCACGGTGTAAAGTCTTTCCAGCAAATGTACACCGAGGGGCGCGTAACAGTGTAAAGCCCCTCGGTCTGGGCAACCAACACTCCAATGTATAAAACAAACATGACAATGTAAATATTTAAGAAGGAATTGTAATGTAAAGAGTGATATGTGTATGACAATATCAAAATTGAATGGAAGAAAGTCAAGGCAACATGTAACCCTGCCGGAAATGTACATCAAGACAATTTGAAATGTTTCTGTAATGCTCATGATAAATTTTTATGAATAAAGTATATTTTTTGGAAAAAAAAAAAAAAAAATCTGTTCTTATCAGTTTAATATCTGATACGTCCCTTATCTGGGGACCATATATTAAATTGATTTTTGGAGCAGGGAGATGGAATAGGAGCTTGCTCCGTCCACTCCACGCATCGACCCGGTATTGCAGTATCTCCAGGAACGGTGCACACCACCCCTTTATGGGGAATTTCAAAGTCAAAAAACAGCTCAAACACATACAAATATACACTTTATTCACATTTCTTTCATCACACAACAAAACGCTTCGTCAAGTGGCTGCTGCTACTCAGCTTCTACGGGGTGTGATGAAGGATGACGAAAGGCCTCATCTTACAAGCACAAGGGGGAAAGCAAACAAATTCAAAATTGACCACCCATTTCACTGCAAAATCCTACCAACTGTCCTGGCTTGACACAATTCACACCTCTCAAACCTGGGGTTACCCCATCTCTGGATCTGTAAAGATTTAATCACCTGCTAATGGTCGCATTCCAAGCATTGTCTGGCATCTTTGAATCTGTCCATATATATGTTTCTGGAGCATACCTCTTCATTCACCTGAGGAAGGAGCAGCGCTCCGAAAGCTAGTGGCATCGAAACAAACCTGTTGGACTTTAACCTGGTGTTGTGTTGGACTTTAACCTGGTGTTGTAAGACTTCGTACTGTGCTCACCCCAGTCCAACGCCGGCATCTCCACATCATTTCACTGTTGAATGTGGATTACTCCGCTTCTCGGCCTTTTGGCTAAGATCAAGTGTAGTCTCATTTGATCGAGAGAAGCTGAGGATTTCCATGTCGATCGTGGATTGGAGAACTCGGAGGGATTGAAGTCGTCAAAAGAGGAAACGTTTGGAGCTTGGCCTCGGGTTTAGGCCTAACGCCGATACAGTTTCACACCCAACGTACGAGCTATGGATGCAGCTGCATCCCGACCACCAGGCTGGGGAGTGCGAAACAGTGAAGAAAACGGAGGGAGAGTCACCTTTGGACCGGAAACACTTCGTGAAGAGGGTGCTGCTCGAGTGTTGTGGGTTTAAAGCAACAGAGATCTTCTGCTTGCAAAACTTCCCCAAGAATGGTTTCTTTGATGTCACCTTCAAGAGCGTCGCAGCGTGCATCAAATTCTTGAACGTCTTCAAGGAAAAAGGTAACCAGAGTCCCTTGTCGATCCTAACTGCGGAGCCTCTGTTTACGCTACCGGCACAGCGAAATCGGGTTGTTACACTGCACACGTACAACCCCCACGTCCCTGTGTCTGATGTGCTCACGTTCCTCGCCAGGTACGCTGAGCTGAAAAGTGACAGCGTGCAAGTGAAAGACACCTTCGGCATCTGGACAAGTGAGCACCAGGTCAAGGTGACCCTAAGAACGGACAGCAACGGAGCCATCCTGCATCCCCCCTCCAATTTCGCTATTGGAGTAAATCGTGGCTACCTCTACTACGTGGGACAGCCACGAGTATGCCACACCTGTGGCAAAACGGGGCATGTTGCCGCAAACTGCAGTGTGACCTTCTGCAAGAACTGCAGGCAGGAGGGACACATGACTAAGGACTGCAAAGAAGACAAGTGCTGCAACCTGTGTGGGGAGGCCGGCCATCTTTACAGGGCCTGCCCGAAACGCGGGGCGACATACGCTGAAATCATCAGCAGCGGAGTTAAAAAGGCGACCAGAGAGGAGGTGCATACACCCTCCACCGAAAAAGATACCACGGCTCAGAATGAGGAAAAGCAACAAAAGGGCCCCCAACAAAAAGAAGAGGCCCCAGCACCTCCTGACAACCCAACCCCAGCCCCATCTGATGAGGAACACTCAATGGAAGAGGAAGAGGATGGGACAAAGAATAAAGAGCCCTGGGAAACAGTGAACAGGGACAAACGAAAGCGGAAACAAAAAAACAAACTGAAGAACCCCCCGAGGGGTAGTGGCAAAAAGCGACACCTCTCAGCCGGCGCACTTAGCGCCGACACCTCATCCGATGAGGGAAAACAGGACAAGAATCGGCCTCAAATAAAGAGGCAAAGCACCAACGTGGAACGGAAGGCACAGACCCCCAGACCACCGACCGGGAAGGAAACAAGGTCACAGACCAACCCCCGATAGTAACGAGCAGCAACAACCCAGGTGAAGACCGGCCTGCAACCCCAACACCTACTGACTGCCATGACGAACGCCAGGGCTACATCACCCCCCCAATGCATCTGCATCAAAATCACGGGGCCAGTACGGACCAGAACAGCTTTCTCAGCCCTGCAACTGTGCTAAAGTTTGCGAGCACCACCGGCATGCTGGAGAACATCCAACAGCTGGAACAGCCAACTGTATAGACTCTGGACTCTTGAGACTGGTAAATCTACCTTTTAATAATGGGTTTAAAAATTGCATCCATAAATGTGCGAAGCATCAAAGATACTTCGCGGTGTGTAGCCACACTCAACTATTTGGCAAATGTAAAAGCTGACCTACTGTTCCTGCAGGAGTGCGGAATCCCGCACCTCAGCAACTACAGGCGCTGGTCGAGCTGGTGGTCCCACGGGCCATCCATCTGGTCAGGAGGAAACGACTGCCGCTCCTCCGGCCTGGGTATTCTGCTGCGGGGAGGCAACTTCACCATCTCCGACGTTAAGGAGGTGGTGGGCGGGCGCCTCCTCGTAGCAGACGTGAAATACAAAAACACCCCTCTCAGACTTATAAATGTGTACGCCCCGGCCGGAAAAAGTGAGCGGCTGGCAGTCCTTCAGCAACTCCCACTGCTGTTGGCCACCTCCAAGCCGGTCATCCTGGGTGGTGACTTCAACTGCATCATCGATGCGGCTGGACGATCCAGCAAAGCCGACAGCAAACTAGACGCTACGTCCAGACTCCTGATGGAAACGGTAAAAGACGCCAAGCTGCTCGACGTCTGCAGCAACCCTGCAGACGGCGCGCAGCGTAGATACACATGGTCACGGCCAGACGGGTCCGTCCGCTCCAGGATAGATTTCTTTTTTGTGTCCCGAGCTTTCACGGTCAGGTCCACCGACGTAACGCCGGTGTTCTTCTCTGACCACTGCCTCCTACTGGCCGACTGCCACCTGCAGGAAGACCAGGGGGTAGGCAGGGGGACATGGAAGCTAAATGTAAAACTGCTGACCCCTGAGAACATCGAGGAACTCAGGAGGGATTACAAAGGTTGGAGAACCGTGAAACCCCTCTTTGAGGCCCCACATCTCTGGTGGGAAGCAATCAAGGGGAATATCAAGAGGTTTTTCATCCTCAAGGGCGTTCAAAAGGTGAGAGAGAGACGAGGGGTCATGTCCAGGCTCCAGAAAAGTATGCAAAATTTGCTCCAGCTGCAGTCGATGGGGGTGGATGTCAAGGAGGATCTCCAAGAGGTGAAGAGCCAGCAAGCCTCGCTCTACACCTCGGAGGCCTCCAAGGTTATCTTCCGTTCCAGAGTCCGCTCCGTGGAGCAGGACGAAAAGTGCTCACGCTTCTTCTTCCAAAAGGTGCACAGAGAGACCTCTGTGATCAGCAGCCTGAAGGAAGAAGATGGCTCTGAAAAGTCATCGCAGTCTGACATCCTGAGGATCAGCCAATCCTTTTATGCCGGACTGTATGACCTGAAGCCAACAGATAGCACTGTTTCCCAGACCTTCCTGTCGACTATCACGGAGGTCATAGGCGACAGCGAGCTGGAAAACCTGGACAAACCACTAACTCTGGACGAGCTGACAAAGGCCGCCAAGTCCTTCGAGACGAGTAAAACTCCCGGAAGCGACGGCTTACCGGTTGAGTTGTATTCGGCTCTGTGGGACTGGATCGGCCCAGACCTGCTGGAAGTGTACGAGAGTATGCTTCTGGAAGGCAGCATGTCAGAGTCCATGAGGAAAGGCATCATCACCCTCATCTACAAGCAGAAGGGGGAAAGGGGAGAAATTCGAAATTGGCGACCCATTTCACTGTTGAATGTGGACTACAAAATTCTAGCAAAGGTCATCGCCAATCGGGTCAGGTCTGCTCTGGAGTCGGTGATCCACCCTGACCAGACCTGTGCTGTACCCGGCAGGAAGATCTCTGATAGCCTCGCGCTACTCAGGGATACGATCGCCTACGTGCAGGACAGGGGGGTGGACACTTGCCTCATCAGCCTTGACCAGGAGAAGGCTTTTGACAGAATATCGCACACCTACATGATGGATGTGCTCTCCAAAATGGGGTTTGGGGAGGGAATTCGCAATTGGATCAAACTGCTCTACACAAACATCTATAGCGCAGTCTCAATCAATGGGTGGGAATCAGAAAAGTTCCAGATCAGATCTGGAGTCAGGCAGGGCTGCCCTCTCTCCTCTGCCCTTTTTGTGTGCTGCATAGAACCTTTTGCCGAGTCCATCAGGAGGGATCCGGGTATAAGAGGAGTGACGATCCCAGGCAGTGGAGGCATGCAAGTCAAGGCCTCCCTGTACATGGACGACGTTGCCGTCTTCTGCTCGGATCCTGCGTCTGTACGCAGGCTCTTGACCACCTGCGACCAGTTTGAACTGGCCTCTGGAGCCAAGGTAAACCGGGGCAAGAGCGAGGCCATGTTCTTTGGGAACTGGGCCGACCGGTCCTTTGTCCCCTTCACTGTCAGGTCAGATTACCTGAAGGTGCTGGGGATATGGTTCGGAGCTGCTGGGGCGTGCACCAAAAACTGGGAGGAGCGCATAGGAAAGGTAAGACAGAAACTGGGCTGGTGGGAGCAACGCTCCCTCTCCATTGCGGGCAAAACCCTGGTCATCAGGTGTGAGGTACTCTCGGTGCTACTGTACGTGGCGCAGGTCTGGCCCATAACCCGACCCTACGCCACAGCAGTCACCCGGGCCATCTTCAAATTTATCTGGCGATCCAAGATGGACCGTGTCCGAAGGGACACCATGTACAAACCTCTGGAGAAGGGAGGGCGGAACGTACCCAACGCCTCCCTCATCCTGCTGGCCACCTTTGTGTCCAGCTGCATCAAGCTGTGCGTGGACCCCCAGTATGCAAACACCAAGTGTCACTACATACTGAGGTTCTACCTGTCCCCGGTGTTGCGAAGGATGGGCCTGGCCTCATTGCCGCGGAACGCTCCAAGTAGTTGGACCGTACCGTACCACCTGTCCTTTGTGGAAAAGTTTTTGAAGGAAAACACCTTTGACCACAAGGCAATGAAGCAGTGGTCAGCACGTAATGTCCTCGAGGCCCTCAGGGAAAAAGAGACCGTGGAGGACGTTGGATGGTTCCCTGAGCAGACTGCCAGAGTCATCTGGCAGAACGCCTCATCACCAGAACTTTCAAACAAGCACCAAGACCTAGCTTGGCTGGTGGTGAGAAGGGCCCTCCCTGTCAGATTCTTCATGCACACCCGAAGGCTCTGCACCAATGCACGCTGCCCTCGGAGTGGCTGTGGGGGAAATGAGACGGTCACACACCTCCTTGTGGAATGTGCCTTTGCAAAGAAGGTCTGGAGAGAGATGCAGTGGTATTTGTCAAGGTTTATCCCAAACAGATCTGTGACACAGGATTCTGTGCTCTACGGACTGTTTCCAGGGACACACACCGAGACAAATATCAACTGCTGCTGGAAGGTCATCAACTCGGTAAAAGACGCTCTTTGGTCTGCCCGAAACTTGCTGATCTTCCAGTGCAAAGAATTGTCCTCGACCGAGTGTTGCAGACTGGCACATTCCAAGGTCCAGGACTACGTGCTGAGGGACGCACTCAAGCTTGGGGCAGCTGCCGCCAAGGCGCAATGGGGAAAGACCACTGTGTAAAGTCTTTCCAGCAAATGTACACCGAGGGGCCGGTAACAGTGTAAAGCCCGTCGGTCTGGGCAACCAACACTCCAATGTATAAAACAAACATGCCACTGTAAATATTTAAGAAGGAATTGTAATGTTAAGAGTGATATGTGTATGACAATATCAAAATTGAATGGAAGAAAGTCAAGGCAACATGTAACCCTGCCGGAAATGTACAGTCAAGACAATTTAAAATGTTTCTGTAATGCTCATGATAAATTTTTATGAATAAAGTATATTTTTTTGAGAAAAAAAAAAAAAAAAAAAAATTTGTTCTTATCAGTTTAATATCTGATACGTCCCTTATCTGGGGACCATATATTAAATTGATTTTTGGAGCAGGGAGATGGAATAGGAGCTTGCTCCGTCCACTCCACGCATCGACCTGGTATTGCAGTATCTCCAGGAACGGTGCACACCACCCCTTTATGGGGAATTTCAAAGTCAAAAAACAGCTCAAACACATACAAATATACACTTTATTCACATTTCTTTCATCACACAACAAAACGCTTCGTCAAGTGGCTGCTGCTACTCAGCTTCTACGGGGTGTGATGAAGGATGACGAAAGGCCTCATCTTACAAGCACAAGGGGGAAAGCAAACAAATTCAAAATTGACCACCCATTTCACTGCAAAATCCTACCAACTGTCCTGGCTTGACACAATTCACACCTCTCAAACCTGGGGTTACCCCATCTCTGGATCTGTAAAGATTTAATCACCTGCTAATGGTCGCATTCCAAGCATTGTCTGGCATCTTTGAATCTGTCCATATATATGTTTCTGGAGCATACCTCTTCATTCACCTGAGGAAGGAGCAGCGCTCCGAAAGCTAGTGACATCGAAACAAACCTGTTGGACTTTAACCTGGTGTTGTAAGACTTCGTACTGTGCTCACCCCAGTCCAACGCCGGCATCTCCACATCATTTCACTGTTGAATGTGGATTACTCCGCTTCTCGGCCTTTTGGCTAAGATCAAGTGTAGTCTCATTTGATCGAGAGAAGCTGAGGATTTCCATGTCGATCGTGGATTGGAGAACTCGGAGGGATTGAAGTCGTCAAAAGAGGAAACGTTTGGAGCTTGGCCTCGGGTTTAGGCCTAACGCCGATACAGTTTCACACCCAACGTACGAGCTATGGATGCAGCTGCATCCCGACCACCAGGCTGGGGAGTGCGAAACAGTGAAGAAAACGGAGGGAGAGTCACCTTTGGACCGGAAACACTTCGTGAAGAGGGTGCTGCTCGAGTGTTGTGGGTTTAAAGCAACAGAGATCTTCTGCTTGCAAAACTTCCCCAAGAATGGTTTCTTTGATGTCACCTTCAAGAGCGTCGCAGCGTGCATCAAATTCTTGAACGTCTTCAAGGAAAAAGGTAACCAGAGTCCCTTGTCGATCCTAACTGCGGAGCCTCTGTTTACGCTACCGGCACAGCGAAATCGGGTTGTTACACTGCACACGTACAACCCCCACGTCCCTGTGTCTGATGTGCTCACGTTCCTCGCCAGGTACGCTGAGCTGAAAAGTGACAGCGTGCAAGTGAAAGACACCTTCGGCATCTGGACAAGTGAGCACCAGGTCAAGGTGACCCTAAGAACGGACAGCAACGGAGCCATCCTGCATCCCCCCTCCAATTTCGCTATTGGAGTAAATCGTGGCTACCTCTACTACGTGGGACAGCCACGAGTATGCCACACCTGTGGCAAAACGGGGCATGTTGCCGCAAACTGCAGTGTGACCTTCTGCAAGAACTGCAGGCAGGAGGGACACATGACTAAGGACTGCAAAGAAGACAAGTGCTGCAACCTGTGTGGGGAGGCCGGCCATCTTTACAGGGCCTGCCCGAAACGCGGGGCGACATACGCTGAAATCATCAGCAGCGGAGTTAAAAAGGCGACCAGAGAGGAGGTGCATACACCCTCCACCGAAAAAGATACCACGGCTCAGAATGAGGAAAAGCAACAAAAGGGCCCCCAACAAAAAGAAGAGGCCCCAGCACCTCCTGACAACCCAACCCCAGCCCCATCTGATGAGGAACACTCAATGGAAGAGGAAGAGGATGGGACAAAGAATAAAGAGCCCTGGGAAACAGTGAACAGGGACAAACGAAAGCGGAAACAAAAAAACAAACTGAAGAACCCCCCGAGGGGTAGTGGCAAAAAGCGACACCTCTCAGCCGGCGCACTTAGCGCCGACACCTCAGCCGATGAGGGAAAACAGGACAAGAATCGGCCTCAAATAAAGAGGCAAAGCACCAACGTGGAACGGAAGGCACAGACCCCCCAGACCACCGACCGGGAAGGAAACAAGGTCACAGACCAACCCCCGATAGTAACGAGCAGCAACAACCCAGGTGAAGACCGGCCTGCAACCCCAACACCTACTGACTGCCATGACGAACGCCAGGGCTACATCACCCCCCCAATGCATCTGCATCAAAATCACGGGGCCAGTACGGACCAGAACAGCTTTCTCAGCCCTGCAACTGTGCTAAAGTTTGCGAGCACCACCGGCATGCTGGGGAACATCCAACAGCTGGAACAGCCAACTGTATAGACTCTGGACTCTTGAGACTGGTAAATCTACCTTTTAATAATGGGTTTAAAAATTGCATCCATAAATGTGCGAAGCATCAAAGATACTTCGCGGTGTGTAGCCACACTCAACTATTTGGCAAATGTAAAAGCTGACCTACTGTTCCTGCAGGAGTGCGGAATCCCGCACCTCAGCAACTACAGGCGCTGGTCGAGCTGGTGGTCCCACGGGCCATCCATCTGGTCAGGAGGAAACGACTGCCGCTCCTCCGGCCTGGGTATTCTGCTGCGGGGAGGCAACTTCACCATCTCCGACGTTAAGGAGGTGGTGGGCGGGCGCCTCCTCGTAGCAGACGTGAAATACAAAAACACCCCTCTCAGACTTATAAATGTGTACGCCCCGGCCGTAAAAAGTGAGCGGCTGGCAGTCCTTCAGCAACTCCCACTGCTGTTGGCCACCTCCAAGCCGGTCATCCTGGGTGGTGACTTCAACTGCATCATCGATGCGGCTGGACGATCCAGCAAAGCCGACAGCAAACTGGACGCTACGTCCAGACTCCTGATGGAAACGGTAAAAGACGCCAAGCTGCTCGACGTCTGCAGCAACCCTGCAGACGGCGCGCAGCGTAGATACACATGGTCACGGCCAGACGGGTCCGTCCGCTCCAGGATAGACTTCTTTTTTGTGTCCCGAGCTTTCACGGTCAGGTCCACCGACGTAACGCCGGTGTTCTTCTCTGACCACTGCCTCCTACTGGCCGACTGCCACCTGCAGGAAGACCAGGGGGTAGGCAGGGGGACATGGAAGCTAAATGTAAAACTGCTGACCCCTGAGAACATCGAGGAACTCAGGAGGGATTACAAAGGTTGGAGAACCGTGAAACCCCTCTTTGAGGCCCCACATCTCTGGTGGGAAGCAATCAAGGGGAATATCAAGAGGTTTTTCATCCTCAAGGGCGTTCAAAAGGTAAGAGAGAGACGAGGGGTCATGTCCAGGCTCCAGAAAAGTATGCAAAATTTGCTCCAGCTGCAGTCGATGGGGGTGGATGTCAAGGAGGATCTCCAAGAGGTGAAGAGCCAGCAAGCCTCGCTCTACACCTCGGAGGCCTCCAAGGTTATCTTCCGTTCCAGAGTCCGCTCCGTGGAGCAGGACGAAAAGTGCTCACGCTTCTTCTTCCAAAAGGTGCACAGAGAGACCTCTGTGATCAGCAGCCTGAAGGAAGAAGATGGCTCTGAAAAGTCATCGCAGTCTGACATCCTGAGGATCAGCCAATCCTTTTATGCCGGACTGTATGACCTGAAGCCAACAGATAGCACTGTTTCCCAGACCTTCCTGTCGACTATCACGGAGGTCATAGGCGACAGCGAGCTGGAAAACCTGGACAAACCACTAACTCTGGACGAGCTGACAAAGGCCGCCAAGTCCTTCGAGACGAGTAAAACCCCCGGAAGCGACGGCTTACCGGTTGAGTTGTATTCGGCTCTGTGGGACTGGATGGGCCCAGACCTGCTGGAAGTGTACGAGAGTATGCTTCTGGAAGGCAGCATGTCAGAGTCCATGAGGAAAGGCATCATCACCCTCGTCTACAAACAGAAGGGGGAAAGGGAAGAAATTCGAAATTGGCGACCCATTTCACTGTTGAATGTGGACTACAAAATTCTAGCAAAGGTCATCGCCAATCGGGTCAGGTCTGCTCTGGAGTCGGTGATCCACCCTGACCAGACCTGTGCTGTACCCGGCAGGAAGATCTCTGATAGCCTCGCGCTACTCAGGGATACGATCGCCTACGTGCAGGACAGGGGGGTGGACACTTGCCTCATCAGCCTTGACCAGGAGAAGGCTTTTGACAGAATATCGCACACCTACATGATGGATGTGCTCTCCAAAATGGGGTTTGGGGAGGGAATTCGCAATTGGATCAAACTGCTCTACACAAACATCTATAGCGCAGTCTCAATCAATGGGTGGGAATCAGAAAAGTTCCAGATCAGATCTGGAGTCAGGCAGGGCTGCCCTCTCTCCTCTGCCCTTTTTGTGTGCTGCATAGAACCTTTTGCCGAGTCCATCAGGAGGGATCCGGGTATAAGAGGAGTGACGATCCCAGGCAGTGGAGGCATGCAAGTCAAGGCCTCCCTGTACATGGACGACGTTGCCGTCTTCTGCTCGGATCCTGCGTCTGTACGCAGGCTCTTGACCACCTGCGACCAGTTTGAACTGGCCTCTGGAGCCAAGGTAAACCGGGGCAAGAGCGAGGCCATGTTCTTTGGGAACTGGGCCGACCGGTCCTTTGTCCCCTTCACTGTCAGGTCAGATTACCTGAAGGTGCTGGGGATATGGTTCGGAGCTGCTGGGGCGTGCACCAAAAACTGGGAGGAGCGCATAGGAAAGGTAAGACAGAAACTGGGCTGGTGGGAGCAACGCTCCCTCTCCATTGCGGGCAAAACCCTGGTCATCAGGTGTGAGGTACTCTCGGTGCTACTGTACGTGGCGCAGGTCTGGCCCATAACCCGACCCTACGCCACAGCAGTCACCCGGGCCATCTTCAAATTTATCTGGCGATCCAAGATGGACCGTGTCCGAAGGGACACCATGTACAAACCTCTGGAGAAGGGAGGGCGGAACGTACCCAACGCCTCCCTCATCCTGTTGGCCACCTTTGTGTCCAGCTGCATCAAGCTGTGCGTGGACCCCCAGTATGCAAACACCAAGTGTCACTACATACTGAGGTTCTACCTGTCCCCGGTGTTGCGAAGGATGGGCCTGGCCTCATTGCCGCGGAACGCTCCAAGTAGTTGGACCGTACCGTACCACCTGTCCTTTGTGGAAAAGTTTTTGAAGGAAAACACCTTTGACCACAAGGCAATGAAGCAGTGGTCAGCACGTAATGTCCTCGAGGCCCTCAGGGAAAAGGAGACCGTGGAGGACGTTGGATGGTTCCCTGAGCAGACTGCGAGAGTCATCTGGCAGAACGCCTCATCACCAGAACTTTCAAACAAGCACCAAGACCTAGCTTGGCTGGTGGTGAGAAGGGCCCTCCCTGTCAGATTCTTCATGCACACCCGAAGGCTCTGCACCAATGCACGCTGCCCTCGGAGTGGCTGTGGGGGAAATGAGACGGTCACACACCTCCTTGTGGAATGTGCCTTTGCAAAGAAGGTCTGGAGAGAGATGCAGTGGTATTTGTCAAGGTTTATCCCAAACAGATCTGTGACACAGGACTCTGTGCTCTACGGACTGTTTCCAGGGACACACACCGAGACAAATATCAACTGCTGCTGGAAGGTCATCAACTCGGTAAAAGACGCTCTTTGGTCTGCCCGAAACTTGCTGATCTTCCAGTGCAAAGAATTGTCCTCGACCGAGTGTTGCAGACTGGCTCATTCCAAGGTCCAGGACTACGTGCTGAGGGACGCACTCAAGCTTGGGGCAGCTGCCGCCAAGGCGCAATGGGGAAAGACCACTGTGTAAAGTCTTTCCAGCAAATGTACACCGAGGGGCGCGTAACAGTGTAAAGCCCCTCGGTCTGGGCAACCAACACTCCAATGTATAAAACAAACATGCCACTGTAAATATTTAAGAAGGAATTGTAATGTAAAGAGTGATATGTGTATGACAATATCAAAATTGAATGAAAGAAAGTCAAGGCAACATGTAACCCTGCCGGAAATGTACAGTCAAGACAATTTGAAATGTTTCTGTAATGCTCATGATAAATTTTTATGAATAAAGTATATTTTTTTGGAAAAAAAAAAAAAAAAAATCTGTTCTTATCAGTTTAATATCTGATACGTCCCTTATCTGGGGACCATATATTAAATTGATTTTTGGAGCAGGGAGATGGAATAGGGGCTTGCTCCGTCCACTCCACGCATCGACCTGGTATTGCAGTATCTCCAGGAACGGTGCACACCACCCCTTTATGGGGAATTTCAAAGTCAAAAAACAGCTCAAACACATACAAATATACACTTTATTCACATTTCTTTCATCACACAACAAAACGCTTCGTCAAGTGGCTGCTGCTACTCAGCTTCTACGGGGTGTGATGAAGGATGACGAAAGGCCTCATCTTACAAGCACAAGGGGGAAAGCAAACAAATTCAAAATTGACCACCCATTTCACTGCAAAATCCTACCAACTGTCCTGGCTTGACACAATTCACACCTATGAAACCTGGGGTTACCCCATCTCTGGATCTGTAAAGATTTAATCACCTGCTAATGGTTGCATTCCAAGCATTGTCTGGCATCTTTGAATATGTCTATATATATGTTTCTGGAGCATACCTCTTCATTCACCTGAGGAAGAAGCAGCGCTCCGAAAGCTAGTGACATCGAAACAAACCTGTTGGACTTTAACCTGGTGTTGTAAGACTTCGGACTGTGCTCACCCCAGTCCAACGCCGGCATCTCCACATCATTTCACTGTTGAATGTGGATTACTCCGCTTCTCGGCCTTTTGGCTAAGATCAAGTGTAGTCTCACTTGATCGAGGGAAGCTGAGGATTTCGATGTCAATCGTGGATTGGAGAACTCGGAGGGATTGAAGTCGACAAAGAGGAAACGTTTGGAGCTTGGCTGCTATTGGTGGATCTACATGCTGGCTTAAACCTCGGGTTTAGGCCGAACGCCGATACAGTTTCACACCCAACGTACGAGCTATGGATGCAGCTGCATCCCGACCACCAGGCTGGGGAGTGCGAAACACTGTCCGAGTCACAGTGAGGAAAACGGAAGGAGAGTCACCTTTGGACCGGAAACACTTCGTGAAGAGGGTGCTGCTCGAGTGTTGTGGGTTTATAGCAACAGAGATCTTCTGCTTGCAAAACTTCCCCAAGAATGGTTTCTTTGATGTCACCTTCAAGAGCGTCGCAGCGTGCATCAAATTCTTGAACGTCTTCAAGGAAAAAGGTAACCAGAGTCCCTTGTCGATCCTGACTGCGGAGCCTCTGTTTACGCTACCGGCACAGCGAAATCGGGTTGTTACACTGCACACGTACAACCCCCACGTCCCTGTGTCTGATGTGCTCACGTTCCTCGCCAGGTACGCTGAGCTAAAAAGTGACAGCGTGCAAGTGAAAGACACCTTCGGCATCTGGACAAGTGAGCACCAGGTCAAGGTGACCCTAAGAACGGACAGCAACGGAGCCATCCTGCATCCCCCCTCCAATTTCGCTATTGGAGTAAATCGTGGCTACCTCTACTACGTGGGACAGCCACGAGTATGCCACACCTGTGGCAAAACGGGGCATGTTGCTGCAAACTGCAGTGTGACCTTCTGCAAGAACTGCAGGCAGGAGGGACACATGACTAAGGACTGCAAGGAAGACAAGTGCTGCAACCTGTGTGGGGAGGCCGGCCATCTTTACAGGGCCTGCCCGAAACGCGGGGCGACATAAGCACAGATCATCAGCAGCGGAGTCAAAAAGGCGACCAGAGAGGAGGTGCATACACCCTCCACCGAAAAAGACACCACGGTTCAGAATGAGGAAAAGCAACAGAAGGGCCCCCAACAAAAAGAGGAGGCCCCAGCACCTCCTGACAACCCAACCCCAGCCCCATCTGATGAGGAACACTCAATGGAAGAGGAAGAGGATGGGACAAAGAATAAAGAGCCCTGGGAAACCGTGAACAGGGACAAACGAAAGAGGAAACAAAAAAACAAACTGAAGAACCCCTTGAGGGGTAGTGGCAAAAAGCGACACCTCTCAGCCGGCGCACTTAGTGCCGACACCTCATCCGATGAGGGAAAACAGGACAAGAATCGGCCGCAAATAAAGAGGCAAAGCACCGACGTGGAACGGATGGCACAGACCCCCCAGACCACCGACCGGGAAGAAAACAAGGTCACAGACCAACCCCCGATAGCAACGAGCAGCAACAACCCAGGTGAAGACCGGCCTGCAACCCCAACACCTACTGACTGCCACGACGAACCCCAGGGCTACACCACCACCCCAATGCATCTGCATCAAAATCACGGGGCCAGTACGGACCAGAACAGTTTTCTCAGCCCTGCAACTGTGCTAAAGTTTGCGAGCACCACCGGCATGCTGGGGAACATTCAACAGCTGGAACAGCCAACTGTATAGACTCTGGACTCTTGAGACTGGTAAATCTATCTTTTTATAATGGGTTTAAAAATTGCATCCATAAATGTGCGAAGCATCAAAGATACTTCGCGGTGTGAAGCCACACTCAACTATCTGGCAAATGTAAAAGCTGACCTACTGTTCCTGCAGGAGTGCGGAATTCCGCACCTCAGCAACTACAGGCGCTGGTCGAGCTGGTGGTCCCACGGGCCATCCATCTGGTCAGGAGGAAACGACTGCCGCTCCTCCGGCCTGGGTATTCTGCTGCGGGGAGGCAACTTCACCATCTCCGACGTTAAGGAGGTGGTGGGCGGGCGCCTCCTCGTAGCAGACGTGAAATACAAAAACACCCCTCTCAGACTTATTAATGTGTACGCCCCGGCCGTAAAAAGTGAGCGGCTGGCAGTCCTTCAGCAACTCCCACTGCTGTTGGCCACCTCCAAGCCGGTCATCCTGGGTGGTGACTTCAACTGCATCATCGATGCGGCTGGACGATCCAGCAAAGCCGACAGCAAACTGGACGCTACGTCCAGACTCCTGATGGAAACGGTAAAAGACGCCAAGCTGCTCGACGTCTGCAGCAACCCTGCAGACGGCGCGCAGCGTAGATACACATGGTCACGGCCAGACGGGTCCGTCCGCTCCAGGATAGACTTCTTTTTTGTGTCCCGAGCTTTCACGGTCAGGTCCACCGACGTAACGCCGGTGTTCTTCTCTGACCACTGCCTCCTACTGGCCGACTGCCACCTGCAGGAAGCCCAGGGGGTAGGCAGGGGGACGTGGAAGCTAAATGTAAAACTGCTGACCCCTGAGAACATCGAGGAACTCAGGAGGGATTACAAAGGTTGCAGAACCGTGAAACCCCTCTTTGAGGCCCCACATCTCTGGTGGGAAGCAATCAAGGGGAATATCAAGAGGTTTTTCATCCTCAAGGGCGTTCAAAAGGTGAGAGAGAGACGAGGGGTCATGTCCAGGCTCCAGAAAAGTATGCAAAATTTGCTCCAGCTGCAGTCGATGGGGGTGGATGTCAAGGAGGATCTCCAAGAGGTGAAGAGCCAGCAAGCCTCGCTCTACACCTCGGAGGCCTCCAAGGTTATCTTCCGTTCCAGAGTCCGCTCCGTGGAGCAGGACGAAAAGTGCTCACGCTTCTACTTCCAAAAGGTGCACAGAGAGACCTCTGTGATCAGCAGCCTGAAGGAAGAAGATGGCTCTGAAAAGTCATCGCAGTCTGACATCCTGAGGATCAGCCAATCCTTTTATGCCGGACTGTACGACCTGAAGCCAACAGATAGCACTGTTTCCCAGACCTTCCTGTCGACTATCACGGAGGTCATAGGCGACAGCGAGCTGGAAAACCTGGACAAACCACTAACTCTGGACGAGCTGACAAAGGCCGCCAAGTCCTTCGAGACGAGTAAAACTCCCGGAAGCGACGGCTTACCGGTTGAGTTGTATTCGGCTCTGTGGGACTGGATGGGCCCAGACCTGCTGGAAGTGTATGAGAGTATGCTTCTGGAAGGCAGCATGTCAGAGTCCATGAGGAAAGGCATCATCACCCTCATCTGCAAGCAGAAGGGGGAAAGGGAAGAAATTCGAAATTGGCGACCCATTTCACTGTTGAATGTGGACTACAAAATTCTAGCAAAGGTCATCGCCAATCGGGTCAGGTCTGCTCTGGAGTCGGTGATCCACCCTGACCAGACCTGTGCTGTACCCGGCAGGAAGATCTCTGATAGCCTCGCGCTACTCAGGGATACGATCGCCTACGTGCAGGACAGGGGGGTGGAGACTTGCCTCATCAGCCTTGACCAGGAGAAGGCTTTTGACAGAATATCGCACACCTACATGATGGATGTGCTCTCCAAAATGGGGTTTGGGGAGGGAATTCGCAATTGGATCAAACTGCTCTACACAAACATCGATAGCGCAGTCTCAATCAATGGGTGGGAATCAGAAAAGTTCCAGATCAGATCTGGAGTCAGGCAGGGCTGCCCTCTCTCCTCTGCCCTTTTTGTGTGCTGCATAGAACCTTTTGCCGAGTCCATCAGGAGGGATCCGGGCATAAGAGGAGTGACGATCCCAGGCAGTGGAGGCATGCAAGTCAAGGCCTCCCTGTACATGGACGACATTGCCGTCTTCTGCTCGGATCCTGCGTCTGTACGCAGGCTCTTGACCACCTGCGACCAGTTTGAACTGGCCTCTGGAGCCAAGGTAAACCGTGGCAAGAGCGAGGCCATGTTCTTTGGGAACTGGGCCGACCGGTCCTTTGTCCCCTTCACTGTCAGGTCAGATTACCTGAAGGTGCTGGGGATATGGTTCGGAGCTGCTGGGGCGTGCACCAAAAACTGGGAGGAGCGCATAGGAAAGGTAAGACAGAAACTGGGCTGGTGGGAGCAACGCTCCCTCTCCATTGCGGGCAAAACCCTGGTCATCAGGTGTGAGGTACTCTCGGTGCTACTGTACGTGGCGCAGGTCTGGCCCATAACTCGACCCTACGCCACAGCAGTCACCCGGGCCATCTTCAAATTTATCTGGCGATCCAAGATGGACCGTGTCCGAAGGGACACCATGTACAAACCTCTGGAGAAGGGAGGGCGGAACGTACCCAACGCCTCCCTCATCCTGTTGGCCACCTTTGTGTCCAGCTGCATCAAGCTGAGCGTGGACCCCCAGTATGCAAACACCAAGTGTCACTACATACTGAGGTTCTACCTGTCCCCGGTGTTACGAAGGATGGGCCTGGCCTCATTGCCGCGGAACGCTCCAAGTAGTTGGACCGTACCGTACCACCTGTCCTTTGTGGAAAAGTTTTTGAAGGAAAACACCTTTGACCACAAGGCAATGAAGCAGTGGTCAGCACGTAATGTCCTCGAGGCCCTCAGGGAAAAAGAGACCGTGGAGGACGTTGGATGGTTCCCTGAGCAGACTGCCAGAGTCATCTGGCAGAACGCCTCATCACCAGAACTTTCAAACAAGCACCAAGACCTAGCTTGGCTGGTGGTGAGAAGGGCCCTCCCTGTCAGATTCTTCATGCACACCCGAAGGCTCTGCACCAATGCACGCTGCCCTCGGAGTGGCTGTGGGGGAAATGAGACGGTCACACACCTCCTTGTGGAATGTGCCTTTGCAAAGAAGGTCTGGAGAGAGATGCAGTGGTATTTGTCAAGGTTTATCCCAAACAGATCTGTGACACAGGACTCTGTGCTCTACGGACTGTTTCCAGGGACACACACCGAGACAAATATCAACTGCTGCTGGAAGGTCATCAACTCGGTAAAAGACGCTCTTTGATCTGCCCGAAACTTGCTGATCTTCCAGTGCAAAGAATTGTCCTCGACCGAGTGTTGCAGACTGGCACATTCCAAGATCCAGGACTACGTGCTGAGGGACGCACTCAAGCTTGGGGCAGCTGGCGCCAAGGCGCAATGGGGAAAGACCACTGTGTAAAGTCTTTACAGCAAATGTACACCGAGGGGCCGGTAACAGTGTAAAGCCCCTCGGTCGGGGCAACCAACACTCCAATGTATAAAACAAACATGCCACTGTAAATATTTAAGAAGGAATTGTAATGTAAAGAGTGATATGTGTACGACAATATCAAAAGTGAATGAAAGAAAGTCAAGGCAACATGTAACCCTGCCGGAAATGTACAGTCAAGACAATTTGAAATGTTTCTGTAATGCTCATGATAAATTTTTATGAATAAAGTATATTTTTTTGAAAAAAAAAAAAAAAAAAAATCTGTTCTTATCAGTTTAATATCTGATACGTCCCTTATCTGGGGACCATGTATTAAATTGATTTTTGGAGCAGGGAGATGGAATAGGGGCTTGCTCCGTCCACTCCACGCATCGACCTGGTATTGCAGTATCTCCAGGAACGGTGCACACCACCCCTTTATGGGGAATTTCAAAGTCAAAAAACAGCTCAAACACATACAAATATACACTTTATTCACATTTCTTTCATCACACAACAAAACGCTTCGTCAAGTGGCTGCTGCTACTCAGCTTCTACGGGGTGTGATGAAGGATGACGAAAGGCCTCATCTTACAAGCACAAGGGGGAAAGCAAACAAATTCAAAATTGACCACCCATTTCACTGCAAAATCCTACCAACTGTCCTGGCTTGACACAATTCACACCTATGAAACCTGGGGTTACCCCATCTCTGGATCTGTAAAGATTTAATCACCTGCTAATGGTCGCATTCCAAGCATTGTCTGGCATCTTTGAATCTGTCTATATATATGTTTCTGGAGCATACCTCTTCATTCACCTGAGGAAGGAGCAGCGCTCCGAAAGCTAGTGACATCGAAACAAACCTGTTGGACTTTAACCTGGTGTTGTAAGACTTCGTACTGTGCTCACCCCAGTCCAACGCCGGCATCTCCACATCATTTCACTGTTGAATGTGGATTACTCCGCTTCTCGGCCTTTTGGCTAAGATCAAGTGTAGACTCATTTGATCGAGAGAAGCTGAGGATTTCCATGTCGATCGTGGATTGGAGAACTCGGAGGGATTGAAGTCGTCAAAGAGGAAACGTTTGGAGCTTGGCTGCTATTGGTGGATCTACATGCTGGCCTAAACCTCGGGTTTAGGCCTAACGCCGATACAGTTTCACACCCAACGTACGAGCTATGGATGCAGCTGCATCCCGACCACCAGGCTGGGGAGTGCGAAACACTGTCCGAGTCACAGTAAAGAAAACGGAGGGAGAGTCACCTTTGGACCGGAAACACTTCGTGAAGAGGGTGCTGCTCGAGTGTTGTGGGTTTAAAGCAACAGAGATCTTCTGCTTGCAAAACTTCCCCAAGAATGGCTTCTTTGATGTCACCTTCAAGAGCGTCGCAGCGTGCATCAAATTCTTGAACGTCTTCAAGGAAAAAGGGAACCAGAGTCCCCTGTCGATCCTGACTGCGGAGCCTCTGTTTACGCTACCGGCACAGCGAAATCGGGTTGTTACACTGCACACGTACAACCCCCACGTCCCTGTGTCTGATGTGCTCACGTTCCTCGCCAGGTACGCTGAGCTGAAAAGTGACAGCGTGCAAGTGAAAGACACCTTCGGCATCTGGACAAGTGAGCACCAGGTCAAGGTGACCCTAAGAATGGACAGCAACGGAGCCATCCTGCATCCCCCCTCCAATTTCGCTATTGGAGTAAATCGTGGCTACCTCTACTACGTGGGACAGCCACGAGTATGCCACGCATGTGGCAAAACGGGGCATGTTGCCGCAAACTGCAGTGTGACCTTCTGCAAAAACTGCAGGCAGGAGGGACACATGACTAAGGACTGCAAGGAAGACAAGTGCTGCAACCTGTGTGGGGAGGCCGGCCATCTTTACAGGGCCTGCCCGAAACGCGGGGCGACATACGCTCAAATCATCAGCAGCGGAGTTAAAAAGGCGACCAGAGAGGAGGTGCATACACCCTCCACCGAAAAAGACACCACGCTTCAGAATGAGGAAAAGCAACAGAGGGCCCCCAACAAAAAGAGGAGACCCCAGCACCTCCTGACAAACCAACCCCAGCCTCATCTGATGAGGAACACTCAATGGAAGAGGAAGAGGATGGGACAAAGAATAAAGAGCCCTGGGAAACCGTGAACAGGTACAAATGAAAGAGAAAACAAAAAAACAAACTGAAGAACCCCCTGAGGGGTAGTGGCAAAAAGCGACACCTCTCAGCCGGGGCACTTAGTGCCGACACCTCATCCGATGAGGGAAAACAGGACAAGAATCGGCCTCAGATAAAGAGGCAAAGCACCAACGTGGAACGGAAGGCACAGACCCCCCAGACCACCGACCGGGAAGAAAACAAGGTCACAGACCAACCCCCGATAGCAACGAGCAGCAACAACCCAGGTGAAGACCGGCCTGCAACCCCAACACCTACTGACTGCCACGACGAACCCCAGGGCTACACCACCCCCCCAATGCATCTGCATCAAAATCACGGGGCCAGTACGGACCAGAACAGTTTTCTCAGCCCTGCAACTGTGCTAAAGTTTGCGAGCACCACCGGCATGCTGGGGAACATTCAACAGCTGGAACAGCCAACTGTATAGACTCTGGACTCTTGAGACGGGTAAATCTATCTTTTTATAATGGGTTTAAAAATTGCATCCATAAATGTGCGAAGCATCAAAGATATTTCGCGGTGTGTAGCCACACTCAACTATTTGGCAAATGTAAAAGCTGACCTACTGTTCCTGCAGGTGTGCGGAATTCCGCACCTCAGCAACTACAGGCGCTGGTCGAGCTGGTGGTCCCACGGGCCATCCATCTGGTCAGGAGGAAACGACTGCCGCTCCTCCGGCCTGGGTATTCTGCTGCGGGGAGGCAACTTCACCATCTCCGACGTTAAGGAGGTGGTGGGCGGGCGCCTCCTCGTAGCAGACGTGAAATACAAAAACACCCCTCTCAGACTTATTAATGTGTACGCCCCGGCCGTAAAAAGTGAGCGGCTGGCAGTTCTTCAGCAACTCCCACTGCTGTTGGCCACCTCCAAGCCGGTCATCCTGGGTGGTGACTTCAACTGCATCATCGATACGGCTGGACGATCCAGCAAAGCCGACAGCAAACTAGACGCTACGTCCAGACTCCTGATGGAAACGGTAAAAGACGCCAAGCTGCTCGACGTCTGCAGCAACCCTGCAGACGGCGCGCAGCGTAGATACACATGGTCACGGCCAGACGGGTCCGTCCGCTCCAGGATAGACTTCTTTTTTGTGTCCCGAGCTTTCACGGTCAGGTCCACCGACGTAACGCCGGTGTTCTTCTCTGACCACTGCCTTCTACTGGCCGACTGCCACCTGCAGGAAGGCCAGGGGGTAGGCAGGGGGACGTGGAAGCTAAATGTAAAACTGCTGACCACTGAGAACATCGAGGAACTCAGGAGGGATTACAAAGGTTGGAGAACCGTGAAACCCCTCTTTGAGGCCCCACATCTCTGGTGGGAAGCAATCAAGGGGAATATCAAGAGGTTTTTCATCCTCAAGGGCGTTCAAAAGGTGAGAGAGAGACGAGGGGTCATGTCCAGGCTCCAGAAAAGTATGCATAATTTGCTCCAGCTGCAGTCGATGGGGGTGGATGTCAAGGAGGATCTCCAAGAGGTGAAGAGCCAGCAAGCCTCGCTCTACACCTCGGAGGCCTCCAAGGTTATCTTCCGTTCCAGAGTCCGCTCCGTGGAGCAGGACGAAAAGTGCTCACGCTTCTTCTTCCAAAAGGTGCACAGAGAGACCTCTGTGATCAGCAGCCTGAAGGAAGAAGATGGCTCTGAAAAGTCATCGCAGTCTGACATCCTGAGGATCAGCCAATCCTTTTATGCCAGACTGTATGACCTGAAGCCAACAGATAGCACTGTTTCCCAGACCTTCCTGTCGACTATCACGGAGGTCATAGGCGACAGCGAGCTGGAAAACCTGGACAAACCACTAACTCTGGACGAGCCGACAAAGGCCGCCAAGTCCTTTGAGACGAGTAAAACTCCCGGAAGCGACGGCTTACCGGTTGAGTTGTATTCGGCTCTGTGGGACTGGATGGGCCCAGACCTGCTGGAAGTGTACGAGAGTATGCTTCTGGAAGGCAGCATGTCAGAGTCCATGAGGAAAGGCATCATCACCCTCATCTACAAGCAGAAGGGGGAAATGGAAGAAATTCGAAATTGGCGACCCATTTCACTGTTGAATGTGGACTACAAAATTCTAGCAAAGGTCATCGCCAATCGGGTCAGGTCTGCTCTGGAGTCGGTGATCCACCCTGACCAGACCTGTGCTGTACCCGGCAGGAAGATCTCTGATAGCCTCGCGCTACTCAGGGATACGATCGCCTACGTGCAGGACAGGGGGGTGGACACTTGCCTCATCAGCCTTGACCAGGAGAAGGCTTTTGACAGAATATCGCACACCTACATGATGGATGTGCTCTCCAAAATGGGGTTTGGGGAGGGAATTCGCAATTGGATCAAACTGCTCTACACAAACATCTATAGCGCAGTCTCAATCAATGGGTGGGAATCAGAAAAGTTCCAGATCAGATCTGGAGTCAGGCAGGGCTGCCCTCTCTCCTCTGCCCTTTTTGTGTGCTGCATAGAACCTTTTGCCGAGTCCATCAGGAGGGATCCGGGTATAAGAGGAGTGACGATCCCAGGCAGTGGAGGCACGCAAGTCAAGGCCTCCCTGTACATGGACGACGTTGCCGTCTTCTGCTCGGATCCTGCGTCTGTGCGCAGGCTCTTGACCACCTGCGACCAGTTTGAACTGGCCTCGGGAGCCAAGGTAAACCGGGGCAAGAGCGAGGCCATGTTCTTTGGGAACTGGGCCGACCGGTCCTTTGTCCCCTTCACCGTCAGGTCAGATTACCTGAAGGTGCTGGGGATATGGTTCGGAGCTGCTGGGGCGTGCACCAAAAACTGGGAGGAGCGCATAGGAAAGGTAAGACAGAAACTGGGCTGGTGGGAGGAACGCTCCCTCTCCATTGCGGGCAAAACCCTGGTCATCAGGTGTGAGGTACTCTCGGTGCTACTGTACGTGGCGCAGGTCTGGCCCATAACCCGACCTTACGCCACAGCAGTCACCCGGGCCATCTTCAAATTTATCTGGCGATCCAAGATGGACCGTGTCCGAAGGGACACCATGTACAAACCTCTGGAGAAGGGAGGGCGGAACGTACCCAACGCCTCCCTCATCCTGTTGGCCACCTTTGTGTCCAGCTGCATCAAGCTGTGCGTGGACCCCCAGTTTGCAAACACCAAGTGTCACTACATACTGAGGTTCTACCTGTCCCCGGTGTTGCGAAGGATGGGCCTGGCCTCATTGCCGCGGAACGCTCCAAGTAGTTGGACCGTACCGTACCACCTGTCCTTTGTGGAAAAGTTTTTGAAGGAAAACACCTTTGACCACAAGGCAATGAAGCAGTGGTCAGCACGTAATGTCCTCGAGGCCCTCAGGGAAAAAGAGACCGTGGAGGACGTTGAATGGTTCCCTGAGCAGACTGCCAGAGTCATCTGGCAGAACGCCTCATCACCAGAACTTTCAAACAAGCACCAAGACCTAGCTTGGCTGGTGGTGAGAAGGGCCCTCCCTGTCAGATTCTTCATGCACACCCGAAGGCTCTGCACCAATGCACGCTGCCCTCGGAGTGGCTGTGGGGGAAATGAGACGGTCACACACCTCCTTGTGGAATGTGCCTTTGCAAAGAAGGTCTGGAGAGAGATGCAGTGGTATTTGTCAAGGTTTATCCCAAACAGATCTGTGACACAGGACTCTGTGCTCTACGGACTGTTTCCAGGGACACACACCGAGACAAATATCAACTGCTGCTGGAAGGTCATCAACTCGGTAAAAGACGCTCTTTGGTCTGCCCGAAACTTGCTGATCTTCCAGTGCAAAGAATTGTCCTCGACCGAGTGTTGCAGACTGGCACATTCCAAGGTCCAGGACTAGGTGCTGAGGGACGCACTCAAGCTTGGGGCAGCTGCCGCCAAGGCGCAATGGGGAAAGACCACTGTGTAAAGTCTTTCCAGCAAATGTACACCGAGGGGCCGGTAACAGTGTAAAGCCCCTCGGTCGGGGCAACCAACACTCCAATGTATAAAACAAACATGCCACTGGAAATATTTAAGAAGGAATTGTAATGTAAAGAGTGATATGTGTACGACAATATCAAAAGTGAATGAAAGAAAGTCAAGGCAACATGTAACCCTGCCGGAAATGTACAGTCAAGACAATTTGAAATGTTTCTGTAATGCTCATGATAAATTTTTATGAATAAAGTATATTTTTTTGAAAAAAAAAAAAAAAAAAATCTGTTCTTATCAGTTTAATATCTGATACGTCCCTTATCTGGGGACCATATATTAAATTGATTTTTGGAGCAGGGAGATGGAATAGGGGCTTGCTCCGTCCACTCCACGCATCGACCTGGTATTGCAGTATCTCCAGGAACGGTGCACACCATCCCTTTATGGGGAATTTCAAAGTCAAAAAACAGCTCAAACACATACAAATATACACTTTATTCACATTTCTTTCATCACACAACAAAACGCTTCGTCAAGTGGCTGCTGCTACTCAGCTTCTACCTGGCCCCGGTATGATGAAGGATGACGAAAGGCATCATCACCCTCATCTTACAAGCACAAGGGGGAAAGCAAACAAATTCAAAATTTACCACCCATTTCACTGCAAAATCCTACCAACTGTCCTGGCTTGACACAATTCACACCTCTCAAACCTGGGGTTACCCCATCTCTGGATCTGTAAAGATTTAATCACCTGCTAATGGTCGCATTCCAAGCATTGTCTGGCATCTTTGAATCTGTCCATATATATGTTTCTGGAGCATACCTCTTCATTCACCTGAGGAATGAGCAGCGCTCCGAAAGCTAGTGACATCGAAACAAACCTGTTGGACTTTAACCTGGTGTTGTAAGACTTCGTACTGTGCTCACCCCAGTCCAACGCCGGCATCTCCACATCATTTCACTGTTGAATGTGGATTACTCCGCTTCTCGGCCTTTTGGCTAAGATCAAGTGTAGACTCATTTGATCGAGAGAAGCTGAGGATTTCCATGTCGATCGTGGATTGGAGAACTCCGAGGGATTGAAGTCGTCAAAGAGGAAACGTTTGGAGCTTGGCTGCTATTGGTGGATCTACATGCTGGCCTAAGCCTCGGGTTTAGGCCTAACGCCGATACAGTTTCACACCCAACGTACGAGCTATGGATGCAGCTGCATCCCGACCACCAGGCTGGGGAGTGCGAAACACTGTCCGAGTCACAGTAAAGAAAACGGAGGGTGAGTCACCTTTGGACCGGAAACACTTCGTGAAGAGGGTGCTGCTCGAGTGTTGTGGGTTTGAAGCAACAGAGATCTTCTGCTTGCAAAACTTCCCCAAGAATGGTTTCTTTGATGTCACCTTCAAGAGCGTCGCAGCGTGCATCAAATTCTTGAACGTCCTCAAGGAAAAAGGTAACCAGAGTCCCTTGTCGATCCTGACTGCGGAGCCTCAATTTACGCTACCGGCACAGCGAAATCGGGTTGTTACACTGCACACGTACAACCCCCACGTCCCTGTGTCTGATGTGCTCACGTTCCTCGCCAGGTACGCTGAGCTGAAAAGTGACAGCGTGCAAGTGAAAGACACCTTCGGCATCTGGACAAGTGAGCACCAGGTCAAGGTGACCCTAAGAACGGACAGCAACGGAGCCATCCTGCATCCCCCCTCCAATTTCGCTATTGGAGTAAATCGTGGCTACCTCGACTACGTGGGACAGCCACGAGTATGCCACACCTGTGGCAAAACGGGGCATGTTGCCGCAAACTGCAGTGTGACCTTCTGCAAGAACTGCAGGCAGGAGGGACACATGACTAAGGACTGCAAGGAAGACAAGTGCTGCAACCTGTGTGGGGAGGCCGGCCATCTTTACAGGGCCTGCCCGAAACGCGGGGCGACATATGCACAGATCATCAGCAGCGGAGTCAAAAAGGCGACTAGAGAGGAGGTGCATACACCCTCCACCGAAAAAGACACCACGGTTCAGAATGAGGAAAAGCAACAGAAGGGCCCCCAACAAAAAGAGGAGGCCCCAGCACCTCCTGACAACCCAACCCCAGCCCCATCTGATGAGGAACACTCAATGGAAGAGGAAGAGGATGGGACAAAGAATAAAGAGCCCTGGGAAACAGTGAACAGGGACAAACGAAAGAGGAAACAAAAAAACAAACTGAAGAACCCCCTGAGGGGTAGCGGCAAAAAGCGACACCTCTCAGCCGGCGCACTTAGTGCCGACACCTCATCCGATGAGGGAAAACAGGACAAGAATCGGCCTCAGATAAAGAGGCAAAGCACCAACGTGGAACGGAAGGCACAGACCCCCCAGACCACCGACCGGGAAGAAAACAAGGTCACAGACCAACCCCCGATAGCAACGAGCAGCAACAACCCAGGTGAAGACCGGCCTGCAACCCCAACACCTACTGACTGCCACGACGAACCCCAGGGCTACACCACCCCCCCAATGCATCTGCATCCAAATCACGGGGCCAGTACGGACCAGAACAGTTTTCTCAGCCCTGCAACTGTGCTAAGGTTTGCGAGCACCACCGGCATGCTGGGGAACATTCAACAGCTGGACCAGCCAACTGTATAGACTCTGGACTCTTGAGACTGGTAAATCTATCTTTTTATAATGGGTTTAAAAATTGCATCCATAAATGTGCGAAGCATCAAAGATACTTTGCGGTGTGTAGCCACACTCAACCATTTGGCAAATGTAAAAGCTGACCTACTGTTCCTGCAGGAGTGCGGAATTCCGCACCTCAGCAACTACAGGCGCTGGTCGAGCTGGTGGTCCCACGGGCCATCCATCTGGTCAGGAGGAAACGACTGCCGCTCCTCCGGCCTGGGTATTCTGCTGCGGGGAGGCAACTTCACCATCTCCGACGTTAAGGAGGTGGTGGGCGGGCGCCTCCTCGTAGCAGACGTGAAATACAAAAACACCCCTCTCAGACTTATTAATGTGTACGCCCCGGCCGTAAAAAGTGAGCGGCTGGCAGTTCTTCAGCAACTCCCACTGCTGTTGGCCACCTCCAAGCCGGTCATCCTGGGTGGTGACTTCAACTGCATCATCGATGCGGCTGGACGATCCAGCAAAGCCGACACCAAACTAGACGCTACGTCCAGACTCCTGATGGAAACGGTAAAAGACGCCAAGCTGCTCGACGTCTGCAGCAACCCTGCTGTCACGGCCAGGCGGGTCCGTCCGCTCCAGGATAGACTTCTCTTTTGTGTCCCGAGCTTTCACGGTCAGGTTCACCGACGTAAGGCCGGTGTTCTTCTCTGACCACTGCCTCCTACTGGCCGACTGCCACCTGCAGGAAGACCATGGGGTAGGCAGGGGGACATGGAAGCTAAATGTAAAACTGCTGACCCCTGAGAACCTCGAGGAACTCAGGAGGGATTACAAAGGTTGGAGAACCGTGAAACCCCTCTTTGAGGCCTCACATGTCTGGTGGGAAGCAATCAAGGGGAATATCAAGAGGTTTTTCATCCTCAAGGGCGTTCAAAAGGTGAGAGAGAGACGAGGGGTCATGTCCAGGCTCCAGAAAAGTATGCAAAATTTGCTCCAGCTGCAGGCGATGGGGGTGGATGTCAAGGAGGATCTCCAAGAGGTGAAGAGCCAGCAAGTCTCGCTCTACACCTCGGAGGCCTCCAAGGTTATCTTCCGTTCCAGAGTCCACTCCGTGGAGCAGGACGAAAAGTGCTCACGCTTCTTCTTCCAAAAGGTGCACAGAGAGACCTCTGTGATCAGCAGCCTGAAGGAAGAAGATTGCTCTGTAGAGTCATCGCAGTCTGACATCCTGAGGATCAGCCAATCCTTTTATGCCGGACTGTATGACCTGAAGCCAACAGACAGCACTGTTTCCCAGACTTTCCTGTCGACTATCACGGAGGTCATAGGCGACAGCGAGCTGGAAAACCTGGACAAACCACTAACTCTGGACGAGCTGACAAAGGCCATCAAGTCCTTCGAGACGAGTAAAACTCCCGGAAGCGACGGCTTACCGGTTGAGTTGTATTCGGCTCTGTGGGACTGGATGGGCCCAGACCTGCTGGAAGTGTACGAGAGTATGCTTCTGGAAGGCAGCATGTCAGAGTCCATGAGGAAAGGCATCATCACCCTCATCTACAAGCAGAAGGGGGAAAGGGAAGAAATTCGAAATTGGCGACCCATTTCACTGTTGAATGTGGAGTACAAAATTCTAGCCAAGGTCATCGCCAATCGGGTCAGGTCTGCTCTGGAGTCGGTGATCCACCCTAACCAGACCTGTGCTGTACCCGGCAGGAAGATCACAGATAGCCTCGCACTACTCAGGGATACGATCGCCTACGTGCAGGACAGGGGGGTGGACACTTGCCTCGTCAGCCTTGACCAGGAGAAGGCTTTTGACAGAATATCGCACACCTACATGATGGATGTGCTCTCCAAAATGGGGTTTGGGGAGGGAATTCGCAATTGGATCAAACTGCTCTACACAAACATCTATAGCGCAGTCTCAATCAATGGGTGTGAATCAGAAAAGTTCCAGATCAAATCCGGAGTCAGGCAGGGCAGCCCTCTCTCCTCTGCCCTTTTTGTGTGCTGCATAGAACATTTTGCCGAGTCTATCAGGAAGGATCCGGGTATAAGAGGAGTGACGATCCCAGGCAGTGGAGGCATGCAAGTCAAGGCCTCCCTGTACATGGACGACGTTGCCGTCTTCTGCTCGGATCCTGCGTCTGTACGCAGGCTCTTAACCACCTGCGACCAGTTTGAACTGGCCTCGGGAGCCAAGGTAAATCGCGGCAAGAGCGAGGCCATGTTCTTTGGGAACTGGGCCGACCGGTCCTTTGTCCCCTTCACTGTCAGGTCAGATTACCTGAAGGTGCTGGGGATATGTTTCGGAGCTGCTGGGGCGTGCACCAATAACTGGGAGGAGCGCATAGCAAAGGTAAGACAGAAACTGGGCTGGTGGGAGCAACGCTCCCTCTCCATTGCGGGCAAAACCTTGGTCATCAGGTGTGAGGCACTCTCGGTGCTACTGTACGTGGCGCTGGTCTGGCCCATAACCCGACCCTACGCCACAGCAGTCACCAGGGCCATCTTCAAATTCATCTGGAGATCCAAGATGGACCATGTCCGAAGGGACACCATGTACAAACCTCTGGAGAAGGGAGGGCGGAACGTACCCAACGCCTCCCTCATCCTGTTGGCCACCTTTGTGTCCAGCTGCATCAAGCTGTGCGTGGACCCCCAGTATGCAAACACCAAGTGTCACTACATACTGAGGTTCTACCTGTCCCCGGTGTTACGAAGGATGGGCCTGGCCTCATTGCCGCGGAACGCTCCAAGTAGTTGGACCGTGCCGTACCACCTGTCCCTCGTGGAAACATGTTTGAAGGAAAACACCTTTTTTGAAAAAAAATATATTTATTAAGAATTTTTTCACAAAATTTTCCACCCTTACAAACAAACCCCCCCACCCCCCGTAACAAAAAGAAAGAAAGCTCACATAGCAAGACATGAACATGGTAAATTGATTTGATACAGAGCTTTGTACATTGGATTCCTCCCGTACATGTCAGTTTTCCGGCTCTTTCATGTATTTTCTTGCTCAAATGCCCCCCAAATAAACCCCCTTCCCCCTCCCTCCCTCATCCCCCCCCCCCCCCCATGAAAGATATCCCCCCCTTCCCCCCCGCTCCCCTCCCCCCCTGAGTTGCTGCTGCTGACTGACCTTCATCTGACACTCCACGAGATATTCTAGGAATGGTTGCCACCGCCTGTAGAACCCCTGCGCAGACCCTCTCAAGGCAAACTTTATCCTCTCCAACTTAATAAACCCTGCCATATCATTTATCCAGGCCTCCACGCTGGGGGGCTTCGCCTCCTTCCACATTAGCAAGATCCTTCGCCGGGCTACTAGGGACGCAAAGGCCAGAATGCCGGCCTCTTTCGCCTCCTGCACTCCCGGTTCGTCCACTACTCCAAATATTGCTAGCCCCCAGCTTGGCTTGACCCGGACTTTCACCACCTGAGATATTGCTCCCGCCACTCCTCTCCAGAACCCCTCCAGTGCCGGGCATGACCAAAACATATGGACATGGTTCGCCGGACTTCCTGAGCACCTCCCACATCTGTCCTCTACCCCAAAGAACCTACTAAGCCTCGCCCCCGTCATATGTGCTCTATGAACAACCTTAAATTGAATCAGGCTAAGCCTGGCACACGAAGAAGAGGAATTAACCCTACTTAGGGCATCAACCCATAGCCCCTCCTCAATCTCCTCCCCCAGCTCCTCCTCCCATTTACCCTTCAGCTCCTCCACCTTGCCCTCTCCGACCCATACACCCAAAATCACCCTATCTTGAATCTCCTGTGCCGGGAGCAACGGGAATTCCCTCACCTGTCGCCTCACAAACGCCCTCACTTGCATGTACCTGAAAGCATTTCCCGGGGGTAGCCCAAACATCTCCTCCAGTGCCCCTAGGCTCGCAAACGTCCCATCAATAAACAGGTCCCCCATTCTTCTAATCCCTGCCCGATACCAGCTCTGAAGCCCCCCGTCCATCCTCCCTGGGACAAACCAATGGTTACCCCTGATCGGGGGCCACACCGAGGCTCCCATTGCACCCCTGCGCCATCTCCACTGGCCCCAGATCTTTAGCGTTGCCGCCACAACCGGGCTCGTGGTATACTTTGTCGGCGAGAGCGGCAGCGGTGCCGTCACCAGCGCCCCCAGGCTCGTTCCTTTGCAGGACGCCATCTCCAACCTCTTCCATGCTGCCCCCTCTCCCTCCATCACCCACTTACAGATCATCGCCACATTGGCTGCCCAGTAGTAGCCACCCAGATTCTGCCCTACTGCGCTCCAGAAACCCCCTCCTTACCCGCGGGGTCTTATTCGCCAACACAAACCCTGTAATGCTCCTGCCTACCCTCTTAAAAAAGGCCTTGGTGATCACGATTGCAAGGCACTGGAACACAAAAAGAAACCTCGGGAGGACCACCATTTTGACCAACTGCACTCTACCCGCTAGTGAGAGCGGCAACATGTCCCATCGTTTGAAGTCCTCCTCCATCTGCTCCACCAGCCTCGTCAAATTAAGTTTATGTAGGGCCCCCCAACTCCGAGCTATTTGGATCCCCAAGTACCAAAAGCTCTTTTCCGCCCTCCTCAACGGTAGGTCGTCTATCCCCTTTCCTGGTCTCCTGACTGTACTACAAAGAGCTCACTCTTCCCTACATTGAGCTTATAGCCCGAAAAATCCACAAACTCCCTTAGAGTCTGCATGACCTCCACCATCCCCTCCACTGGATCCGCCACATACAACAACAGGTCGTCTGCATAAAGCGACACTCGATGCTCCTCTCCCCCTCGGACCACCCCCCTCCATTTCCTAGACTCCCTGAGTGCCATGGCCAAAGGTTCAATTGCTAATGCAAATAACAGGGGGGACAGGGGGCACCCCTGCCTCGTCCCTCGATACAGCCGAAAATACTCCGACCTCCGCCGATTTGTAACCACACTCGCAACCGGGGCTCTATATAGGAGCGAAACCCAGCTAATAAACCCTCCCCCGAACCCAAACCTCCGCAGCACTTCCCAAAGGTACTCCCACTCTACACGGTCAAAGGCCTTCTCCGCGTCCATAGCCACCACTATCTCCGCCTCTCCCTCCAGCGATGGCATCATTATCATGTTTAGGAGCCGCCGCACATTGGTGTTTAGCTGCCTGCCCTTTACAAATCCCGTCTGGTCCTCGTGAATCACCCCCGGGACACAGTCCTCGATCCTCGTAGCCAGCACTTTTGCCAGCAACTTAGCATCCACGTTGAGGAGCGAGACTGGCCTGTACGATCCACATTGCAGTGGGTCCTTGTCCCGCTTCAGGATCAAAGAGATCGTCACCTCCGACATTGTCGGGGGCAGGGTCCCTCCCTCCCTTGCCTCATTAAAAGTCCTCACCAGCAACGGGGCTAACAGGTCCACGTACTTCTTATAGAACTCAACCGGGAACCCATCCGGTCCCGGGGCCTTCCCTGCCTGCATACTCCCCTGACCTTTAATCAGCTCCTCCAACCCAATTGGTGCCCCCAAACCAGCCACCTCCTGCTTCTCCACCCTCAGGAACCTCAGTTGGTCCAAGAATCATCGCATCCCCTTTTTCCCCCGCTGGGGGCTAGGATCTGCACAGCTCCTCATAGAAGGCCTTGAATGCCTCGTTTACTTTTGTCGCTCTCCGCACCGTAGCTCCCCTTCCATCCTTGACTCCACCTATCTCCCTCGCTGCCATCCTCTTATGGAACTGGTGTGCCAGCATCCGGGTCGCCTTCTCCCCATACTCATACGTCGCCCCCTGAGCTTTCCTCCACTGTGCCTCTGCCTTCCCTGTGGTCAACAGGTCGAATTCCGTCTGGAGACTTCGCCTCTCCCTAAGTAGTCCCTCTTCAGGGGCCTCTGCATATCTCCTGTCCGCCCTTAAAATCTCCCCCACTAACCCCTCCCTTTCCCTGCCCTCTCTCTTCTCCCTGTGAGCCCTGATGGAAATTAACTCTCCCCTGACCACTGCCTTCAGCGCCTCCCATACTCTACCCCCACCTGCACCTCCCCATTGTCGTTGGCCTCCAACTACGTTTCAATGCACCCCCTCACCCTCCCGCACACCGCCTCATCTGCCAGCAGTCCCACATCCAACCGCCACAACGGGCGTTGGTCCCTCTCCTCTCCCAGCTCCAGTTCCACCCAGTGCGGGGTGTGATCTGAAATGGCGATGGCCGAATACTCCGTTCCCTCCACTTTCGGGATCAACGCCCTGCCCAGAACAAAAAAATCTATCCGGGACTAGGCTTTGTGCACGTGGGAGAAAAAAGAAAATTCCCTGGCCTGCGGCCTGTCAAACCTCCACGGATCCACTCCCCCCATCTGGTCCATAAACCCCCTAAGCACCTTGGCTGCAGCCGGCCTCTTTCCTGTCCTAGATCTGGAGCGTCCAACACCGTGGTGAACAAAGAACAACAAAGAACAAAGAAATGTACAGCACAGGAACAGGCCCTTCGGCCCTCCAAGCCCGTGCCGACCATACTGCCCGACTAAACTACAATCTTCTACACTTCCTGGGTCCGTATCCTTCTATTCCCATCCTATTCATATATTTGTCAAGATGCCCCTTAAATGTCCCTATCGTCCCTGCCTCCACTACCTCCTCCGGTAGTGAGTTCCAGGCACCCACTACCCTCTGCGTAAAAAACTTGCCTCGTACATCTACTCTAAACTTTGCCCCTCTCACCTTAAACCTATGCCCCCTAGTAATTGACCCCTCTACCCTGGGGAAAAGCCTCTGACTATCCACTCTGTCTATGCCCCTCATAATTTTGTATACCTCTATCAGGTCGCCCCTCAACCTCCTTCGTTCCAGTGAGAACAAACCGAGTTTATTCAATCGCTCCTCATAGCTTATGCCCTCCATACCAGGCAACAGTCTGGTAAATCTCTTCTGCACCCTCTCTAAAGCCTCCACATCCTTCTGGTAGTGTGGCGACCAGAATTGAACACTATACTCCAAGTGTGGCCTAACTAAGGTTCTATACAGCTGCAACATGACTTGCCAATTCTTATACTCAATGCCCCGGCCAATGAAGGCAAGCATGCCGTATGCCTTCTTGACTACCTTCTCCACCTGTGTAGCCCCTTTCAGTGATCTGTGGACCTGTACTCCTAGATCTCTTTGACTTTCAATACTCCTGAGGGTTCTACCATTCACTGTATATTCCCTACCTGCATTAGCCCTTCCAAAATGCATTACCTCACATTTGTCCAGGTTAAACTCCATCTGCCATCTCTCCGCCCAAGTCTCCAGACAATCTAAATCCTGCTGTATCCTCAGACAGTCCTCATCGCTATCCGCAATTCCACCAACCTTTGTGTCGTCTGCAAACTTACTAATCAGACCAGTTACATTTTCCTCCAAATCATTTATATATACTACAAAGAGCAAAGGTCCCAGCACTGATCCCTGTGGAACACCACTGGTCACAGCCCTCCAATTAGAAAAGCATCCCTCCATTGCTACCCTCTGCCTTCTATGGCCTAGCCAGTTCTGTATCCACCTTGCCAGTTCACCCCTGATCCCGTGTGACTTCACCTTTTGTACTAGTCTACCATGAGGGACCTTGTCAAAGGCCTTACTGAAGTCCATATAGACAACATCTACTGCCCTACCTGCATCAATCATCTTAGTGACCTCCTCGAAAAACTCGATCAAGTTAGTGAGACACGACCTCCCCTTCACAAAACCGTGCTGCCTCTCACTAATACGTCCATTTGCTTCCAAATGGGAGTAGATCCTGTCTCGAAGAATTCTCTCCAGTAATTTCCCTACCACTGAAGTAAGGCTCACCGGCCTGTAGTTCCCGGGATTATCCCTGCCACCCTTCTTAAACAGAGGAACAACATTGGCTATTCTCCAGTCCTCCGGGACATCCCCTGAAGACAGCGAGGATCCAAAGATTTCTGTCAAGGCCTCAGCAATTTCCTCTCCAGCCTCCTTCAGTATTCTGGGGTAGATCCCATCCGGCCCTGGGGACTTATCTACCTTAATATTTTTTAAGACACCCAACACCTCGTCTTTTTGGATCACAATGTGACCCAGGCTATCTACACCCCCTTCTCCAGACTCAACATCTACCAATTCCTTCTCTTTGGTGAATACTGATGCAAAGTATTCATTTAGTACCTCGCCCATTTCCTCTGGCTCCACACATAGATTCCCTTGCCTATCCTTCAGTGGGCCAACCCTTTCCCTGGCTACCCTCTTGCTTTTTATGTAAGTGTAAAAAGCCTTGGGATTTTCCTTAACCCTATTTGCCAATGACTTTTCATGACCCCTTCTAGCCCTCCTGACTCCTTGCTTAAGTTCCTTCCTACTTTCCTTATATGCCACACAGGCTTCGTCTGTTCCCAGCCTTTTAGCCCTGACAAATGCCTCCTTTTTCTTTTTGACGAGGCCTACAATATCATTCGTCATCCAAGGTTCCCGAAAATTGCCGTATTTATCTTTCTTCCTCACAGGAACATGCCTGTCCTGTATTCCTTTCAACTGACACTTGAAAGCCTCCCACATGTCAGATGTTGATTTGCCCTCAAACATCCGCCCCCAATCTATGTTCTTCAGGTCCCGCCTAATATTGTTATAATTAGCCTTCCCCCAATTTAGCACATTCATCCTCGGACCACTCTTATCCTTGTCCACCAGTACTTTAAAACTTACTGAATTGTGGTCACTGTTACCGAAATGCTCCCCTACTGAAACATCTACCACCTGGCCGGGCTCATTCCCCAATACCAGGTCCAGTACCGCCCCTTCCCTAGTTGGACTGTTTACATATTGTTTTAAGAAGCCCTCCTGGATGCTCCTTACAAACTCTGCCCCGTCTAAGCCCCTGGCACTAAGTGAGTCCCAGTCAATATTGGGGAAGTTGAAGTCTCCCATCACCACAACCCTGTTGTTTTTACTCTTTTCCAAAATCTGTCTACCTATCTGCTCCTCTATCTCCCGCTGGCTGTTGGGAGGCCTGTAGTATACCCCCAACATTGTGACTGCACCCTTCTTATTCCTGATCTCTACCCATATAGCCTCACTGCCCTCTGAGGTGTCCTCTCGCTGTATAGCTGTGATACTCTCCTGAACAAGTAGCGCAACTCCGCCTCCCCTTTTACATCCCCCTCTATCCCGCCTGAAACATCTAAATCCTGGAACGTTTAGCTGCCAATCCTGCCCTTCCCTCAACCAGGTCTCTGTAATGGCAACAACATCATAGTTCCAAGTACTAATCCAAGCTCTAAGTTCATCTGCCTTACCCGTAATGCTCCTTGCATTAAAACATATGCACTTCAGGCCACCAGACCCGCTGTGTTCAGCAACTTCTCCCCGTCTGCTCTGCCTCAGAGCCACACTGTCCATATTCCCTAGTTCTCCCTCAACGCTCTCACCTTCTGACCTATTGCTCCCGTGCCCACCCCCCTGCCATACTAGTTTAAACCCTCCCGTGTGACACTAGCAAATCTCGCGGCCAGGATATTTATGCCTCTCCGGTTTAGATGCAACCCGTCCATCTTATACAGGTCACACCTGCCCCGGAAGAGCTCCCAGTGGTCCAGATAACCGAAACCCTCCCTCCTACACCAGCTGTTTAGCCACGTGTTTGTCTGCTCTATCTTCCTATTTCTAGCCTCACCCCTGTATGGGGTGAGACCCAGGCCCTGGTAACTGAGCCGCCCCCCCCCCCCAACCCCCCGGCTCCCTGTATGGGGTGAGACCCAGCCGCTGGTGACTGAGCTCCCCCGGCCCGCTGTATGGGGTGAGACCCAGCCGCTGGTGACTGAGCTCCCCCGGCCCGCTGTATGGGATGAGACCCAGGCCCTGGTGACTGAGCTCCCCCCCGGCCCCCTGTATGCGGTGAGACCCAGCCCATTGTGACTGAGCCCCCCCCCCCCCCCGGCCCCCTGTATGGGGTGAGACCCAGGCCCTGCTGACTGAGCCCCCCCCCCCCCCCACACCCGATTTCGTAATTGGCGATCGCCGGAGAATTCACTTTTACGACCGAAGCGGGGGCAGTGCCTGTTTTACCCAAGTTGCAGAAGCTCCGCTCCATCCACAACGGCATCATCGCGGTGCGCACCGCACGCATTTGGGACGGTCTCAGGACGTAGCTTGAAGACCCTCCCCCGATGCTCGTCCCCCGATGGGCCATGTTCCCGACATCTGGTCTCAGCGGTCGGGAACACCGCGCGGCGCCTGCGGTCTGTGTCCAGCGCCGCCACAGTCGAGCGGGTGCCGTGATTGTGGCCGGGGCGCTTCGGCGATGGCTGGGGGGACTGGCCAGGGGGTGGGGAGTGAGTGTCCAGGGCTGCACTATCTGGCAGGTCGGGTCCACTCACGGCTGGCACCATGTTGTACGGCGTGACCGCTGAAGGTCGGCACCGTGCGCATGCATGACCACGAACCCGGCAATTCTCCGGCTGTTTAATTCGTGGAGGCTGGGCGGTTTATATGCCGCGGTTGTTAGCCCCTCATCAGTCGGAGGATCGGAGCTGGGGTGGTGCTGATTTTCCCCACAAAAAACACCACGGATCCTCTGGAAATGGCGTCAAAATCGGAGAATTCAGCCGCAGGTGTTTGTGTCCCGGGGCCCACGCACAGCTTGAAGCAGCCGCACACAAAGGTGGCCATCAGGGTGAGGGCAGCGTTGGGTATGTTTCTCCCTTATCCAGAGATTTGTGCACGGTGTCCCTTCAGACACGGTGCATCTTGGTTCGGGTGACTGCTGCGGCCCAGACCAGCGCCACAGACAGCAACACCGAGAGCTGACTGATGGTGATTTAACCTGAGGATCACCACACCTCAGGCGAGGTTGAGAAGGCAGACCGGCATAAAAGGTTTGGCTGATCCTCAGGATGTCAGACTGTGATGATTTTACTGAGCCATCTTCTTCCTTCAGGTTGCTGATCACAGAGGTCTCTCTGTGTACCTTTTGGAAGAAGAAACTAAAGCAGCCATCTGTCATCACCCTCTGTCTCCTACAGCTAAGCCAATTTTGAATCCACCTTAACAAGTTACCCTGTAGCCCATGTGCATCTGCCTTCTTTATAAGCCTCACATGTGGGACCTTGTCAAAGGTTTAGCTGAAATCCATATAAACTACATCAACGGGTGGCAAGGTAGCACAGTGGTTAGCTCTGGGTTCCAGGTTCGATTCCCGCTTGGGTCACTGCCTGTGCGGAGTCTGCACGTTCTTCCCGTGTCTATGTGGGTTTCTTCTCACAGGCCGAAGATGTGCAGGTTGGGTGGATTGACTATGCTAAATTGCCCTTAGTGTCCAAAAAAGGTTAGGTGGGGTTGCGGGGATAGTGTGGAGGTGTGGGGGTTAAGGGGATAGTGTGAATGTGTGGGCTTAGGTAGGGTGCCCTTTCTAAGGGTCAGACAGACTCGATCGGCTGAATGGCCTCCTTCTGCACTGTAAATTCTATGATTCTAGCTGCACTACCCCTTCTACACACCTGGTCACATGTTCAAAAAATTCAATCAAATTTGTTATGCATGATCTCCCTCTGACAAAGCGATGCTGACTGTTCCTGATAAAACCTTACCACTCCAAGTTGTGTTGCCCACGAACAAGTCACCAAAGCACAAACCTATGAGTGTTACAGATCGGTCCCCACACCGAGGCACCCTCCAGCCCCAGATGCTGACTCCACTGCCCTGCACCCTCAAAGCTGACACCACCACTGGGCACATGGAGTATCTGGCTGGCGAAAACGGTACAGGTACCAACAACAAAGCCCTCAAATCAATGAACGGTTTCCACCTCCACCTGTTCTTCCTGGGGCGAACTGGTGCTTCCCCCGTAATGGGGTCCACGCCGAGGCCCTAACTTCCCCCCAAATTTTGAGGGCCGCCACCACCACCGGGCTCGTAGTATACCTCCTTGGAGGGAGCGGCAGCGGCGCCGTTGCCAGCGCCCCCAGACTCGTACCCACACAGGACGCCGTCTCCAGCCTCTTCCATGCAGCCCCCTCCCCCTCCATCACCCACTTGCGCACCATTGTCGCATTGGCGGCCCAGTAGTACCCACAGAGGTTGGGCAGCGCCAGCCCCCCCCTATCTCTACTCCGCTCCAGGAACACCCTTCTCACCCTCGGAGCCCCTCGCGCCCACACAAACCCCATTATACTCCTGTTAACCCGCCTGAAACAAGCCTTCGGGATAAACACGGGGAGGCACTGGAACAGGAACAAAAACCTTGGGAGCACCGTCATTTTGATTGACTGCACCCTACCCGCCAGGGACAGCGGCAACGCGTCCCACCTCTTGAACTCCTCCTCCATTTGCTCCACCAGCCTTGTAATGTTAAGCCTATCCAGCTCCTGGCCACCTGGACCCCCAAATATCTGAAACTCCTCTCCGCCCTTTTTAGTGGGAGCTCACCAATCCCTCTCCTAGTCCCCTCGCTGAACTACGAACAGCTCGCTCTTCCCCATATTGAGCTTGTACCCCGAAAAGTCCCTGAACTCCCTAAGCGTCCTCATTACCTCTGGCATTCCTCCCACCGGGTCCGCCACATACAGCAGCAGGTCGTCCGCATAAAGCGACACCCTATGCTCCCCCCCCCCACCACGCACCAACCCCCTCCAGTTCCTCGACTCTCTCAGTGCCATAGCCAGGGGTTCAATCGCCAGTGCGAAGAGCAGGGGGGACAGGGGACACCCCTGTCTCGTCCCTCGGTGCAACCGAAAGTACTCGGACCTCCTCCTATTTGTGGCCACACTCGCCAACGGGATCTCATACAACAGCCTAACCCACCTGACAAACCCCTCCCCAAACCCGAACCTCTTCAGCACCTCCCACAGGTACCCCCACTCTACCCTATCGAAGGCTTTCTCAGCGTCCATCGCCACCACTATCTCCGCCTCCCCCTCCCTCGCTGGCATCATGATAACGTTCAAAAGACTCCGCACATTCGCGTTCAACTGTCTCCCCTTCACAAACCCCGTCTGGTCTTCATGGATGATCTGCGGCACACAATCCTCAATCCTCGTGGCTAAGACCTTCGCCAGCACCTTGGCATCTACATTTAGCAAGGAAATCGGTCTGTAAGACCCACATTGCAGGGGATCCTTGTCCCGCTTCAGGATCAAGGAGATCAGTGCCCATGACATCGTCGGGGGTAAAGCCCCCCCCTCCCTTGCCTCATTGAAGGTCCTAACTAACAGCGGGCCCAACAGGTCCATATATTTTTTATAGAACTCGACCGGGAAACCGTCCGGCCCCAGTGCCTTCCCCGCCTGCATGCTTCCTATCCCTTTGATCAGCTCCTCCAGCCCAATCGGGGCCCCCAGTCCCGCCACCAGTCCCTCTTCCACCTTTGGAAACCTCAATTGGTCCAGGAAACGGCCCATCCCTCCCTCCTCCCGTGGGGGCTCGGATCCGGACAATTCCTCGTAGAAGTCCCTGAAGACCCCATTGATGCCAACCCCACTCCGCACCACGCTCCCTCCCCTGTCCTTAACTCCCCCGATCTCCCTAGCTGCGTCCCGCTTCCGAAGCTGATGCGCCAGCATCCAGCTTGCCTTTTCCCCAGACTCGTAGACCGCCCCCTGGGCCTTCCTCCACTGCACCTCCGCCTTCCTGGTGGTGACCAGGTCGAATTCGGCCTGGAGGCTGCACCTCTTCCTCAACAATCCTTCCTCAGGTTCTTCCGCATACCTCCTGTCTACCCTCAGCATCTCCCCCACCAGCCTCTCCCTCTCCCCCCGCTCCCTCCGCTCCTTGTGGGCCCTGATGGAGATCAGCTCTCCCTTCACCACCGCCTTCAGTGCCTCCCATACCATCCCCACTCGGACCTCCCCGTTGTCGTTGGTCTCCAAGTACCTCTCTATACTTCCTCGGACCCGCTCGCTCACCTCCTCGTCCGCCAACAGCCCCACCTCCAAGCGCCACAGCGGGCGCTGGTCCCTCTCCTCCCCCATCTCCAAGTCCACCCAATGCGGGGCATGGTCCGAAATGTCTATTGCCGAATACTCGGTATCCTCTACTCTCGCTATCAGCGCCCTTCTCAAAATGAAAAAGTCGATTCGAGAATCAGCCTTATGGACATGTGAGAAGAATTAAAATTCCCTAGCCCCTGGCCTTGCAAATCTCCAAGGGTCCACCCCACCCATTTGGTCCATATATCCCTTCAACACTCTAGCCGCCGCCGGCTTCCTACCCGTCCTAGACCTGGAGCGATCCAGTGCAGGATCCAGCATCGTGTTAAAAGTCTCCCCCCATTATCAGGCCCCCCACTTCAAAGTCTGGGATCCGACCGAACATACGCCGCATAAAACCCGCATCGTCCCAGTTCGGAGCATACACATTGACCAGTACCACCCTCTCTCCCTGCAACTTACCACTTACCATTATGTACCTACTGCCATTATCTGCCACAATGCTCGACGCCTCGAATAACACCTTCTTTCCCACCAAGATCGCCACCCCTCGATTTTTGGCATCTAGCCCCGAGTGAAACACCTGACCTACCCACCCTTTGCTCAGTCTTACCTGGTCTGTCACCTTCAGGTGTGTCTCCTGGAGCATAACCACATCCGCCTTGAGCCCCTTCAGGTGCGCGAACACGTGGGCCCGCTTAACCGGCCCATTCAGTCCCCTTACATTCCAGGTTATCAGCCAGATTAGGGAGCTACCCGCCCCCCTCCCCGCCGACTAGCCATGACCCCTCCTCGGCCAGCCACCCGCCCACGCCCCACACCCGGCCCGTTCCCCACAGCGGTATACCCCCGTCTCGACCCACCCCACTCGCTCCAGCTCCTCCTTGATCTTAGCAGCAGCAACTCGATTCCGTTCTAAGCGCGGGAAACAATCCTCGCTTCCCCGCTCCGGTCCCGCCCCCCCCCCCCCAGTCTTCGGCGCGGGACAAAATCCCACGCTCTCCATCTACCAGGCCCCGCCACCAACCAAAACAGTGCCCAACCCGCCCCATCCACCCTCCCCAACCCGAAAGAGAAAAACACAGAGAAAAAGAAACCCAAAACAATGCAAAGGCCCCCCCGCCGAACCAAAAATAGGCATAACATATCCACCGCAGTCCCCAATCGCCCATCCCGACCCTCAGTCTGTGTCCAGCTTCTCGGCTTGAACAAAGGCCCCCCCCTTCTCCGGAGACTCAAAATAATGGTGCTGGTCCTTGTAGGTAACCCACAGTCGCGCCGGCTGCAACATGCCAAACTTCACCCCCTTCCTGTGCAGCACCACCTTTGCTCGATTGTACCTGGCCCTCCTCTTCGCCACCTCCGCACTCTAGTCCTGATATATCCGAACCTCCGCGTTCTCCCACCTGCTGCTCCTCTCCTTCTTGGCCCACCTGAGCACACACTCCCGATCGACGAACCGATGGAACCGCACCAGCACCGCCCGCGGAAGCTCGTTAGCCTTGGGCCTCCTCGCCAACACTCTATGGGCCCCTTCCAGCTCCAGGGGCCCCTGGAAGGACCCCGCTCCCATCAGCGAGTTTAACATGGTGACCACATAGACCCCCACGTCCGGCCCCTCTAGCCCCTTCGGGAGGCCCAGAATCCGCAGATTCTTCCGCCTCGACCGATTCTCCATCTCCTCGAACCGCTCCTGCCATTTCTTGTGGAGCGCCTCGTGCGCCTCCACCTTTACCGCCAGGACTAAGATCTCGTCCTCATTGTCAGAGATCTTTTGTTGAGCCTCTCGGATCGCCACCCCCTGGGCTTTGTGTGTCTCCAGCAGCTTATCAATAGAAGCCTTCATCGGCCCTAGCAGTTCCGTTTTAATCTCTCTGAGGCAGCGCTGGATACCCTCTTGTTGCTCCTCCGCCCACTGCCTCGACGCTGCCTGGTCTCCGCCCACCGCCATTTTGACCTTCTTCCCTCCCTTCTTCTGGTCCACCACCACCTTTTTCGTCACCCCGCTCCTAGTTAAAGCCATATACTGACGGGGAGCTATTATTAACTCCTTCCCACACCGGGAAACGTCGAAAAAGCGCCCTTGGGGGCCCTGAAAAGAGCCCAAAAGTCTCGAGAGGGAATCCTTTTGGCAGTGTTCGCTTCACCAATCTGCCCCAAAATGTCTGTGGAAACTCCTGAAAAAGGTCTCAGAGTTCGTTCCAGACGGGAGCTGCCGAATGGGCAACCTACTCCTCCATGGCCGCCACCGGAAGCCTCGTCCCCGCTTCTTCAGTGGCCTTGGTGAGATCTTTTCACAGTTGTTCCCTCTGCTGTTAGAATTCACTTTTGATAAAGGCCCTCAGGTCAGTTTGCAGCTTTAAGCTTGCCCTTCCCCCACCTGCATGCTGGAAGAGGCCCTGTTTATCCTGTTGCAGCCAAATCTTTTACTGTTTCTGCTGGGTCTGGTAGCCAAAAGACATAACATTCCTGGGGGACACTGTCAGGGGAATGTTGCAGTCTTCTTGCCACACCGGGAAATGTCAAACAAATGCCGTGGGGGCCCTGTAAAAGAGCCCAAAAGTCCGTTCCAAGCGGGAGCTACCGAATATGCGACCTGGCTCTGCATAGCCGCAGCCGGAAGTCCACGCATCCCACTCTTGACGACACCGTAGCACTGTTGCTTCACAGCGCAAGGGACCCGAGTTTGATTCCCGGCTTGGGTTACTCTGTGTGGTGTCTACACGTTCCCCCTGTGTCTGTGTGGGTTTCCTCCAGGTGCTCTGGTTTCCTCCCACAAGTCATGAAGGACGTGCTTGTTTGGTGAATTGAACATTCTGAATTTTCCTCCGTGTACCCAAACAGGCGACAGAGTGTGGCGACTGGGGGATTTTCACAGTGACTTCATTGCAGTGTTAATGTAAGCCTACTTGTGACACTAATAAAGATTATTATTGAAATCTGCCTTCGAAGGAGGTAGTGTTGGCGGTTTATGGGGCTATTTTGGAAGAGGAGAATGCACTGTTGGATGGGAATGAGGCAAAGTGGGAGGAAGAGTTCGGAGAGGGTATAGAGGGTGAATGCCTCCACCTCGTGTGCCAGGATGGGGCTGATACAGCTGAAGGTGGTATATAGAGCACACCTCACAAGGGCGAGGATAGTTGCTCTTTGAGGGGGTCGAAGATATTTGTGAACATTGCGGGGGGGGCTCCGCAAACCACGCTCATATGTTTTAGTCATGTCCAAAGCTGGAGGATCACTGGAAGGAGGTTTTTTGGGTAATCTCTAAAGTGGTGCACACGAAACTGGACCCGGGCCCTCGAGAGGCCATATTCGGGGTGTCAGATCAGCCGGCGTTGGAAATGGGTGCGGAGGCAGATGTTGTAGCCTTCGTCTTATTGATTGCCCGAAGGCGGGTCCAGTTGGGATGGAGATCAACCTCTCCACCCTGTACCCTGGCATGGTGGGGGGACCTGCTGGATTCTTGACTCTTGAGAAGGTCAAATTTGAACTGAGGGGAAGGATGGAGGGATTCTACAATTCATGGACGTTATTCATTATGCACCTTCGAGAATTGGATTACATCGAACATTAGTGGGGGGGGGCGTTGGGAGGGTTGGGGGGAGCGGGACTGTATGTGTTAATGGGGAGTATGGGTAATTCGTGATTCCTTTTTGTTGTTTGTTTATGTTAACATGCGGGCTGCTGTTTGGGGGTTTGGTGGGAGGATGGGATTATTGTTGTTGATATGGAGATTGACATTGTATCGTTGCTGATTATTGTTTATTTTCGGTGGGTGTAAATTTGGGAGAAAATGTGAAAAAGGAGAAAATTATTTATAAAACAAAAATTTAAATTTGCCTTCATTCTCTCCACCAGTCGAGCCAAGTTCAATCTATGTAGCAGGGGCCAGCTCCGTGCTACCTGGATTTATAGATGCCGAAAGCTCGCCCCCACCACCCTGGACAGCAACTCCCTTAATCTCCTCTCGTGCCCTCTGGCATTGATCGGGAATGCCTCGCTCTTTCCCATCATCAATCAATATTCCGAAAACTGGCCAAATTCCCCCCAAATCTCCCCAGCAAGGTTGAGCTGGAGGTTGGGGATAGGAACATGTGGGCAGCTCCGAGGAGGAGGACAAGGACGAGGATGATGAGATGGTGACGGACCAGCAGGGATGGTGCCAGGCTGGAGGATGGTCCCAGAGCGGAACCAGTGGACCAGCCGGAGGCTGCAGGACAGGCGGCTGCAGAGAGGGGCCGGCAAGCCCGGAAGGCCAGGGAGGCCCTCATACTCGCCCGCTTCACGTAGGACGTGGCTTGTTCTGATATCAATACCTTACCCACCCCCACTCCCACCTTGCACCCTCCCAGGGTCTGTGTTGGCATTGTCAGAGGGTCACTGCCGAGGGCAGGGGGGTGATAAACAAACAAAGAACAAAGAAATGTACAGGAACAGGCCCTTCAGCCCTCCAAGCCCGTGGCGACCATGCTGCCCGACTAAACTACAATCTTCTACACTTCCTGGGTCCGTATCCCTCTATTTCCATCCTATTCATGTATTTGTCAAGATGCCCCTTAAATGTCACTATCGTCCCTGCTTCCACCACCTCCTCCGGTAGCGAGTTCCAGGCACCCACTACCCTCTGTGTAAAAAACTTGCCTCGTACATCTACTCTAAACCTTGCCTCTCTCACCTTAAACCTATGCCCCCTAGTAATTGGCCCCTCTACCCTGGGGAAAAGCCTCTGACTATCCACTCTGTCTATGCTCCTCATAATGTTGTAGACCTCTATCAGGTCGCCCCTCAACCTCCGTCGTTCCAGTGAGAACAAACTGAGTTTATTCAACCGCTCCTCATAGCTAATGCCCTCCATACCAGGCAACATCCTGGTAAATCTCTTCTGCACCCTCTCTAAAGCCTCCACATCCTTCTGGTAGTGTGGCGACCAGAATTGAACACTATACTCCAAGTGTGGCCTAACTAAGGTTCTATACAGCTGCAACATGACTTGCCAATTCTTATACTCAATGCCCTGGCCAATGAAGGCAAGCATGCCGTATGCCTTCTTGACTACCTTCTCCGCCTGTGTTGCCCCTTTCAGTGACCTGTGGACTTGTACTCCTAGATCTCTCTAACTTTCAATACTCTTGAGGGTTCTACCATTCACTGTATATTCCCTACCTGCATTAGACCTTCCAAAATGCATTACCTCACATTTGTCCAGATTGAACTCCATCTGCCATCTCTCTGCCCAAGTCTCCAAACAATCTAAATCCTGCTGTATCCTCTGACAGTCCTCATCGCTACCGCAATTCCACCAACCTTTGTGACGTCTGCAAACTTACTAATCAGACCAGTTACATTTTCCTCCAAATCATTTATATATACTACAAACAGCAAAGGTCCCAGCACTGATCCCTGCAGAACACCACTGGTCACAGCACTCCAATTAGAAAAGCATCCTTCCATTGCTACTCTCTGCCTTCTATGACCTAGCCAGTTGTGTATCCACCTTGCCAGCTCACCCTTGATCCCGTGTGACTTCACCTTTTGTATTAGTCTACCATGAGGGATCTTGTCAAAGGCCTTACTGAAGTCCATATAGACAACATCCACTGCCCTACCTGCATCAATCATCTTTGTGACCTACTCGAAAAACTCTGTCAAGTTAGTGAGACACAACCTCCCCTTCACAAAACCATGCTGCCTCTCACTAATACGTCCATTTGCTTCCAAATGGGAGTATATTCTGTCTCGAAGAATTCTTTCCAGTAATTTCCCTACCACTGAAGTAAGGCTCACCGGCCTGTAGTTCCCTGGATTATCCTTGCTACCCTTCTTAAACAGAGGAACAACATTGGCTATTCTCCAGTCCTCCGGGTCATCACCTGAAGACAGTGAGGATCCAAAGATTTCTGTCAAGGCCTCAGCAATTTCCTCTCCAGCGTCCTTCAGTATTCTGGGGTAGATCCCATCAGGCCCTGGGGACTTATTATCTACCTTAATATTTTTTAAGACGCCCAACACCTCGTCTTTGTGGATCTCAATGTGACCCAGGCTACACACCCTTCTCCAGACTCAACATCTACCAATTCCTTCTCTTTGGTGAATACTGATGCAAAGCATTCATTTAGTACCTCGCCCATTTCCTCTGGCTCCACACATAGATTCCCTTGCCTATCCTTCAGTGGGCCAACCTTTTCCCTGGCTACCCTCTTGCTTTTTATGTACGTGTAAAAAGCCTTGGGATTTTCCTTAACCCGATTTGCCAATGACTTTTCGTGACCCCTTCTAGCTCTCCTGACTCCTTGCTTAAGTTCCTTCCTACTTTCCTAATATTCCACACAGGCTTTGTCTGTTCAAAGCCTTTTTAGCCCTGACAAATGCCTCCTTTTTCTTTTTGACGAGGCCTACAATATCTCTTGTTATCCAAGGTTCCCGAAAATTGCCGTATTTATCCTTCTTCCTCACAGGAACATGCCGGTCCTGAATTCCTTTCAACTGACACTTGAAAGCCTCCCACGTGTCAGATGTTGATTTGCCCTAAAACATCCGCCCCCAATCTATGTTCTTCAGTTCCCGCCTAATATTGTTATAATTAGCCTTCCCCCAATTTAGCACATTCATCCTAGGACCACTCTTATCCTTGTCCACCAGCACGTTAAAACTTACTGAATTGTGGTCACTGTTCCCGAAATGCTCCCCGACTGAAACTTCTACCACCTGGCCGGGCTCATTCCACAATACCAGGTCCAGTACCGCCCCTTCCCTAGTTGGACTGTCTACATATTGTTTTAAGAAGCCCTCCTGGATGCTTCTTACAAACTCTGCCCCGTCTAAGCCCCTGGCACTAAGTGAGTCCCAGTCAATATTGGGGAAGTTGAAGTCTCCCATCACCACAACCCTGTTGTTTTTACTCTTTTCCAAAATCTGTCGACCTATCTGCTCCTCTATCTCCCGCTGGCTGTTGGGAGGCCTGTAGTAAACCCCCAACATTGTGACTGCACCCTTCTTATTCCTGATCTCTACCCATATAGCCTCACTGCCCTCTGAGGTGTCCTCCCGTAGTACAGCTGTGATATTCTCCCTAACCAGCAGCGCAACTCCGCCACCCCTTTTACATCCCCCTCTATCCCGCCTGAAACATCTAAATCCTGAAACGTTTAGCTGCCAAACCTGCCCTTCCCTCAACCAGGTCTCTGTAATGGCAACAACATCATAGTTCCAAGTACTAATCCAAGCTCTAAGTTCATCTGCCTTACCCGTAATACTTCTTGCATTAAAACATATGCACTTCAGGCCACCAGACCCGCTGTGTTCAGCAACTTCTCCCTGTCTGCTCTGCCTCAGAGCCACACTGTCCCTACTCCCTAGTTCTCCCTCAATGCTCTCACCTTCTGACCTATTGCTCCCGTGCCCACCCCCCTGCCATATTAGTTTAAACGCTCCCGTGTGACACTAGCAAACCTCACGGCCAGGATATTTATGCCTCTCCAGTTTAGATGCAACCCGTCCTTCTTATATAGGTCACACCTGCCCTGGAAGAGCTCCCAGTGGTCCAGATAACGGAAACCCTCCCTCCTACACCAGCTGTTTAGCCACGTGTTTAGCTGCTCTATCTTCCTATTTCTAGCCTCACTGGCACGTGGCACAGGGAGTAATCCCGAGATTACAACCCTCGAGGTCCTGTCTTTTAACTTTCTGCCTAGCTCCCTGAACTCCTGCTGCAGGACCTCATGCCCCTTCCTGCCTGTGTCGTTAGTACCAATATGTACAACGACCTCTGCCTGTTTGCCCTCCCCCTTCAGGATGCCCTCTACCCGTTCGGAGACATCCTGGACCCTGGCACCAGGGAGGCAACATACCATCCTGGAGTCTCTTTCAAGTCCACAGAAGCGCCTATCTGTGCCCCTGACTATAGAGTCCCCTATTACTATTGCTCTTCTGCGCTTTGACCCTCCCTTCTGAACATCAGAGCCAGCCGTGGTGCCACTGCTCTGGCTGCTGCTGTTTTCCCCTGATAGGCTATCCCCCCCGACAGTATCCAAAGGGGAATGCCTGTTCGAGAGGGGGACAACCACAGGGGATTCCTGCACTGACTGCCTGCCCTTTCTGGTGGTCACCCATTTCTCTGCCTGCACCTTGGGTGTGACCACATTTATATAACTGCGATCTATGACGCTTTCCGCCACCTGCATGCTCCTAAATGCATCTAATTGCTGCTCCAACCAAACCATGCGGTCTGTGAGGAGCTCCAGTTGGGTGCACTTTCTGCAGATGAAGCCATCCGGGACGCTGGAAGCCTCCTGGACCTGCCACATCTCACAGTCAGAACACCGCACCCCTTTAACTGACATTGCATCAATTAATTAGTAAATTAAAATTAAAAGTTTTTTTTTAAATGTTTTTTAAAGTTACTGTTAACTATCTGTTTCCTAGCACTAGATTTCTACTATAAATGTGAAAGCTAAATATAGTACTCTCCGATCTCTGGCTTAGATACCCCTCTAAATTATAATTAAGTAATTATGTTTAATTAGTTACCAATGCTTAATTTTTTTAATTTAGTGTAGATTCCCAACCAGCCACTCAGGTCACAGCTTTTCTGTGATGTCACTTCAGTTTCTCCCCCCCCACACACACAATTTGAAAAGGTAATAAAAGTAAAAATGAGTAAAAATCACTTACTTACCTTCTTACCTTCTGAGTGTCTTAGATGTTCTCAGGTTCTCTCCCTGACAGAGACTGCTCCTCCTCCTCCGAACGGCTCCCGAAACTAGGCCGTGATCTTTTTAAATCTCCTCTCCAACTCGCAGCTCCCGCGCTTTTTAAATCTCCAATGATAACCAGCAGAGAGCTGAGCGCCTGTGCTCCTCAATCCATGTCATAGTCGACACCTGCGTGTCTGCTGTGTTCTTGCTCACACCCATCACCTGTATGCAATGTTTGGGGGTGGGGGGGGGGGTGGGCAGGGGGTGGGTCCGGGGGTGGGGGGTGCATGCCTGGCGAGATGGGCCAAGACTTCGAAAATTGGCCCGCATAGCAGAGGAAAGTGACTGAGGCGTCCTACCGGTTGTGCTCAAGGGTTTTTAATGTGTCACACAATTCCCCACTCTCCGAACTCTCCCTACGCCTCGCTCACTCCCTACATAACGCCACCCCCCCCCCCCCCCCAACCTCTCCCCTCCCCGGTGCCTTCAGTGACCGTCAATGTGCTTAACCTTCCTGGCTGTCCTGCTACGTCTAGGTGTGTCCTCAGGATGCACATCTGAGGTGGAGGCACCCACTTGCTTACCTCATGTTGTGACCTTCGATGCCCCTGGCGGACATCCTCTTTCGCACCGGCACACTAATCGACGGCGCATGCACAGTCGTGCCACTCTGTCCCGTGTGCTGACATCGAGACGTGGCCTCATCAGAGGGGTGGAGCTGGTGGCCACCAACCCTGCTCCATGGGACGGGTCTGGGTTGGCACCCAGCGCCCTCTTCTCCCACTCCATGCCCATAGAGCCCTGGGGACCTCGGGATGGAGGGGCAGCTGGTTCTAGCCCCGGTTGCCCCTGCATCATTTGATTCTGCCAGCCCCAGCAGCTGTCTGATGTCTGCATCAAGGTGTCAATGCCCTCGGAGATGCTCCTCAGTGATTGGGACATGCTCTTCAGTGCCTCGGCAATGTCGACCTGCAACTGGGACAAGCTCCACTGCGCTTTGGCCATTCCCATCCGAGACAGGGACATGTCCTGCAGCACCTCATCAAGGTCAACATGGCACTGGGTCACACCAGCCAGTGAGTCGGACATTGTGCCGAGACCCTCAGCCATGGCCATCACTGACTGCGCGACAATTGGACACTTTCACTCATGGTGCCGACGTCATGCACCAGGCTCTCCACTGCAGTCACCACCCGAGCAGTGTTGGCCTCGGTACTCATTTCCAATGACATCTCCTGCGCAGACACAGAGAGGGCATCATTAGCCACGCGCGTGGTTCACAATGGTGGGAGGGAGTCTGTGAGGGAAGGGTTGAAGGGAGAGTGGGTGAACGAATGGTCGGGGGCCACATGGAGTGTTGGGGGTGGGGGGGGGGTTGGATGCGCATGTGGGGAAAGGTCTCAGGACGGGGGCGGCATTGGTGTCAACTCACCGGTGTGTGGGTCATTGACCTTCTTACGGCACTGGAGACCAGTCTTCCAGGTCACACTCCCCGAGCTTACGGCCGGCACCAATTTTGCTGTCGCTAAAGAAGGATAAGTACCCGGTGGAGTGTGGGTTATATCGGCCAATATCTCTGCGAAAGGTAAGGGTAGCACGGTGGCCCAGTGGTTAGCACTGCTGCCTACGGCGCGGAGGACCCGGGTTCGATCCCTCTCTGTGTGGAGTTTGCACTTTCTGTGTGGAGTCACTGCCTGTGTGGAGTTTGCACTTTCTCCCCATGTCTGCGTGGGTTTCACCCCCACAACCCAAAGATGTGCAGAGTAGGTGGATTGCCCGCACTAAATTGCCCCTTAATTGGAAAAAAATAATTGGGTACTCTAAATTTAAAACAAAATCTCTGCGAAAGGTGGATGCCAAGATTCTTGCCAAGGTATTGGTGCTTAAGTTGGAAGAGTGTCTTCCGCAGGTGATTGGGTAGGACCGGACAGGATTTGTAAAGGGTAGGCAGTTGTCCTCGAATGTGTGGCGTTTGTTAAAAAGGTGCTCTCCCCATCTGAAACGGTGGGGGGAGGTCCGGTGGTGCTGCTGGCACTGGATGCGGAGAAGATCGAGTAGAGTGGAGTTACTTGTTTGCAGTGTTGGAGTGGTTTGGAGTTGGGCCTAAGCTTATGGCGTGGGTGCCTACGGTGTGGTGAATTTGGGATATTTTCAGTCCACAGGGAATGGAGACAGGGGTGTCCCACGTCCCCCCTCTTGTTTGCATTGGCAATAGAGCCCTTGGCCATTGCGCTGAGGTGTTTGGACGAGTGGAAGAGAATAGTGAGGGGGGGGGGGCGGTGCAGCACAAGGTGTTCTTGTATGTCGACCATTTGTTGCATATTTTGGCTCTTCCAAATCTGTTGTATTATTATTGGGCAGCGAATGCCAAGAAGGTGTGAGGTTGGGGTAGGCAGCCGGCGGCAACGTGAGTGAGGATGGAGACAGGCTCTTGCAGGGTTTGGGTTTGTGGGCACTGGCAATGGCGATTTATGGGTGGATTTTGGGGAAGGATATGGTGTCGCTGGAGGGGGTTAAGGCTAAATGGGAGGAAGACGTCCGGTGGCGACCATGTGCGGGTAGGTCGCGTTTTTGGCAGCTCCCGGGCCCTTTCAAGGAGCTTTGACGGCCCCTTTTCAGCACAAATCGGCAGGCAAATGGTGCTAGAAGCTCCCCACAGCAGTATATGGAAGGGACCAGGAGCAGGACGGCCAAACAAACGACCAGCGCGAAGCGTCAGGAACGGGCGCAGGAACAGAAAATGGCGGCCGGCTTGGATCAGACAGCGTGGGCCCAGTGGGCGCGGGAACAGCAGGAGTTCCTTAGAAGCTGCTTTGCTGACCTGAAAACGGAGATGCTGGCCCCAATGAAGGCCTCAATGGGGAAAATGGTTGAGACCCAGAAAATGCAGGAGAAGGCGATCAAGGAGATTGAGAAGAAGGTCGCGGTTAACGAAGATGAGATCCTGGGCCTGGCCGTCAGGGTGAAGGCAGACGACACCCTACACAAGAGTTGGCAGGAGAGGCTGGAAGACCTTGAAAACAGGTCCAGGAGGCAGAACCTGCGCATTCTGGGCCTACCTGAGGGTGCAGAGGGGTCGGACGCGAGTGCATTCGTGACCACGTTATTGGGGTCCCTGAAGGGGCCAGAAGCATTCCCTCGGCCTCTGGAACTGGATGGGGCGCACAGAGTCCTTGCAAGGAAGCCCAAAAGGAATGAACCGCCGAGGGCCATGGTGGTACGGTTCCACCGCTTTTCAGATAAGGAACGAGCCCTGCGATGGGCTAAAAAGGAGTGGAGCAGCAGGTGGGAGAACAGCGTAGTCCGCATCTACCAGGACCTAGGAGCAGAACTGGCCAAGAGGCGCGCTGGATTCAACCGTGCTAAGGCGGCCCTCCGCAGCAAAGGGGTGAAGTTTGGGCTGTTGCATCCGACGAGGCTGTGGGTCACGTATCAAGATCGCCACCATTATTTGGATGAGGCGTGGAATTTCATCAAGCAAGAAAGGTTGGACTCGAACTAAAGGACAGCCACACTGGGATGTTGCTCTGGTGGGGATGGTAATTGCCGAGTAGCCGGAGGCAGCGACATTATGTTGTTTTCTCTTATTTTTGTTTGTTCCCTGTTTCTTTGGCCATGTGTTCGGCTTTTGTAGAAATCGGCCGCGGGGGGAGGAGGGGGGCCCTACACGTAGGGCTGCTCTCCTGGCAACTGGAGCCATTTCTTTGGTGGGGCCGGGTTTGCGCCCGGGGTTTGCTGTTTGTTGCGCTGTGGGGAGGGAGCGGAAAATGTTCTTTGGGAGCCGTTGAAGCAGATAAGTTGGGCTTTCCATAGGGAGGGAAGGGCAAAATGAGGCATCTCAGTAATTGGAGACAGAGGCGGGAGCGGCCGGGGTCAGCATGGGTCAGCTGACTCACGGAAGCGTAATGAGGGGAGAGCCAGTGTCAAGTGGTTGCTTGACTTGGGGGTTTGGGATCACGGGGTTGCTGGGGGGGTGGGGGGGGGGGGGGTGGGATGCTGCTTGGCTGACAGAAAAGGTGCCAACTTGGGGGAACAGAGGGAGAGTCGTGAAGAGGCTCCCACCGGTCCGCGATATTTCGGATTTTTACGGGGGTTTCCCCGTGGTTCTCTCTTCCCGGGTTTCTTCGGCCATTAGGGCCTGAGGGACGGGCGTTGGGTTAGTCCGGTTTGGAGCCGGCGAGGAGCCCAGCGGGAGTGTCCAGCGGCCGGAGCGGGAGGCATTGACCCAGAGGTCGGATGCGTGGGCGGAGCTTGACACGAGCGAGGCAATCGAGGTGGCAGGCCTGAGTTCAGAATGCGATGTAGAGGGGGACTAGAGCACACTGGGTGGCTCCCACTGAAAATGGAACTTTGAGGAGTTTGAAGTCCGGTCCCCGGGGGAAGAGATTTCTTGAATTTGGAATTTGGGGAGAAAAATTTGTGAAAATAATTGTTTAGTTATTTTCGGATTGAAGAAAGAGAGAAGAAATAGTAAGTTGTTAGAGGATGCGAACAGCAGCTAGGAAGAAGGAAGGAAACCCGGGTTCGCCGTTAAATGAGAAGACCAGCAAAAGCGCTGACAAGATGGCGGATGTCGGACCGCATGGTGGGGCCGCACTACTTACCGTGGAAAAGATGACCGAGGTGATGGCGGTGGAGCTGGAAAAGCAGTTTGCGAGGCACATGGAGGCTTTGAGGAAGGAGACGGCGGGCACATTGAAATCATTGGTGGAGGAGACAATCGCCCCGGTGAGGGTAGCTGTGGCAAAGACATCGGCCGAGGTGAGAGAGCAGGGCGAGAAGATGAAGGAAGTGGAGGAAGCCGTGTCGCAGCACAGCGACCAGCTCACCTCAATGGGGGACGAGCTGCGGAGAGTGGTGGAGGTCAACAGAGGACTCCGAGCAAAGCTCGAGGACTTGGAGAACCGCTCGAGACGGCACAATCTGAGAATTGTGGGCTTGCCCGAAGGGACAGAGGGCCCAAGGCCAACAGAGTACTTTGCAAAGAAGTTGGCGGAGCTGATGGGGGAGGGTGAGAACTCCTCCCAGTACGAGCTGGACCGAGCTCATCGGTCATTAAGGCCGAAGCCCAAGGTGAATGAGCCGCCAAGAGCAGTAATTATCTGCTTCCATAAGTACTGCATGAAGGAGAAGATGTTAAGCTGGGCAATGCAGAAGCGGGAGGTGCAGTGGGACGGTGCTGGAGTTCGGATCTATCAGGACTTGACGGTTGAGTTGGCAAAGAGACGAGCGGCGTTCGGGCGGGTGAAGGCGGCACTGTACAAAAAGGGGGTGCGATTTGGTATGGTGTACCCGGCGAAGCTGACGGTAATGTATAACGCCAAAGACTTTTATTTTGAGACAGCAGAAGCGGCTGAGGCGTTCGTGAGGGCAGAAAGCTTGGGACAGACGTGACGAGCGGAACTGGAACTGGAAGGACTGTGTTTGGGCAGCTGGAAAATGTATAAATGCTACAACTTTCATTTTACTGATGTGTATTGTAATCTACTTCTCTTTGCATTGTAGCAGAGTTCAAGTTAATGGTTGGGTTGATTGCCGTTCTGTGTTGCGACGGTTAAATCTTATGTTAGTGAATTGTATGGGTTGGATTGTTGGTTTTGTTTTTTCTTTCTGTGGGACTGGGTGGAAGCGGATGATATACCTTGGCGGGGGGAGACACCCGCGCTAGCTAACTAAAGTCAGCTAGTGAACGGAGGTGAGGTGAGAAGAGGGCTGCGGACATTGGAGCCTGGATGGCACGCTTCAATGGGACTATGAGGCGAGCGAGAGCGGGGGAAGGGATTGATGCTGGGAGATGTGTTTTCAAGGGGAAATGTACTTGGGAGGGGGGGAAGGGGTTCGATGTTAATAATGGATAGGGGCAGGTCAGGCTTATGGGGCAGGGCCCGGTGGTATGATGATGGTGGAGACGAAGGGTTGGGGGGTTGAGAGACCCCCAGTCAGGATAGTCACGTGGAACGTGAGAGGGCTAGGAGGTCCGGTCAGGAGGTCAAGGGTGCTTGCGCATCTTAAAAGTTTGAAAGCCGATGTGGCAATGCTGCAGGAGACTCACTTGAGGGTGAAGGACCAGGTGAGACTTAAAAAGGGCTGGGTTAGTCAAGTGTTTCACTCTGGATTAGATGGAAGGACTTGAGGGGTAGCGGTGCTGGTCAGCAAAAGGGTACGCTTCCAGACGGAGAAGGTGGTGGCAGATCAGGGGGGTCGATATGTGATTGTGACAGGGGTGCCGGAGGGGAGATTAGTGGCGCTGTTAAGTGTCTACGGTCCCCATTGGGACGATGTGGGATTCGCGAAGAAGGTGTTTGGGGCCATCCCCGACTTGGACAGGCACGAATTGATTGTGGGGGGGACTGGAACTTGGTGCAGGAGCCAAGGTTGGACAGATCACGGCCGCGCTCGCTGGTCCCATCAGGGGGGGCGAAGGCGCTGGCTGAGCTAATGGTGGAAATGGGAGGGGTGGACCCTTGGAGGTTCCTGCACACAAGGGAACAAGAGTACATATTTTTCTCAGCAGTCCATAAGATTTACTCGCAGATCGACTTCTTTGTGGTGGGAAAGGCTATGAAGATAGGTTGAGTAGATTTGGATTCGTTGGAAAGACGGAGGTTGAGGGGGGACCTCATTGAGGTCTACAAAATCATGAGAGGTATAGACAGGGTGGATAGCAAGAAGCTTTTTCCCAGAGTGGGGGACTCAATTACTAGGGGCCACGAGTTCAAGGTGGGAGGGGGAAGGTTTAAGGGAGATATGAGTGAAAAGTTCTTTTCGCAGAGGGGGGGGTGGGTGCCTGGAATGCATTGCCGGCGGAGAGGGTGGTGGGTGCCTGGAACGCAATGCCGGCGGAGGTGGTAGAGACGGGCACGATAGCGTCATTTAAGATGTACCTAGACAGATACATGAATGGGCAGGGAGAAGAGGGATACAGATCCTTAGAAAATAGGCAACAGTTTTAGAGAGAGGATCTGGATCGGTGCAGGCTTGGAGGGCCGAAGAGTCTGTTCCTGTGCTGTAATTTTTCTTTGTTCTTTGTCTCACTTTTTCCTGAACTAACCTTTTATCATTAATGTATTGATAGAATCCTTCCTGATTGTGGCGGACAACTTCTCCAGCTGGGTGGAGGCAAAACAACTTTATACAATTACCAGGGACAGTCATCAAAGCTCTGAAAGAGATTTTTGCGAGCCGCTGCACTCTGGACAAGATCATATCCAATAGCAGCCTGCAATTCTCCACTCAATACTTTGCAAGTTTTGCAGCCACAGCCGGTATCTGTTTCCACGTCAGTTCCCCAAAATACCCTCAGTCAAGCTGAAAAGTGGAATGAAGGGTCTGCCCTACTCACATACATGTCCACCAACTTAGGGTGCAGCCTGTCCCAAACCGAGTGGGAAACATCACACACTATTTACGCTCCTGCCAGAAAAACTCATGCAAGGCTTGGTAACAAAGGATTACCTGGATATCCAAACAAAAAAGCAACCCTGCAGACTGAAGCAAGCTTTTATTACAACAGACGTTACCACACCAGAAGCCTGCCACAACTGCAGCAGGGTGACAAAGTCTGTATCCTGGACCTCATCAGGCGAGGAACAGTCATCAAATGGAACAAGGACCAACCCTGGTCCCAGGGCAAAACCAACTGAGTCGATCCATTTTTCAACAGAATGGTGAATGAAAAATCAAACATGTGAACATACAAATTAGGAGCAGTGTAGGCCACTCTGCCCCTTCAGCCTGTCCTACCATTCAGTAAGGTCATGGCTGATCTGATGTGACCTCAACGCCACACTCCTGCCGACCTCCTGATAACTTTTCACCCCCTTGTTAATCAAGGCCCCTTACAGATCCTTGTGGTACACCACCTGTTTGGTCACCGTGTCAAAGAACACAATACGGTTTGTGAGGCACGGCCTACCCTTCATAAAACCGTGTTGACTATCTCTAATCAAATTATTCCTTTACAGATGATTACACATCCTATCTCTTATAAACCTTTCCAAGATTTTCCCCACAACAGAAGTAAGGCTCACTGGTCTATACTTACCGGGGTTGTCTCTACGCCACTTCTTGAACAAGGGGACATTTGCTATCCTCCAGTCTTCTGGCACTATTCCTGTAGACAAAGATGACTTAAAGATTAAAGCCAAAGGCTCAGCAATCTTCTCCCTAGCTTCCCAGAGAATCCTAGGATAAATCCCATCTGGCCCAGGGGACTTATCTATTTGCACACTTTCCAGAATTGCTAACACCTCCTCCTCATAAACCTCAAGCCCTTCTAGTCTAGTAGCCTGAATCTCAGTATTATCCTCGACAACATTGTCTTTTTCCTGTGTGAATACTGACGAAAAATATTCATTTAGCACCTCTCCTATCTCCTCGGACTCCAAGCACAACTTCCCACTACTGTCCTTGACTGGCCCTACTCTTACCCTAGTCATTCTTTTATTCCTGACATACCTATAGAAAGCTTTAGGGTTATCCTTGATCCTACCTGCCAAAGACTTCTCATGTCCCCTCCTGGCTCTTCTTAGCTCTCTCTTTAGGTCTTCCTAGCTAACTTGTAACTCTTGAGCACCCTAACTGAACTTTCATGTCTCATCTTTACATAAGCCTCCTTCTTCCTCTTGACAAGTGTTTCGACTGCTTTAGTAAACCATGGTTCCCTTGCTCGACCACTTCCGCCCTGCCTGACAGGTACATACTTATCAAGGACAGGCAGTAGCTGTTCCTTGAACAAACTCCACATTTCCATTGTGCCCATCCCCTGCAGTTTTACTCTCCACCTGATGCATCCTAAGTCTTGCCTCATCGCATCATAATTGCCTTATGACTTCCACTCGGGGATCCTTGAGTTCCCCAAGCCTCCCCACCCTTACATTCCCTGCCATCTCTCAGTGCCATCCTGCGAGCCGGTTGTGCTGGGTGCCCTGCACTGCACCCGCACCTCCGGCCACAGCACAGGACCCTGGGCACTGAAACCCACACCCCCGCTGGGAAAGGCACTTGGACTGGTCTCACGTAACCCCCCCCCCACCCACCCAATCCACACATCCACCATGAGGTCAGGGAGTATTCCCAGAGCTGTGCGTTTGATTGTGGGCTACTGCACATGTAGTTGTGCAACCTCCAGTGTTCAGGCAAAGTGCCCAGGCCGCAATGTCTGATTGGATGCCAGGCAGTCACAGCGGCCTGTGACCTAGCACATCTACCCAGGGGAATCCATTTGGGAGTTGTGAAGAGCTCAGAATTACTAACATTGCCAATTCCTCATTAATGAAAGCCTTCAACTGTGCGGCCAGAGGCCGGCATGGTCAGTGGGGGTTAAGGTGACCTTCAGCGTAGTACCACGGACGGGATTCTGTCCTCGGCTGTTTGGTGGAACGGAGAGGCAAAAGCAAAGGTTGCCCCTGGTAGGGGTATACGCTATCCAGGGGGTGGTATGTTGGACCTGCGGGCGCTGAGCCCCTCGTCCACCCAATCAAGGGGTGACCCCCGCCTCCCCCAGCACACTGACAACAGCCCCAATTCCTCGGAGGTGACCGCCAATTTTCCAAGATGACTACTCACCTCATACAATCCCCACAGCAGCCGTTGTGCCAGCTTCACATTTTTAAATAGGTGTTAAAGGGCGCCCACGTGACCACTCGCTGGGGAGCTGGGTAGATTACGGGAGGCAGTTATATCGGTGGTCCACCCCGTTAATGGGATAGAGATTGGCCTTAATTGGTGATTATTGGTTTCTCGTCACGCGGGATCCGGGTCTCGCCAACGGGAGCGGGCCGGTTAGATCGGAAACCTGTCGACGCCCGGCGCAGTTCCTGATTTTGGGCTTGCCGGGATCTAACCGGCTGACTCGGATTAGAGTCTGGCGCGGCCGTTAGATTGCGCCCTTGATCTCATGGCCTTCTTGCCATAGAAAACATGTAATTTTGGGCAGCACTGCAGTCTCACGCCACCCAGGACCTGGGTTCGATCCCGGACCCGGGTCACTGTCTGCGTGGAGTTTGCACATTCTCCCTGTGTCTGCACTGGTCTTACCCCCGCAACGCAAAAAGATGAGCAGGGTAGGTCAATTCGCCAACGTTAATTGGAAAAAAAGAAATGGGTACTCTAAAGTTAATAAATAAATAAAGAAAACTTGCAGTTTAGAGCTTTATTAAGTCAAATCATTATGTTTTTTTTAAAATTTAGAGTACCCAATTCATTTTTTCCAATTAAGGGGCAATTTGGCATGGCCAATCCACCTAGCTTGCACATTTTTGGGTTGTGGGCGCGAAACCCACGCAAACACAGGGCGAATGTGCAAACTCCACCCAGAGCCGGGATCAATCCTGGGACCTCGGCGCCGTGAGGCCGCAGTGCTAACCCACTGCACCACCGTGCTTCCCTGGTCAAATTATTTTTGATCATCTTAATGGACCATCTTTTTTCACAGTAACTTCATCGCAGTGTTAATGTCAGCCTGTTGTGACATGAATAAAGATGATTTCAGTCACTGAGCAACCTAGCTCCAAAGCCTTTACACAGACAATCTGGAAACAGGCTTTTTGCTGGGGTGTGGGGCGCTGTGGAGCTATTTGGGATGAAATGCTTTATCAGAACACAGATCAAATCGTGCTTTGCTCTCAGATCAAATCGTGCTTTGTCTGCACTTTCTGTTTTAATGGCAGACCTGATCCACAGGGTGTCTTTGTTTTCAATGTAATCTGTTTTCAATGTGTCATCTTCTCACTTCCTTGTGTAAAGCTCTCAATGTCTCCGGATCCCATTTTCTTTGCTTTGCTAATGTCTTCCATTTCTTCAATGCTTCTTTCCATTGTTTCCATCTCACTCAGCTAAACAGCCGTTTACATCACAGAAACTGGCGGAGATAGTTTCACTCTAGCTACAATCGTCAAATTGTACTGAAAGAATGCTCAGAATTGTATTGATGTGGAGATGCCGGCGTTGGACTGGGGTGAGCACAGTACGAAGTCTTACAACACCAGGTTAAAGTCCAACAGGTTTGTTTCGATGTCACTAGCTTCCGGAGCGCTGCTCCTTCCTCAGGTGAATGAAGAGGTATGTTCCAGAAACACATTTATAGACAAATTCAAATATGCCAAACAATGCTTGGAATGCGACCATTAGCAGGTGATTAAATCTTTACAGATCCAGAGATGGGGTAACCCCAGGTTAAAGAGGTGTGAATTGTATCAAGCCAGGACAGTTGGTAGGATTTCGCATGCCAGATGGTGGGGGATGAATGTAATGCGACATGAATCCCAGGTCCCGGTTGAGGCCGCACTCATGTGTGCGGAACTTGGCTATAAGTTTCTGCTCGGCGATTCTGTGTTGTCGCGCGTCCTGAAGGCCGCCTTGGAGAACGCTTACCCGGAGATCAGACGCTGAATGCCCTTGATTGCTGAAGTGTTCCCCGACTGGAAGGGAACATTCCTGCCTGGTGATTGTTGTGCGATGTCTGTTCATTCGTTGTCGCAGCGTCTGCATGGTCTCGCCAATGTACCACGCTTCGGGACATCCTTTCCTGCAGCGTGTGAGGTAGACAACGTTGGCCGAGTCGCACGAGTATGTACCGCGTACCTGGTGGGTGGTGTTCTCACGTGTAATAGTGGTATCCATGTCGATGATCTGGCACGTCTTGCAGAGATTGCCATGGCAGGGTTGTGTGGTGTCGTGGTCACTGTTCTGAAGACTGGGTAGTTTGCTGCAAACAATGGTTTGTTTGAGGTTGCGTGGTTGTTTGAAGGCAGGTAGTGGGGGTGTGGGGATGACTTGGCAAGATGTTCATCGTCATCAATGACGTGTTGAAGGCTGTGAAGAAGATGATGTAGTTTCTCCGCTCCGGGGAAGTACTGGACGACGAAGGGTATTCTGTCGGTTGTGTCCCATGTTTGTCTTCTGAGGAGGTCGGTGCGGTTTTTCCCTGTGGCGCGTTGGAACTGTCGATCGATGAGTCGAGTGCCATATCCCGTTCGTACGAGGGCATCTTTCAACGTCTGTAGATGTCTGTTACGCTCCTCCTCGTCTGAGCAGATCCTGTGTATACGGAGCGCTTGTCCATAGGGGGTGGGTTCTTTAATGTGTTTAGGGTGGAAGCTGGAGAAGTGGAGCATCATGAGGTTATCCGTGGGTTTGCGGTAAAGCGAAGTGCTGAGTTGACCGTCCTTGATGGAGACGAGTGTGTCCAAGAATGCAACTGATTTTGGAGAGTAGTCCATGGTGAGTCTGATGGTTGGATGGAACTTATTAATGTCATCGTGTAGTCGTTTCAGTGATTCTTCACCGTGGGTCCAAAGAAAAAAAATGTCATCAATGTATCTGGTGTATAACGTCGGTTGAAGGTCCTGTGCGGTGAGTAGGTCCTCTTCAAACTTATGCATGAAGATGTTGGCGTATTGGGGTGCGAATCTGGTCCCCATGGCTGTTCCGTGTGTCTGGATGAAGAACTTGTTGTCGAAGGTGAAGACGTTGTGATCCAGAATGAAGCGGATGAGTTGCAGAATTGCGTCTGGAGATTGGCAGTTGTCGGTGTTGAGTACTGAGGCTGTTGCAGCAATGCCGTCGTCATGGGGGATGCTGGTGTAGAGTGCCGAGACGTCCATCATGACGAGGAATGTTCCTGGTTCAACTGGTCCATGGGTGCTGAGTTTCTGTAGGAAGTCCGTCGTGCCGCGACAGAAGCTGGGCGTACCTTGTACGATGGGTTTCAAGATGCCCTCGATGTAGCCAGAGAGGTTCGCACACAAGGTCCCATTGCCTGAAACGATAGGGCGGCCTGGTGTGTTGGGCTTATGTATTTTCGGGAGGCAGTAGAGATCTCCAATGCGGGGAGTACGTGGGATGAGAGCACGTAGGGTGCTCTGAAGATCTGGATCCAAGGTCTTGATCAGTCTGTTAAGTTGGCGGATGTGTTTCTTGGTCGCAGTAGAGATCTCCAATGCGGGGAGTACGTGGGATGAGAGCACGTAGGGTGCTCTGAAGATCTGGATCCAAGGTCTTGATCAGTCTGTTAAGTTGGCGGATGTGTTTCTTGGTCGCAGTAGAGATCTCCAATGCGGGGAGTACGTGGGATGAGAGCACGTAGGGTGCTCTGAAGATCTGGATCCAAGGTCTTGATCAGTCTGTTAAGTTGGCGGATGTGTTTCTTGGTCGGATCTGCGGGTAACTGTCTGTAGTGTTCTTGGTTGTTCAGTTGTCGGTATACTTCTTTGCAATTGGACTTTAACCTGGTGTTGTAAGACTTCGTACAAAATTGTATTGGTTAGGTTATGCTTCTAGCCACCAATTAATTAGCAAAATCGTTAATGTAAAATTTGCATGAACTAACACAATGAGATAGAATAATAGAAACCAATTGTTTTTTTTCTCTATTCTTTGACGCATTTGAATAGTAGGTCACAGGTTGTGTTTCAGTAATGTATCTGAAACTTGTTTATCCTGAAAAAATGATAATTTCTAATTAGTTGTCCCTGAGTAAGATGATTTAAAATTTCAGAAAATGTAATTATTCTCTGCAATAATTTACTGCAGAAATTATTTCTGCAGAAGTAATTATTTCTGATGTGATAAGAACTTACAAACATGTCTATGTCCACCTTCAGCTTAACATAATATTACAGGGTATTACAGAACGGTACAACTTGCCCTCTTTAAAGCGAGGAGTACAAAAAGTCAAAAGTACAAATCTTTTTATATGTACGTGACCAAGCTTATCAGTCCTTCTCCAATGGTCCTCACAAAAGAGTTGCTGTTCTCACCTGCAAAGCACTATTTGCTTTTGAGCACTCGTCTGAAAATTCAGGTCAGGCCCTGACCATTTTTCTCCTGTGCATTGTGTCCAGACACTGACCCCTGTTGGATATATGTGGAAATGCAGCCCACCACACTGAGGCAGTTGTACACTTTAGAAAATGGGGTGACAGCACCTGTACCTCACTCACCCTGTTGGCTGCAGCCATCCAATCCTTTGTGCTGTGCTCTCCTTCCATCCACTTATTCTCCAGCACAAGCCACAGGAGAGGTGCCTGAAGATTTGAAGCAGAGCAAATGTTGTTTAAGAAGGGCTGTACGGATAAGCCCGGGATCTACCGATCGGTGAGTCTTACTTCTGTAGTGGGTAAATTGTCAGAAGGTATTCATTTTTAAAATAATTATAGAGTACCCAATTCATTTTATCCAATTAAGGGCAATTTAGCATGTTCAATCCACCTACCCTGCACATCTTTGGGTTGTGGGGGCGAAACCCACGCAAACACAGCGAATCCTGCTGCCCGGGTATCTAGATGGGCTTGGTCCAGGTCAAAGTTTGTATAGTCAGCTCCCCGGCAAACAGGGCATCTCTGACTTAATGGATGCAATTGTGGGCTGTTGGTTGTGATATACCACACAAGTCCCCATTCAAGCTCTGGAAATTCAGGGCTGCGGTGACCTTGATGGGAGTGGGTATCCTCCTCCACATGGTGCCAAGGCCGCCATGACATGGCACAGGTGCCGCACAGTCTCCTTGTTGACTCAGAGCTCCTGCAGCACACGCTGTCTCTTTGACAGACCAGCGATGCCTGTACACGTTGTCCGTCGCCGGCCTCCCCCTCTGCATCCCTCCCTTGCCCAATGGGCGACAGGGTCCTCAGGGTGTGGGGTGGGCCCCTGCACATTGGCTGCCTCCTCGGGCCTCTTTTGCTGCTGTCATTGCCTTCTCCGGCCTCTGGCTGCCTGGACTGTCATGCCACCATGAGGGCACATGCTGCGGGGTTCTGTCCTCGGCTGTTCGATGGAACGGAGAGGCAGAAGCAAAAGCTGCCCCTGGTAGGGGTATACGCTATCCAGGGGGTGGCATGTTGGACCTGCGGACGCTGAGCCCCTCGCCCACCCAATCAAGGGGCGACCTCCGCCTCCCCCAGCACACTGGCAACAGCCCCAATTCCTCGGAGCTGACCGCCAATTTTCCAAGATGACTACTCACCTCATACAATCCCCACAGCAGCCGTTGTGCCAGCTTCTCATTTTTAAATAGGTGCTAAAGGGCGCCCACGTGACCACTCGCTGGGGAGTTGGGTAGATTACGGGAGGCAGTTATATAGGTGGTCCACCCCGTTAATGGGATAGAGATTGGCCTTAATTGGTGATTATTGGTTTCTCGTCACGCGGGATCCGGGTCTCGCCAACGGGAGCGGGCCGGTTAGATCGGAAACCTGTCGACGCCCGGCGCAGTTCCTGATTTTGGACTTGCCGCGATCTAACCGGCTGACTCGGATTAGAGTCTGGCGCGGCCGTTAGATTGCGCCCTTGATCTCATGTCCTTCTTGCCATAGAAAACATGCAATTTTGGGCAGCACTGCCGTCTCACGCCGCCCAGGACCTGGGTTCGATCCCGGACCCGGATCACTGTCTGCGTGGAGTTTGCACGTTCTCCCCGTGTCTGCACTGGTCTTACCCCCAAAACGCAAAAAGATGAGCAGGGTAGGGCAATTGGCCAACGCTAATATTAAAAAAAGAAATGGGTACTCTAAAGTTAATAAATAAATAAAGAAAACTTGCAGTTTAGAGCTTTATTAAGTCAAATCATTTTTTTGTTTTTAAATTTAGAGTACCCAATTCATTTTTTCCAATTGAGGGGCAATTTGGCATGGCCAATCCACCAAGCTTGCACATTTTTGGGTTGTGGGTGCGAAACCCACGCAAACACAGGGCGAATGTGCAAACTCCACCCAGAGCCGGGATCAATCCTGGGACCTCGACGCCGTGAGGCCGCAGTGCTAACCCACTGCGCCACCGTGCTACCCTGGTCAAATTATTTTTGATCATCTTAATGAACCATCTTTTTTCACAGTAACTTCATCGCAGTGTTAATGTCAGCCTGTTGTGACATGAATAAAGATGATTTCAGTCACTGAGCAACCTAGCTCCAAAGCCTTTTCACAGACAATCTGGAAACAGGCTTTTTGCTGGGGTGTGGGGCGCTGTGCAGCTATTATGGATGAAATGCTTTATCAGAACACAGATCAAATCGTGCTTTGCTCTCAGGTCAAATCGTGCTTTGTCTGCACTTTCTGTTTTAATGGCAGACCTTATCCACAGGGTGTCTTTGTTTTCAATGTAATCTGTTTTCAATGTGTCATCTTCTCACTTCCTTGTGTAAAGCTCTCAATGTCTCCGGATCCCATTTTCTTTGCTTTGCTAATGTCTTCCATTTCTTCAATGCTTCTTTCCATTGTTTCCATCTCACTCAGCTAAACAACGGTTTACATCACAGAAACTGGCGGAGATAGTTTCACTCTAGCTACAATCGTCAAATTGTACTGAAAGAATGCTCAAAATTGTATTGGTTAGGTTATTCTTCTCGCCACCAATTAATTAGCAAAATCGTTAATGTAAAATTTACATGAACTAACACAATGAGATAGAATAATAGAAACCAATTGCTTTTTTTCTCTATTCTTTGATGCATTTGAATAGTAGGTAACAGGTTGTGTTTCAGTAATGTATCTGAAACTTGTTTATCCTGAAAAAGTGATAATTTCTAATTAGTTGTCCCTGAGTAAGATGATTTAAAATTGCAGAAAATATAATTATTCTCTGCAATAATTTACTGCAGAAATTATTTCTGATGTGATAAGAACTTACAAAACATGTCTATGTCCACGTTCAGCTTAACATAATATTACAGGGTATTACAGAAAGGTACAACTTGCCCTCTTTAAAGCGAGGAGTTGTGAAAGTCAAAAGTACAAATCTTTTTATAGGTACGTGACCAAGCTTATCAGTCCTTCTCCAATGGTCCTCACAAAAGAGTTGCTGTTCTCACCTGCAAAGCACTATTTGCTTTTGAACACTCGTCTGAAAATTCAGGTCAGGCCCTGACCATTTTTCCCCTGTGCATTGTGTCCAGACACTGACCCCTGTTGGATATATGTGGAAATGCAGCCCACCATCTGAGACAGCTGTACACTTTAGAAAATGGGGTGACAGCACCTGTACCCCACTCACCCTGTTGGCTGCAGCCATCCAATCCTTTGTGCTGTGCTCTCCTTCCATCCACTTATTCTCCAGCACAAGCCACAGGAGAGGTGCCTGAAGATTGAAGCAGAGCAAATGTTGTTGAAGAAGGGCTGTACGGATAAGCCCGGGATCTACCGATCGGTGAGTCTTACTTCTGTAGTGGGTAAATTGTCAGAAGGTATTCTTTTTTAAAATAATTTTAGAGTACCCAATTCATTTTTTCCAATTAAGGGCAATTTAGCATGTTCAATCCACCTACCCTGCACATCTTTGGGTTGTGGGGGCGAAACCCACGCAAACACGGGGAGAATGTGTAAACTCCACACAGACAGAAACCCAGATCTGTGATTGAACCTGGGACCTCAGCGCCGTGAGACTGCAGTGCTACCACTGCGCCACCGTGCTGCCCGTCAGAAGGTATTCTGAGGGACGGGATCTAGACATTTAGACAGGCAAGGGCTAATTAGGGAAAGTCAGCATGGCTTTGTAAGGGGAAAGTCATGGCTCACAAATTTGATTGAGTTTTTTGAAGGGGTAACCAATGAGGTAGATGAGGGCAGTGCGGTCGACATTGTCTGCACAGACTTTAGCACAGGTTTTTGCAAAAGGTTTAATCTCACGGAATCCAGGGCGAGGTAGCCAATTGGATACAAAATTGGCTTGGCGACCAAAGCCAAAGGGCGGTTGTGGAGGGTTGTTTTTCAAACTGGAGGCCTGTGACCAGCGGTGTGCCTCAGGGATCGGTGCTGGGTCCATTGTTATTTATGATGTATATATAAATGATTTGGATGAGAATGTAGGGGGCATGGTTAGTAAGTTTGCAGATGACGCCAAGATTAGTGGCTTGGTGGATGGTGAAGAAGGTTATATAAGATTGCAACAGGCTCTTGACCAATTGTGCCTGTGGGCCGATGAATGGCAGATGGAGTTTAATTTGGATAAATGTGAGGTGAAGCATTTTGGTAGATCAAATCAGGGCAGGACCTTTTCAGTTAATGGTAGGGAGCTGGGGAGAGTTACAGAACAAAGAGTTCTGGGAATACAGGTTCATAGCTCCTTGAAGGTGGAGCCGCAGGTAGACAGGGTGGTGAAGTAAGCACTCAGAATACTGAATACAGGAGTTGGAACGTCTTGTTGAGGTTGTACAAGACATTGGTAAAACCACACATGGAACACTGTGTTCAGTTCTGGTCACTCTATTATAGGAAGGATATTGTTAAACTAGAAAGAGTGCAGAAGAGATTTACAAGGATGCTACCAGGACTTGATGGTCTGAGTTATAAGGAGAGGCTGGATAAGCTGGGTTTAGGGTGATCTTGTAGAGGGCTATAAAATAATGAGGAGCATCGATAAGGTAGATAGTCAACATCTTTTCCCAAAGGTAGAGGAGTCTAGAACTAGAGGGCATAGGTTTAAGGTGAGAGGAGAGAGATACAAAAGAGACCAGAGGGGGAATTTCTTCACCCAGAGGGTGGTGAGCATTTGGAATGGGCTGCCAGAGGCAGTGGTAGAGGCGGGTACAAATTTGTCCTTTAAAAAGCAGTTAGACAGTTACATGGGCAGAGTGGGTATAGAGGGATATGGGCCAAATGCAGGCAAGTGGGACTAGCTTAGTGATAGAAAATGGGTGGCATGGACCAGCTGGGTCGATGGGCCTGTTTCCATGCTGTAAACACCTATGACTCGATCTATGACTCTATCTATGACTCTATGACAAGCCTTAGCGGACCCGAGACCACAGCTCATTCTTCTAAACTCCATACAATATTAGCTACTCCCTTCAATCTCGACTGAACCATTGGGCGCGATTCAATGGAAACATTTGAAAATGTCATTTTGGGCGCATTTGGCAGGGTGTTCCTTGACGGTTGCACTGGCGAGATCGCGGCCGTATTCAAACGCACATAGTGCCAACAATGACCCCACATGAGTTTCTCGCCATTACTGGTTGTCTCGTCGTCTGATTCGCCGGACTCGCACCTCAGCTTTTCGTCGCTAACAAGGGGAACTACTTTTAAACGCTCTCTCACCACTCTCTCGCAATCAACACGTAAGCATGGCAGTCCTCACACCTGCTCCTCACTTTGGGGTCTGCCAAACTTGCCAGGCTTCTCGACATTGGGCACCCTGTTACCCCGAGGGGGTCGGAGCACCAGCAGCAGTGTCAGCAATGCCTCATGACCAGGAGGTCCATCGTCCAATATTCGAAGAAGACCAATGAACTCCACCGAGCTGCGAGGCGAAGTTACCACCTCTCTCCTGGCATCAGTCCTGCCTGCCACCCCTCAAATTCCAAAATTATTGCCACAAATGACACCTCACACCCTCCCCACAACTGATTTTCGTGCTTGTCCGTCATAAACCCCTGGCACCCACCAGCACAACTCCTTCATGTCCAGGTGCGGTGCCCATACATGCCACCTGGTATAGATCCCCCTGACCCATCAAGCCTGCAGCTCACAATGCCCTCTCTTTGTCCCAGCAGGAGGAGATTGTCCTTAATAAGCAGGAGAGGGCCAAAATGGGGGGGTGGGGGGGAGGGGGGGGGGGTGGGGGGGAGGGGGGGGTTTGGGGGCGGGGGGGTGGGGGTGGGGGGGGGAGGTGAAGCAGGATGCCAGAGATCCGAGTCCTTACCTCTGATGAGGAACGGACCCTGGAGATCGCAGGTTTGACTGAGTAACGAACAGTCACCGACAGCGAGGTTTGCCTGCGCCAGAGAGATGAGGATCCACTGACCCTTCGCCCAGATGACCTGTTTCAAGTGACTTGTTCATGTCTGACAAAATGATCCTTCCCTCTGACTGATTACATGTCCATTGTCTTGCTGGATCTCCATGTTATGTGGCCGAGCCATCCGGAATCTTTACACCCCTCCCCCTTCCCTGCCACCCAAGAGACCACCTCAGAGGAGAGCTCTGAGGAGACCACCATTGGGGACATCACAACTCTCACCGCCGCCTTCCACCAGTCCAGAGACACACACACCTCGGTGGCTGACAGCAGTGGACTGGCTTCTGTGGCACAACCTGGTGAGCACCGCACCATTCGGGATGCACACCAGGAACAAACAACAGCAGTCGGAGATCTTCTTGATTCAAGGACTAAGCTGGGTCCCAGTTAAATGCCGAACCTCAGACAAGGTCCTCCCAGAGCTGATGCGGATGATAGGCCAGAGCCGAGACAATCAGGAGTCTGATTGGAGGAGTCCCAAAGCCTTCGGATGCAGGAATTGGTGCCAGCAATGCGTTGCATCGAGGCCAACAATGCTTGAGTGGCGACCACAGTGGGAAGACTGGAGGACAATGTTCGTGTCTTGAGTGGTGGTGCCCAAGATATGGCACAGTCTGTGACAACCTGGTCTGTGGCGGAACGGTAGCACAGTGGCTACGCTGTTGGTTCACAGCTTCAGTGTCCCAGGTTCGATTCCCGCTTGGGTCACTGTTTGTGCAGAATCTGCATGTTCTCCCCGTGTCTGTGTGGGCTTCCTCCATGTGCTCTGGTTTCCTCCCAGAAGTGTTGAAAGACGTGCTTGTTAGGTGAATTGGACATTCTGAAATCTCCGTCAGCGTACACAAACAGGCACCGCAGGAGCTTTTCACAGTAACTTCATTGCAGTGTTAATGTAAGCCTACTTGTGACACTAATAAAGATTATTAGATTATTATTATTGGGGACCTCAACATCGTGTCGCAGTCGCTGACGGACATGCCCCAGACATAGGTGGACGTTATCGAGGCATTGCAGAGCATGGTCCAGTCACTGAGGATCATCGTTGAGGGCGTCGACACCATAGTGTAGACAATGGGGAGCTGCCAGGACTGACAGAACCAGATGACTCAGAAGCTTCTGGAGCTCACTCCAGCTGCCCCACCATCCCATGGAGTCCATCAGTGCCCACGGGCACCGCCAGGGAGGTGGGTGCACTGGAGGCCAGCCCAGGACCTGCCACCAAGGAGACTATGGTGGTTTCCAGTTCTTCCAAATCCTCCCCTCCTGACACTGACGCATCTTAAGGGCAGCGGGTAGAACAGGGTGGCACAGCGATGCCTCTGACACCGGGAAGTCAGCCGGGGCCCTGCGGCTACAGGCACCCAGAGGACATTCGCCAGGGTATATATATATATATATGTTATTGTAAATAAATGTTATTACTTTGTATCCTTAAAACTCGTGCTACATTCTTCGTGGCCCTCACAAAACAGTGTTAATGTCAGCCTGTTGTGACATGAATAAAGATGATTTCAGTCACTGAGCAACCTAGCTCCAAAGCCTTTTCACAGACAATCTGGAAACAGGCTTTTTGCTGGGGTGTGGGGAGCTGTGGAGCTATTTGGGATGAAATGCTTTATCAGAACACAGATCAAATTGTGCTTTGCTCTCAGGTCAAATCGTGCTTTGTCTGCACTTTCTGTTTTAATGGCAGACCTTATCCACAGGGTGTCTTTGTTTTCAATGTAATCTGTTTTCAATGTGTCACCTTCTCCCTTCCTTGTGTAAATCTCTCAATGTCTCCGGATCCCATTTTCTTTGCTTTGCTAATTTCTTCTATTTCTTCAATGCTTCTTTCCATTGTTTCCATCTCACTCAGCTAAACAGCCGTTTACATCACAGAAACTGGCGGAGATAGTTTCACTCTAGCTAAAATCGTCAAACTGTACCGAAAGAATGCTCAAAATTGTGCTGGTTAGGTTATGCTTCCAACCACCAATTAATTAGCAAAATCGTTAATGTAAAATTTACATGAACTAACACAATGAGATAGAATAGTAGAAACCAATTGCTTTTTTTCTTTTTTAGAGAAAAATAATGTAATTATTTTCTGCAATAATTTACTGCAGAAATTATTTCTGTAGAAGTAATTATTTCTGATGTGATAAGAACTTATAAAACATGTCTTAACGGCTGCAGAAAGGCAGTTTGAAGGGGATTGGCCTACTGAGGTAATATGGGCCGAAGTTAGAAATAGGAAAGGAGCGGTCACATTGTTAGGAGTTTTCTATAGACCCCCAAATAGTAATAGAGATGTGGAGGAAGAAATTGCAAAACAGATTATGGGTAGGTGTGGAGGTCTCAGGGTAGTTGTCATGGGTGACTTTAACTTTCCAAATATTAATTGGAACCTCTGTAGGTCGAACAGTTTGGATGGGGCTGTTTTTGTACAGTGTGTGCAGGAGGGATTCCTGACACAATATGTGGATCGGCCATCAAGAGAGGGGGCCACATTGGATTTGGTACTGGGTAATGAACCGGGCCAAGTGTTAGATTTGTTTGTGAGAGAGCACTTTGGAGATAGTGACCACAATTCGGTGTCTTTCACTATTGCAATGGAGAGGGATAGTGCCATATGGCAGGGCAAGGTTTATAATTGGGGGAGGGGTAATTATGTTGCGATTAGGCAAGAATTAAGGAGCATAAGATGAGAACAGAAACTGTCAGGGAAAGGCACAAATGAAAAGTGGAGCTTGTCCAAGGAACAAATACAGCGTGTCCTTGATAGGCATGTCGCTGTCAGGCAGGGAGGAAATGGCCGTGTGAGGGAACCATGGTTCACAAAAGAGGTTGAATGTCTTGTCAAGAGGAAAAAGGAAGAGTATGGAAGGATGAGAAAACAAGCTTCAGTAGGGTCGCTTGAGGGTTACCAGGTAGCAAGGAATGACCTGAAAAAAGGGCTTAGGAGAGCTAGGAGGGGGCATGAGAAGTCCTTGGCGGATCAGATCAAGGAGAACCCCAAGGCTTTTACTCTTATGTGAGAAATAAAAGAATGACCAGAGTGAGGGTAGGGCCGGTCAAGGACAGTAGTGGGAACTTGTGCATGGAGTCAGAAGAAATAGGAGAGGCGTTGAATGAATACTTTTCTTCAGAGTTCACAAAGGAGAGGGGCCATGTTTTTGAGGATGAGAGTGTGATTCAGGCGGGTAGGCTGGAGGAAGTAGATGTTTTGAGGAAGGATGTATGAGCAATTTTGAAAAACCTGAGGGTCGACAAGCCCCCTGGGCCAGATGGGATAACAAAGAGCAAAGAAAATTATAGCACAGGAACCGGCCCTTCTGCCCTCCCAGCCTGCGCCGATCCAGATCCTTGATCTAAATCTGTCGCCTATTTTCCAAGGATCTACTTCCTGCTGCCCCCCGCCCATTCATATATCTGTCTAGATGCATCTTAAATGATGCTGTCGTGCCTGCCTCTACCACCTCCGTTGGCAAAGCGTTCCAGGCACCCACCACCCTCTGCGTAAAAAACCTTCCACGCACATCTCCCTTAAACTTTCCCCCTCTCACTTTGAAATCGTGACCCCTTGTAATTGACACCCTCACTCTTGGAAAAAGCTTGTTGCTATCCACCCTGTCCATACCTCTCATAATTGTGTAGACCTCAATCAGGTCCCCCCTCAACCTCTGTCCTTCCAACGAAAACAATCCTATTCTACTCAACCTTTCTTCATAGCTAACACCCTCCATACCAGGCAACATCCTGGTGAACCCCTCTGCACCCTCTCTAAAGCATCCACATCCTTCTGGTAATGTGGCGACCAGAACTGCATGCAGCATTCCAAATGTGGCCTAACCAAAGTCCTATACAACTGTAACATGACCTGTCGACTCTTGTACTCAATACCCCGATGCAGGCAAGCATGCTGTATGCCTTCTTGACCACTCTTTATCGACCTGCGTTGCCACCTTCAGGGTACAATGGACCTGAACTCCCAGATCTCTCTGTACATCAATTTTCCCCAGGACTCTTCCATTGACCGTATAGTCCGCTCTTGAATTAGATCTTCCAAAATGCATCACCTCGCATTTGCCTGGATTGAACTCCATCTGCCATTTCTCTGCCCAACTCTCCAATCTATCTATATTTTGCTGTATTCTCTGACAGTCCTCCTCGCTATCTGCAACTTCACCAATCTTAGTATCATCTGCAAACTTGCTAATCAGACCACCTATACCTTCGTCCAGATCATCTAAGTATATCACAAACAACAGTGGTCCGATCACGGATCCCTGTGGAACACCGCTAGTCACCTTTCTCCATTTTGAGACACTCCCTTCCACCACTACTATCTGTCTCCTGTTGTCCAGCCAATACTTTTTCCATCTAGCTAGTACACCCTGAACCCCATTCGACTTCACTTTTTCCATCAACCTGCCATGGGTAACATTATCAAACGCCTTACTGAAGTCCATTTATATGACATCTACAGCCTTTCCCTCAACAATTAGCTTTGTCACTTCCTCAAAGAATTCTATTAGGTTTGTAAGACATGACCTTCCCTGCACAAAACCATGCTGTCTATCACTGATAAGTCTATTTTCTTCCAAATGTGAATAGATCCTATCCCTCAGTATCCAACAGTTTGCCAACCACTGCCGTCAAGCTCACAAGTCTATAATTGGGACAACATTAGCAATTCTCCAGTCCTCCGGGACCTCACCCATGCCCAAGGATGCTGCAAAGATATCTGTTAAGGCCCCAGCTATTTCGTCCCTCGCTTCCCTCAGTAACCTGGGATAGATCGCATCCGGACCTGGGGACTTGTCCACCTTAATGCCTTTTAGAATACCCAAACCTTCCACCTTCCTTATGCCGACTTGACCTAGAGTATTTAAATATCCACAAGCCTCAACATCCGTCATGTCTCTCTCCTTGGTGAATACCGATGCAAAGTACTCATTGAGAATCTCACCCATTTCCTCTGACTCCACACATAAATTCCCTCTTTTGTCTTTGAGTGGGCCAATCCTTTCTCTAGTTACCCTCTTGCTCCTCATATACGAATAAAAGGATTTGGGATTTTCCTTAACCCTGTTAGCCAAAGATATACCCAAGAATTCTTTGGGAGGCAAGGGATGAGATTGCAGAGCCTTTGGCTTTGATCTTTGGGTCCTCGCTGTCCACAGGGATAGTGCCAGAGGCATGGAGAGTGGCGAATGCTGTTCCTCTGTTCAAGAAAGGGAATAGGAATGACCCTGGTAATTATAGGCCAGTTAGTCTTACTTCGGTGGTGGGGAAGATAATGGAAAAAGTGCTGAAGGATAGGATTCATGACCATTTGGAAAGATGCAGCTTAATCCGGGATAGTCAACACGGATTCGTGAAGGGTAGGTCTTGCCTCACAAATTTGATTGAATTCTTTGAGGAGGTAACTAAGTGTGTAGATGAAGGTAGAGCAGTTGATGTCGTATACATGGATTTTAGTAAGGCGTTTGATAAGGTTCCCCATTGTCGGCTCATGAAAAAAGTAAGGAGGTGTGGGATAGAGGGAAATTTGGCCAATTAGATAAGTAACTGGCTATCACATAGAAGACAGAGGGTGGTGGTGGATGGAAATTTTTCAGACTGGAGACCAGTTACCAGCGGTGTACCACAGGGATCAGTGCTGGGTCCTCTGCTATTTGTGATTTTTATCAATGACTTGGAGGAGGGTGCTGAAGGGTGGGTCAGTAAATTTGCTGATGACACCAAGATTGGTGGAGTAGTGGATGAGGTGGAGGGCTGTTGTCGGCTGCAAAGAGACATTGATAGGATGCAGAGCTGGGCCGAAAAATGGCAGATGGAGTTTAACCCTGATAAGTGCGAGGTGATTCATTTGGGTAGAAAAAATTTGAATGCGGATTACAGGGTCAATGGCAGGGTTCTGAGGAATGTGGAGGAACAGAGAGATCTTGGGGTTCATGTCCACAGATCTCTGAAGGTTGCCACTCAAGTGGATAGAGTCGTGAAGAAGGCTTATAGTGTGTCAGCGTTTATTAACAGGGGCTTGAGTTTAAGAGCCGCAGGGTTATGCTGCAACTATACATGACCCGGGTGAGACCACATTTGGAGTATTGTGTGGAGTTCTGGTCACCATTATAGGAAGGATGTGGAAGCATTGGAAAGGGTGCAAAGGAAATTTACCAGGATGCTGCCTGGTTTGCAGGATAAGTCTCTTGAGGAAAGGTTGAAGGTGCTAGGGCTTTTCTCTTTGGAGCGGAGGAGGATGAGAGGCGACTCAATAAAGGTTTATAAGATAATGAGGGGGATAGATAGAGTGGGCGTTCAGAGACTATTTCCTCGGTGGATGTAGCTGTTACAAGGGGGCATAAGATTCAGTGTGGGAGATATAAGAGGGATGTCCGAGGTAGGTTCTTTACTCAGAGAGTGGTTAGGGTGTGGAATGGACTGCCTGCTGTGATAGTGGAGTCGGACACTTTAGGAACTTTCAAGCGGTTATTGGATAGGCACATGGAGCACACCAGAATGACAGGGAGTGGGATAGCTTGATCTTGGTTTCGGACAATGCTCGGCACAACATCGAGGGCCGAAGGGCCCGTTCTGTGCTGTACTGTTCTATGTTCTATGAAACCATTTTGCACTGAGAACAGTGACTGTAACCGTGCAATTTGCTGCCTGCATTTGGCGTGGTCTAGCAAACTCTGCCTTTGTTCCGTTGTGGTACTGTGGAGTGCTCGTAAAGCTGCCTTTAAGTCTGTGCATTGCTTCTTTAACTGTTCTACTTGTTGTTCCGTCTCTTCTCTTACCAAGACTGCACGTTATGTATCTTGGTAGGCCTTATCATATTGTGTCTGAAAGCTGCTTAGGTGAACTAGACAAGATTGGTGTGCCTGTTTGACATCAGCCATCTCCTTGTCTTTTGCTGCTAGCTGCTCTCGGAGTTGCTCATTAACCTTTTCATACTTGCTAACGTTTCCCTCACTCTTCTCCTCTTTCTCTACAAGCTGTCTGTGGAGCGTCCTCACGACCTCCTCTGTGCCTCGCAATTGTGCCAGACAGGACACGATTTGCCTTTGATTTGAACCAATAAAGGGGCGGGTGCCTTGATGGCTGGGCGTGTCCTGAGCGGTCATTGACCTTGGCCGTTTGGGCTTCCTGGGTGAAGGGAGTGGCACCGATGTGTCTGGAATTGTAACTGATACCTGAGTACCAGTCCTTTGTCCTGGGGAAATGGGTCATGAGAATGCAAATCGGCTAGGGGTTTTGAAACTGTCTGGTTCTCTGTCAGCAAATATACATTCCGGCTCTGAGTTTGCCTGAATCCTGTATTGGCCATATTTCCCTTGAGTCTTTGCGAGTATCCATGTTTACTTTGTAAGTGGCCATCCCAGATGGCTACACTGGTAACCCCGCAGCCATGTCTCCGTAGGCGGCCTTCAGGACGCGCGACAACGCAAAATCGCCGAGCAGAAACTTATAGCCAAGGCCCGCACACATGAGTACGGCCTCAACCGGGACCTTGGATTCATGTCGCATTACATTCATCCCCCACCATCTGACCTGGACTTGCAAAATTCTGCCAATTGTCCTGGCTTGAGACAATTCACACCTCTTTATCTTGGGGTTACCCCTATCTCTGGATCTGTAAAGACTTAATTACCTGCAAATGCTCGCATTCAAAGCATTGTCTTGCATCTTTGACTTTGTCTATATATATGTTTCTGGAACATACCTCTTCATTCACCTGAGGAAGGAGCAGTGCTCCGAAAGCTAGTGATTTGAAACAAACCTGTTGGACATTAACCTGGTGTTGTAAGACTTCTTGATTTGATGGGAGTCAATGGATGGGAGGCTGGTTTGCGTGATGGACTGGGCTACACTCACAACCTTTTGTAGTTTCCTGCGGTCTTGGGCAGAGCAGGCTCCATACCAATAAGAATGCTTTCTATGGTGCATCTGTAGAAGTTGGTGAGGGTCGTAGCTGAGAAAGTAGAGTCGTTGGTGGGCTTTGTTAACTATAGTGTCGGCATGGGGGGACCAGACGGGCTGTTGGTGATCTGTACACCTAAAAACTTGAAGCTCTCGACCCTTTCTACTTTGTTCCCATTGATGTAGACAGGGGCATGTACTCCACTACGCTTCCTGAAGTGCATGACAATCTCCTTCGTTTTGTCGACATTGAGGGAGAGATTATTATCGTCGCACCAGTTCACCAGATTCTCTATCTCATTCCTGTACTCTGTCTCGTCATTGTTTGAAATCCGACCCACTACGGTGGTGTCATCAGCAAATTTGAAAATCGAGTTGGAGGGGAATTTGGCCACACTGTGCTGTGCTTCTTACTGTGCTCACCCCAGTCCAACGCCGGCATCTCCACACAAACGTTTCAACAAGAGGGCCTCGTTTAACAAGCCAAAACCAGTATCACATGAGTGAGACTTGGGCTAGCAGAATGCCTTTCATGATACAGCCTTTGGACGTGAGGAGAAATCTTTTTGCGCAGCCCGAGTGGTTAGAATCTGCAATGCACTGCCTGAGAGCAGTTTCAAGCCTGCCTTTCAAAAGACAAGGGAATTATTATCTGAAGGGAAAATATTTGCAGGGCTACGGGGAAAAGGCAGGGCGAGTGGCACCAGGCGAGTTGGTTGCTGCTGCTGCATTCTCACCGGCAAGACTTGCAAGTGTTTTCAAAAGCTTGCTCCGCAGCAGCCGCCTGTGACAGTGACGTGGGTGAGGATAGGCACACCCCTCTCCCATCTGATTGGGAGAGTCACCATCTGGTGGCGTACTGGTCATCTACATAACTGTCATGCAGTCTGAGTGCAAAAGGGGAAAAGAGGCAAGTTCTGTCAATGAATCTTCTGTTCCAATGAGAAAGGCCAGGAGCAATATGCCAAGAGTGAAAGTGTCAGTGCTTAACTTACATCGAAAAGTCTTTGAATGCGCTCAGCCTGCTGTAAAAGAGGGAAGGCATATGGGACTTGGGCAATACAAGAGCGGCGCCGGCATCGCTTCTCGGCCTTTTGGCTAAGATCAAGTGTAGTATCTGTTCTTATCAGTTTAATATCTGATACGTCCCTTATCTGGGGACCATATATTAAATTGATTTTTGGAGCAGGGAGATGGAATAGGGGCTTGCTCCGTCCACTCCACGCATCGACCTGGTATTGCAGTATCTCCAGGAACGGTGCACACCACCCCTTTATGGGGAATTTCAAAGTCAAAAAACAGCTCAAACACATACAAATATACACTTTATTCACATTTCTTTCATCACACAACAAAACGCTTCGTCAAGTGGCTGCTGCTACTCAGCTTCTACGGGGTGTGATGAAGGATGACGAAAGGCCTCATCTTACAAGCACAAGGGGGAAAGCAAACAAATTCAAAATTGACCACCCATTTCACTGCAAAATCCTACCAACTGTCCTGGCTTGACACAATTCACACCTCTCAAACCTGGGGTTACCCCATCTCTGGATCTGTAAAGATTTAATCACCTGCTAATGCTTGCATTCCAAGCATTGTCTGGCATCTTTGAATCTGTCCATATATATGTTTCTGGAGCATACCTCTTCATTCACCTGAGGAAGGAGCAGCGCTCCGAAAGCTAGTGACATCGAAACAAACCTGTTGGACTTTAACCTGGTGTTGTAAGACTTCGTACTGTGCTCACCCCAGTCCAACGCCGGCATCTCCACATCATTTCACTGTTGAATGTGGATTACTCCGCTTCTCGGCCTTTTGGCTAAGATCAAGTGTAGTCTCATTTGATCGAGAGAAGCTGAGGATTTCCATGTCGATCGTGGATTGGAGAACTCGGAGGGATTGAAGTCGTCAAAGAAGAAACGTTTGGAGCTTGGCTGCTATTGGTGGATCTACATGCTGGCCTAAACCTCGGGTTTAGGCCTAACGCCGATACAGTTTCACACCCAACGTACGAGCTATGGATGCAGCTGCATCCCGACCACCAGGCTGGGGCGTGCGAAACACTGTCCGAGTCACAGTGAAGAAAACGGATGGAGAGTCACCTTTGGACCGGAAACACTTCGTGAAGAAGGTGCTGCTCGAGTGCTGTGGGTTTAAAGCAACAGAGATCTTCTGCTTGCAAAACTTCCCCAAGAATGGTTTCTTTGATGTCACCTTCAAGAGCGTCGCAGCGTGCATCAAATTCTTGAACGTCTTCAAGGAAAAAGGTAACCAGAGTCCCTTGTCGATCCTGACTGCGGAACCTCTGTTTACGCTACCGGCACAGCGAAATCGGGTTGTTACACTGCACACGTACAACCCCCACGTCCCTGTATCTGATGTGCTCACGTTCCTCGCCAGGTACGCTGAGCTGAAAAGTGACAGCGTGCAAGTGAAAGACACCTTCGGCATCTGGACAAGTGAGCACCAGGTCAAGGTGACCCTAAGAACGGACAGCAACGGAGCCATCCTGCATCCCCCCTCCAATTTCGCTATTGGAGTAAATCGTGGCTACCTCTACTACGTGGGACAGCCACGAGTATGCCACACCTGTGGCAAAACGGGGCATGTTGCCGCAAACTGCAGTGTGACCTTCTGCAAGAACTGCAGGCAGGAGGGACACATGACTAAGGACTGCAAAGAAGACAAGTGCTGCAACCTGTGTGGGGAGGCCGGCCATCTTTACAGGGCCTGCCCGAAACGCGGGGCGACATACGCTGAAATCATCAGCAGCGGAGTCAAAAAGGCGACCAGAGAGGAGGTGCATACACCCTCCACCGAAAAAGACACCATGGTTCAGAATGAGGAAAAGCAACAGAAGGGCCCCCAACAAAAAGAGGAGGCCCCAGCACCTCCTGACAACCCAACCCCAGCCCCATCTGATGAGGAACACTCAATGGAAGAGGAAGAGGATGGGACAAAGAATAAAGAGCCCTGGGAAACCGTGAACAGGGACAAACGTAAGAGGAAACAAAAAAACAAACTGAAGAACCCCCTGAGGGGTAGTGGCAAAAAGCGACACCTCTCAGCCGGCGCACTTAGTGCCGACACCTCATCCGATGAGGGAAAACAGGACAAGAATCGGCCTCAAATAAAGAGGCAAAGCACCGACGTGGAACAGAAGGCACAGACCCCCCAGACCACCGACCGGGAAGAAAACAAGGTCACAGACCAACCCCCGATAGCAACGAGCAGCAATAACCCAGGTGAAGACCGGCCTGCAACCCCAACACCTACTGACTGCCACGACGAACCCCAGGGCTACACCACCCCCCCAATGCATCTGCATCAAAATCACGGGGCCAGTACGGACCAGAACAGTTTTCTCAGCCCTGCAACTGTGCTAAAGTTTGCGAGCACCACCGGCATGCTGGGGAACATTCAACAGCTGGAACAGCCAACTGTATAGACTCTGGACTCTTGAGATTGGTAAATCTATCTTTTCATAATGGGTTTAAAAATTGCATCCATAAATGTGCGAAGCATCAAAGATACTTCGCGGTGTGTAGCCACACTCAACTATTTGGCAAATGTAAAAGCTGACCTACTGTTCCTGCAGGAGTGCGGAATTCCGCACCTCAGCAACTACAGGCGCTGGTCGAGCTGGTGGTCCCACGGGCCATCCATCTGGTCAGGAGGAAACGACTGCCGCTCCTCCGGCCTGGGTATTCTGCTGCGGGGAGGCAACTTCACCATCTCCGACGTTAAGGAGGTGGTGGGCGGGCGCCTCCTCGTAGCAGACGTGAAATACAAAAACACCCCTCTCAGACTTATTAATGTGTACGCCCCGGCCGTAAAAAGTGAGCGGCTGGCAGTTCTTCAGCAACTCCCACTGCTGTTGGCCACCTCCAAGCCGGTCATCCTGGGTGGTGACTTCAACTGCATCATCGATGCGGCTGGACGATCCAGCAAAGCCGACAGCAAACTAGACGCTACGTCCAGACTCCTGATGGAAACGGTAAAAGACGCCAAGCTGCTCGACGTCTGCAGCAACCCTGCAGACGGCGCGCAGCGTAGATATACATGGTCACGGCCGGACGGGTCCGTCCGCTCCAGGATAGACTTCTTTTTTGTGTCCCGAGCTTTCACGGTCAGGTCCACCGACGTAACGCCGGTGTTCTTCTCTGACCACTGCCTCCTACTGGCCGACTGCCACCTGCAGGAAGACCAGGGGGTAGGCAGGGGGACGTGGAAGCTAAATGTAAAACTGCTGACCCCTGAGAACATCGAGGAACTCAGGAGGGATTACAAAGGTTGGAGAACCGTGAAACCCCTCTTTGAGGCCCCACATCTCTGGTGGGAAGCAATCAAGGGGAATATCAAGAGGTTTTTCATCCTCAAGGGCGTTCAAAAGGTGAGAGAGAGACGAGGGGTCATGTCCAGGCTCCAGAAAAGTATGCAAAATTTGCTCCAGCTGCAGTCGATGGGGGTGGATGTCAAGGAGGATCTCCAAGAGGTGAAGAGCCAGCAAGCCTCGCTCTACACCTCGGAGGCCTCCAAGGTTATCTTCCGTTCCAGAGTCCGCTCCGTGGAGCAGGACGAAAAGTGCTCACGCTTCTTCTTCCAAAAGGTGCACAGAGACACCTCTGTGATCAGCAGCCTGAAGGAAGAAGATGGCTCTGAAAAGTCATCGCAGTCTGACATCCTGAGGATCAGCCAATCCTTTTATGCCGGACTGTATGACCTGAAGCCAACAGATAGCACTGTTTCCCAGACCTTCCTGTCGACTATCACGGAGGTCATAGGCGACAGCGAGCTGGAAAACCTGGACAAACCACTAACTCTGGACGAGCTGACAAAGGCCGCCAAGTCCTTCGAGACGAGTAAAACTCCCGGAAGCGACGGCTTACCGGTTGAGTTGTATTCGGCTCTGTGGGACTGGATGGGCCCAGACCTGCTGGAAGTGTACGAGAGTATGCTTCTGGAAGGCAGCATGTCAGAGTCCATGAGGAAAGGCATCATCACCCTCATCTACAAACAGAAGGGGGAAAGGGAAGAAATTCGAAATTGGCGACCCATTTCACTGTTGAATGTGGACTACAAAATTCTAGCAAAGGTCATCGCCAATCGGGTCAGGTCTGCTCTGGAGTCGGTGATCCACCCTGACCAGACCTGTGCTGTACCCGGCAGGAAGATCTCTGATAGCCTCGCGCTACTCAGGGATACGATCGCCTACGTGCAGGACAGGGGGGTGGACACTTGCCTCATCAGCCTTGACCAGGAGAAGGCTTTTGACAGAATATCGCACACCTACATGATGGATGTGCTCTCCAAAATGGGGTTTGGGGAGGGAATTCGCAATTGGATCAAACTGCTCTACACAAACATCTATAGCGCAGTCTCAATCAATGGGTGGGAATCAGAAAAGTTCCAGATCAGATCTGGAGTCAGGCAGGGCTGCCCTCTCTCCTCTGCCCTTTTTGTGTGCTGCATAGAACCTTTTGCCGAGTCCATCAGGAGGGATCCGGGTATAAGAGGAGTGACGATCCCAGGCAGTGGAGGCATGCAAGTCAAGGCCTCCCTGTACATGGACGACGTTGCCGTCTTCTGCTCGGATCCCGCGTCTGTGCGCAGGCTCTTGACCACCTGCGACCAGTTTGAACTGGCCTCTGGAGCCAAGGTAAACCGGGGCAAGAGCGAGGCCATGTTCTTTGGGAACTGGGCCGACCGGTCCTTTGTCCCCTTCACTGTCAGGTCAGATTACCTGAAGGTGCTGGGGATATGGTTCGGAGCTGCTGGGGCGTGCACCAAAAACTGGGAGGAGCGCATAGGAAAGGTAAGACAGAAACTGGGCTGGTGGGAGCAACGCTCCCTCTCCATTGCGGGCAAAACCCTGGTCATCAGGTGTGAGGTACTCTCGGTGCTACTGTACGTGGCGCAGGTCTGGCCCATAACCCGACCCTACGCCACAGCAGTCACCCGGGCCATCTTCAAATTTATCTGGCGATCCAAGATGGACCGTGTCCGAAGGGACACCATGTACAAACCTCTGGAGAAGGGAGGGCGGAACGTACCCAACGCCTCCCTCATCCTGTTGGCCACCTTTGTGTCCAGCTGCATCAAGCTGTGCGTGGATCCCCAGTATGCAAACACCAAGTGTCACTACATACTGAGGTTCTACCTGTCCCCGGTGTTGCGAAGGATGGGCCTGGCCTCATTGCCGCGGAACGCTCCAAGTAGTTGGACCGTACCGTACCACCTGTCCTTTGTGGAAAAGTTTTTGAAGGAAAACACCTTTGACCACAAGGCAATGAAGCAGTGGTCAGCACGTAATGTCCTCGAGGCCCTCAGGGAAAAGGAGACCGTGGAGGACGTTGGATGGTTCCCTGAGCAGACTGCCAGAGTCATCTGGCAGAACGCCTCATCACCAGAACTTTCAAACAAGCACCAAGACCTAGCTTGGCTGGTGGTGAGAAGGGCCCTCCCTGTCAGATTCTTCATGCACACCCGAAGGCTCTGCACCAATGCACGCTGCCCTCGGAGTGGCTGTGGGGGAAATGAGACGGTCACACACCTCCTTGTGGAATGTGCCTTTGCAAAGAAGGTCTGGAGAGAGATGCAGTGGTATTTGTCAAGGTTTATCCCAAACAGATCTGTGACACAGGACTCTGTGCTCTACGGACTGTTTCCAGGGACACACACCGAGACAAATATCAACTGCTGCTGGAAGGTCATCAACTCGGTAAAAGACGCTCTTTGGTCTGCCCGAAACTTGCTGATCTTCCAGTGCAAAGAATTGTCCTCGACCGAGTGTTGCAGACTGGCACATTCCAAGGTCCAGGACTACGTGCTGAGGGACGCACTCAAGCTTGGGGCAGCTGCCGCCAAGGCGCAATGGGGAAAGACCACTGTGTAAAGTCTTTCCAGCAAAGGTACACCGAGGGGAGCGTAACAGTGTAAAGCCCCTCGGTCTGGGCAACCAACACTCCAATGTATAAAACAAACATGACAATGTAAATATTTAAGAAGGAATTGTAATGTAAAGAGTGATATGTGTATGACAATATCAAAATTGAATGAAAGAAAGTCAAGGCAACATGTAACCCTGCCGGAAATGTACAGTCAAGACAATTTGAAATGTTTCTGTAATGCTCATGATAAATTTTTATGAATAAAGTATATTTTTTTGAAAAAAAAAAATAAAAAAAAAAAATAAAAAAATCTGTTCTTATCAGTTTAATATCTGATACGTCCCTTATCTGGGGACCATATATTAAATTGATTTTTGGAGCAGGGAGATGGAATAGGGGCTTGCTCCGTCCACTCCACGCATCGACCTGGTATTGCAGTATCTCCAGGAACGGTGCACACCACCCCTTTATGGGGAATTTCAAAGTCAAAAAACAGCTCAAACACAGACAAATATACACTTTATTCACATTTCTTTCATCACACAACAAAACGCTTCGTCAAGTGGCTGCTGCTACTCAGCTTCTACGGGGTGTGATGAAGGATGACGAAAGGCCTCATCTTACAAGCACAAGGGGGAAAGCAAACAAATTCAAAATTGACCACCCATTTCACTGCAAAATCCTACCAACTGTCCTGGCTTGACACAATTCACACCTCTCAAACCTGGGGTTACCCCATCTCTGGATCTGTAAAGATTTAATCACCTGCTAATGCTCGCATTCCAAGCATTGTCTGGCATCTTTGAATCTGTCCATATATATGTTTCTGGAGCATACCTCTTCATTCACCTGAGGAAGGAGCAGCGCTCCGAAAGCTAGTGACATCGAAACAAACCTGTTGGACTTTAACCTGGTGTTGTAAGACTTCGTACTGTGCTCACCCCAGTCCAACGCCGGCATCTCCACATCATTTCACTGTTGAATGTGGATTACTCCGCTTCTCGGCCTTTTGGCTAAGATCAAGTGTAGTCTCATTTGATCGAGAGAAGCTGAGGATTTCCATGTCGATCGTGGATTGGAGAACTCGGAGGGATTGAAGTCGTCAAAGAAGAAACGTTTGGAGCTTGGCTGCTATTGGTGGATCTACATGCTGGCCTAAACCTCGGGTTTAGGCCTAACGCCGATACAGTTTCACACCCAACGTACGAGCTATGGATGCAGCTGCATCCCGACCACCAGGCTGGGGCGTGCGAAACACTGTCCGAGTCACAGTGAAGAAAACGGATGGAGAGTCACCTTTGGACCGGAAACACTTCGTGAAGAAGGTGCTGCTCGAGTGCTGTGGGTTTAAAGCAACAGAGATCTTCTGCTTGCAAAACTTCCCCAAGAATGGTTTCTTTGATGTCACCTTCAAGAGCGTCGCAGCGTGCATCAAATTCTTGAACGTCTTCAAGGAAAAAGGTAACCAGAGTCCCTTGTCGATCCTGACTGCGGAACCTCTGTTTACGCTACCGGCACAGCGAAATCGGGTTGTTACACTGCACACGTACAACCCCCACGTCCCTGTATCTGATGTGCTCACGTTCCTCGCCAGGTACGCTGAGCTGAAAAGTGACAGCGTGCAAGTGAAAGACACCTTCGGCATCTGGACAAGTGAGCACCAGGTCAAGGTGACCCTAAGAACGGACAGCAACGGAGCCATCCTGCATCCCCCCTCCAATTTCGCTATTGGAGTAAATCGTGGCTACCTCTACTACGTGGGACAGCCACGTGTATGCCACACCTGTGGCAAAACGGGGCATGTTGCCGCAAACTGCAGTGTGACCTTCTGCAAGAACTGCAGGCAGGAGGGACACATGACTAAGGACTGCAAAGAAGACAAGTGCTGCAACCTGTGTGGGGAGGCCGGCCATCTTTACAGGGCCTGCCCGAAACGCGGGGCGACATACGCTGAAATCATCAGCAGCGGAGTTAAAAAGGCGACCAGAGAGGAGGTGCATACACCCTCCACCGAAAAAGACACCACGGCTCAGAATGAGGAAAAGCAACAAAAGGGCCCCCAACAAAAAGAAGAGGCCCCAGCACCTCCTGACAACCCAACCCCAGCCCCATCTGATGAGGAACACTCAATGGAAGAGGAAGAGGATGGGACAAAGAATAAAGAGCCCTGGGAAACAGTGAACAGGGACAAACGAAAGCGGAAACAAAAAAACAAACTGAAGAACCCCCCGAGGGGTAGTGGCAAAAAGCGACACCTCTCAGCCGGCGCACTTAGCGCCGACACCTCATCCGATGAGGGAAAACAGGACAAGAATCGGCCTCAAATAAAGAGGCAAAGCACCAACGTGGAACGGAAGGCACAGACCCCCCAGACCACCGACCCGGAAGGAAACAAGGTCACAGACCAACCCCCGATAGTAACGAGCAGCAACAACCCAGGTGAAGACCGGCCTGCAACCCCAACACCTACTGACTGCCATGACGAACGCCAGGGCTACATCACCCCCCCAATGCATCTGCATCAAAATCACGGGGCCAGTACGGACCAGAACAGCTTTCTCAGCCCTGCAACTGTGCTAAAGTTTGCGAGCACCACCGGCATGCTGGGGAACATCGAACAGCTGGAACAGCCAACTGTATAGACTCTGGACTCTTGAGACTGGTAAATCTACCTTTTTATAATGGGTTTAAAAATTGCATCCATAAATGTGCGAAGCATCAAAGATACTTCGCGGTGTGTAGCCACACTCAACTATTTGGCAAATGTAAAAGCTGACCTACTGTTCCTGCAGGAGTGCGGAATTCCGCACCTCAGCAACTACAGGCGCTGGTCGAGCTGGTGGTCCCACGGGCCATCCATCTGGTCAGGAGGAAACGACTGTCGTTCCTCCGGCCTGGGTATTCTGCTGCGGGGAGGCAACTTCACCATCTCCGACGTTAAGGAGGTGGTGGGCGGACGCCTCCTCGTAGCAGACGTGAAATACAAAAACACCCCTCTCAGACTGATTAATGTGTACGCCCCGGCCGTAAAAAGTGAGCGGCTGGCAGTCCTTCAGCAACTCCCACTGCTGTTGGCCACCTCCAAGCCGGTCATCCTGGGTGGTGACTTCAACTGCATCATCGATGCGGCTGGACGACCCAGCAAAGCCGACAGCAAACTAGACGCTACGTCCAGACTCCTGGTGGAAACGGTAAAAGACGCCAAGCTGCTCGACGTCTGCAGCAACCCTGCAGACGGCGCGCAGCGTAGATACACATGGTCACGGCCAGACGGGTCCGTCCGCTCCAGGATAGACTTCTTTTTTGTGTCCCGAGCTTTCACGGTCAGGTCCACCGACGTAACGCCGGTGTTCTTCTCTGACCACTGCCTCCTACTGGCCGACTGCCACCTGCAGGAAGACCAGGGGGTAGGCAGGGGGACGTGGAAGCTAAATGTAAAACTGCTGACTCCTGAGAACATCGAGGAACTCAGGAGGGATTACAAAGGTTGGAGAACCGTGAAACCCCTCTTTGAGGCCCCACATCTCTGGTGGGAAGCAATCAAGGGGAATATCAAGAGGTTTTTCATCCTCAAGGGCGTTCAAAAGGTGAGAGAGAGACGAGGGGTCATGTCCAGGCTCCAGAAAAGTATGCAAAATTTGCTCCAGCTGCAGTCGATGGGGGTGGATGTTAAGGAGGATCTCCAAGAGGTGAAGAGCCAGCAAGCCTCGCTCTACACCTCGGAGGCCTCCAAGGTTATCTTCCGTTCCAGAGTCCGCTCCGTGGAGCAGGACGAAAAGTGCTCACGCTTCTTCTTCCAAAAGGTGCACAGAGACACCTCTGTGATCAGCAGCCTGAAGGAAGAAGATGGCTCTGAAAAGTCATCGCAGTCTGACATCCTGAGGATCAGCCAATCCTTTTATGCCGGACTGTATGACCTGAAGCCAACAGATAGCACTGTTTCCCAGACCTTCCTGTCGACTATCACGGAGGTCATAGGCGACAGCGAGCTGGAAAACCTGGACAAACCACTAACTCTGGACGAGCTGACAAAGGCCGCCAAGTCCTTCGAGACGAGTAAAACTCCCGGAAGCGACGGCTTACCGGTTGAGTTGTATTCGGCTCTGTGGGACTGGATGGGCCCAGACCTGCTGGAAGTGTACGAGAGTATGCTTCTGGAAGGCAGCATGTCAGAGTCCATGAGGAAAGGCATCATCACCCTCATCTACAAGCAGAAGGGGGAAAGGGAAGAAATTCGAAATTGGCGACCCATTTCACTGTTGAATGTGGACTACAAAATTCTAGCAAAGGTCATCGCCAATCGGGTCAGGTCTGCTCTGGAGTCGGTGATCCACCCTGACCAGACCTGTGCTGTACCCGGCAGGAAGATCTCTGATAGCCTCGCGCTACTCAGGGATACGATCGCCTACGTGCAGGACAGGGGGGTGGACACTTGCCTCATCAGCCTTGACCAGGAGAAGGCTTTTGACAGAATATCGCACACCTACATGATGGATGTGCTCTCCAAAATGGGGTTTGGGGAGGGAATTCGCAATTGGATCAAACTGCTCTACTCAAACATCTATAGCGCAGTCTCAATCAATGGGTGGGAATCAGAAAAGTTCCAGATCAGATCTGGAGTCAGGCAGGGCTGCCCTCTCTCCTCTGCCCTTTTTGTGTGCTGCATAGAACCTTTTGCCGAGTCCATCAGGAGGGATCCGGGGATAAGAGGAGTGACGATCCCAGGCAGTGGAGGCATGCAAGTCAAGGCCTCCCTGTACATGGACGACGTTGCCGTCTTCTGCTCGGATCCTGCGTCTGTACGTAGGCTCTTGACCACCTGCGACCAGTTTGAACTGGCCTCTGGAGCCAAGGTAAACCGGGGCAAGAGCGAGGCCATGTTCTTTGGGAACTGGGCCGACCGGTCCTTTGTCCCCTTCACTGTCAGGTCCGATTACCTGAAGGTGCTGGGGATATGGTTCGGAGCTGCTGGGGCGTGCACCAAAAACTGGGAGGAGCGCATAGGAAAGGTAAGACAGAAACTGGGCTGGTGGGAGCAACGCTCCCTCTCCATTGCGGGCAAAACCCTGGTCATCAGGTGTGAGGTACTCTCGGTGCTACTGTACGTGGCGCAGGTCTGGCCCATAACCCGACCCTACGCCACAGCAGTCACCCGGGCCATCTTCAAATTTATCTGGCGATCCAAGATGGACCGTGTCCGAAGGGACACCATGTACAAACCTCTGGAGAAGGGAGGGCGGAACGTACCCAACGCCTCCCTCATCCTGCTGGCCACCTTTGTGTCCAGCTGCATCAAGCTGTGCGTGGACCCCCAGTATGCAAACACCAAGTGTCACTACATACTGAGGTTCTACCTGTCCCCGGTGTTGCGAAGGATGGGCCTGGCCTCATTGCCGCGGAACGCTCCAAGTAGTTGGACCGTACCGTACCACCTGTCCTTTGTGGAAAAGTTTTTGAAGGAAAACACCTTTGACCACAAGGCAATGAAGCAGTGGTCAGCACGTAATGTCCTCGAGGCCCTCAGGGAAAAGGAGACCGTGGAGGACGTTGGATGGTTCCCTGAGCAGACTGCCAGAGTCATCTGGCAGAACGCCTCATCACCAGAACTTTCAAACAAGCACCAAGACCTAGCTTGGCTGGTGGTGAGAAGGGCCCTCCCTGTCAGATTCTTCATGCACACCCGAAGGCTCTGCACCAATGCACGCTGCCCTCGGAGTGGCTGTGGGGGAAATGAGACGGTCACACACCTCCTTGTGGAATGTGCCTTTGCAAAGAAGGTCTGGAGAGAGATGCAGTGGTATTTGTCAAGGTTTATCCCAAACAGATCTGTGACACAGGACTCTGTGCTCTACGGACTGTTTCCAGGGACACACACCGAGACAAATATCAACTGCTGCTGGAAGGTCATCAACTCGGTAAAAGACGCTCTTTGGTCTGCCCGAAACTTGCTGATCTTCCAGTGCAAAGAATTGTCCTCGACCGAGTGTTGCAGACTGGCACATTCCAAGGTCCAGGACTACGTGCTGAGGGACGCACTCAAGCTTGGGGCAGCTGCCGCCAAGGCGCAATGGGGAAAGACCACAGTGTAAAGTCTTTCCAGCAAATGTACACCGAGGGGCGCGTAACAGTGTAAAGCCCCTCGGTCTGGGCAATCAACACTCCAATGTATAAAACAAACATGCCACTGTAAATATTTAAGAAGGAATTGTAATGTAAAGAGTGATATGTGTACGACAATATCAAAATTGAATGAAAGAAAGTCAAGGCAACATGTAACCCTGCCGGAAATGTACAGTCAAGACAATTTGAAATGTTTCTGAAATGCTCATGATAAATTTTTATGAATAAAGTATATTTTTTTGAAAAAAAAAAAAAAAAAAAAAAAAAAATCTGTTCTTATCAGTTTCTTGGGGCAGCTGCCGCCAAGGCGCAATGGGGAAAGACCACTGTGTAAAGTCTTTCCAGCAAATGTACACCGAGGGGCGGGTAACAGTGTAAAGCCCCTCGGTCGGGGCAACCAACACTCCAATGTATAAAACAAACATGCCACTGTAAATATGTCAGAAGGAATTGTAATGTAAAGAGTGATATGTGTACGACAATATCAAAATTGAATGAAATTGAATGAAAGAAAGTCAAGGCAACATGTAACCCTGCCGGAAATGTACAGTCAAGACAATTTGAAATGTTTCTGTAATGCTCATGATAAATTTTTATGAATAAAGTATATTTTTTTGAAAAAAAAAAAAAAAAAAAAAAAATCTGTTCTTATCAGTTTAATATCTGATACGTCCCTTATCTGGGGACCATATATTAAATTGATTTTTGGAGCAGGGAGATGGAATAGGGGCTTGCTCCGTCCACTCCACGCATCGACCTGGTATTGCAGTATCTCCAGGAATGGTGCACACCACCCCTTTATGGGGAATTTCAAAGTCAAAAAACAGCTCAAACACATACAAATATACACTTTATTCACATTTCTTTCATCACACAACAAAACGCTTCGTCAAGTGGCTGCTGCTACTCAGCTTCTACGGGGTGTGATGAAGGATGATGAAAGGCCTCATCTTACAAGCACAAGGGGGAAAGCAAACAAATTCAAAATTGACCACCCATTTCACTGCAAAATCCTACCAACTGTCCTGGCTTGACACAATTCACACCTCTCAAACCTGGGGTTACCCCATCTCTGGATCTGTAAAGATTTAATCACCTGCTAATGCTCGCATTCCAAGCATTGTCTGGCATCTTTGAATCTGTCTATATATATGTTTCTGGAGCATACCTCTTCATTCACCTGAGGAAGGAGCAGCGCTCCGAAAGCTAGTGACATTGAAACAAACCTGTTGGACTTTAACCTGGTGTTGTAAGACTTCGTACTGTGCTCACCCCAGTCCAACGCCGGCATCTCCACATCATTTCACTGTTGAATGTGGATTACTCCGCTTCTCGGCCTTTTGGCTAAGATCAAGTGTAGTCTCATTTGATCGAGGGAAGCTGAGGATTTCGATGACGATCGTGGATTGGAGAACTCGGAGGGATTGAAGTCGTCAAAGAAGAAACGTTTGGAGCTTGGCTGCTATTGGTGGATCTACATGCTGGCCTAAACCTCGGGTTTAGGCCTAATGCCGATACAGTTTCACACCCAACGTACGAGCTATGGATGCAGCTGCATCCCGACCACCAGGCTGGGGCGTGCGAAACACTGTCCGAGTCACAGTGAAGAAAACGGATGGAGAGTCACCTTTGGACCGGAAACACTTCGTGAAGAAGGTGCTGCTCGAGTGCTGTGGGTTTAAAGCAACAGAGATCTTCTGCTTGCAAAACTTCCCCAAGAATGGTTTCTTTGATGTCACCTTCAAGAGCGTCGCAGCGTGCATCAAATTCTTGAACGTCTTCAAGGAAAAAGGTAACCAGAGTCCCTTGTCGATCCTGACTGCGGAACCTCTGTTTACGCTACCGGCACAGCGAAATCGGGTTGTTACACTGCACACGTACAACCCCCACGTCCCTGTATCTGATGTGCTCACGTTCCTCGCCAGGTACGCTGAGCTGAAAAGTGACAGCGTGCAAGTGAAAGACACCTTCGGCATCTGGACAAGTGAGCACCAGGTCAAGGTGACCCTAAGAACGGACAGCAACGGAGCCATCCTGCATCCCCCCTCCAATTTCGCTATTGGAGTAAATCGTGGCTACCTCTACTACGTGGGACAGCCACGTGTATGCCACACCTGTGGCAAAACGGGGCATGTTGCCGCAAACTGCAGTGTGACCTTCTGCAAGAACTGCAGGCAGGAGGGACACATGACTAAGGACTGCAAAGAAGACAAGTGCTGCAACCTGTGTGGGGAGGCCGGCCATCTTTACAGGGCCTGCCCGAAACGCGGGGCAACATACGCAGAAATCATCAGCAGCGGAGTTAAAAAGGCGACCAGAGAGGAGGTGCATACACCCTCCACCGAAAAAGACACCACGGCTCAGAATGAGGAAAAGCAACAAAAGGGCCCCCAACAAAAAGAAGAGGCCCCAGCACCTCCTGACAACCCAACCCCAGCCCCATCTGATGAGGAACACTCAATGGAAGAGGAAGAGGATGGGACAAAGAATAAAGAGCCCTGGGAAACAGTGAACAGGGACAAACGAAAGCGGAAACAAAAAAACAAACTGAAGAACCCCCCGAGGGGTAGTGGCAAAAAGCGACACCTCTCAGCCGGCGCACTTAGCGCCGACACCTCATCCGATGAGGGAAAACAGGACAAGAATCGGCCTCAAATAAAGAGGCAAAGCACCAACGTGGAACGGAAGGCACAGACCCCCCAGACCACCGACCGGGAAGCAAACAAGGTCACAGACCAACCCCCGATAGCAACGAGCAGCAACAACCCAGGTGAAGACCGGCCTGCAACCCCAACACCTACTGACTGCCATGACGAACGCCAGGGCTACATCACCCCCCCAATGCATCTGCATCAAAATCACGGGGCCAGTACGGACCAGAACAGCTTTCTCAGCCCTGCAACTGTGCTAAAGTTTGCGAGCACCACCGGCATGCTGGGGAACATCGAACAGCTGGAACAGCCAACTGTATAGACTCTGGACTCTTGAGACTGGTAAATCTATCTTTTTTATAATGGGTTTAAAAATTGCATCCATAAATGTGCGAAGCATCAAAGATACTTCGCGGTGTGTAGCCACACTCGACTATTTGGCAAATGTAAAAGCTGACCTACTGTTCCTGCAGGAGTGCGGAATTCCGCACCTCAGCAACTACAGGCGCTGGTCGAGCTGGTGGTCCCACGGGCCATCCATCTGGTCAGGAGGAAACGACTGCCGCTCCTCCGGCCTGGGTATTCTGCTGCGGGGAGGCAACTTCACCATCTCCGACGTTAAGGAGGTGGTAGGCGGGCGCCTCCTCGTAGCAGACGTGAAATACAAAAACACCCCTCTCAGACTTATTAATGTGTACGCCCCGGCCGTAAAAAGTGAGCGGCTGGCAGTTCTTCAGCAACTCCCACTGCTGTTGGCCACCTCCAAGCCGGTCATCCTGGGTGGTGACTTCAACTGCATCATCGATGCGGCTGGACGATCCAGCAAAGCCGACAGCAAACTAGACGCTACGTCCAGACTCCTGATGGAAACGGTAAAAGACGCCAAGCTGCTCGACGTCTACAGCAACCCTGCAGACGGCGCGCAGCGTAGATACACATGGTCACGGCCAGACGGGTCCGTCCGCTCCAGGATAGACTTCTTTTTTGTGTCCCGAGCTTTCACGGTCAGGTCCACCGACGTAACGCCGGTGTTCTTCTCTGACCACTGCCTCCTACTGGCCGACTGCCACCTGCAGGAAGACCAGGGGGTAGGCAGGGGGACGTGGAAGCTAAATGTAAAACTGCTGACCCCTGAGAACATCGAGGAACTCAGAAGGGATTACAAAGGTTGGAGAACCGTGAAACCCCTCTTTGAGGCCCCACATCTCTGGTGGGAAGCAATCAAGGGGAATATCAAGAGGTTTTTCATCCTCAAGGGCGTTCAAAAGGTGAGAGAGAGACGAGGGGTCATGTCCAGGCTCCAGAAAAGTATGCAAAATTTGCTCCAGCTGCAGTCGATGGGGGTGGATGTCAAGGAGGATCTCCAAGAGGTGAAGAGCCAGCAAGCCTCGCTCTACACCTCGGAGGCCTCCAAGGTTATCTTCCGTTCCAGAGTCCGCTCCGTGGAGCAGGACGAAAAGTGCTCACGCTTCTTCTTCCAAAAGGTGCACAGAGACACCTCTGTGATCAGCAGCCTGAAGGAAGAAGATGGCTCTGAAAAGTCATCGCAGTCTGACATCCTGAGGATCAGCCAATCCTTTTATGCCGGACTGTATGACCTGAAGCCAACAGATAGCACTGTTTCCCAGACCTTCCTGTCGACTATCACGGAGGTCATAGGCGACAGCGAGCTGGAAAACCTGGACAAACCACTAACTCTGGACGAGCTGACAAAGGCCGCCAAGTCCTTCGAGACGAGTAAAACTCCCGGAAGCGACGGCTTACCGGTTGAGTTGTATTCGGCTCTGTGGGACTGGATGGGCCCAGACCTGCTGGAAGTGTACGAGAGTATGCTTCTGGAAGGCAGCATGTCAGAGTCCATGAGGAAAGGCATCATCACCCTCATCTACAAGCAGAAGGGGGAAAGGGAAGAAATTCGAAATTGGCGACCCATTTCACTGTTGAATGTGGACTACAAAATTCTAGCAAAGGTCATCGCCAATCGGGTCAGGTCTGCTCTGGAGTCGGTGATCCACCCTGACCAGACCTGTGCTGTACCCGGCAGGAAGATCTCTGATAGCCTCGCGCTACTCAGGGATACGATCGCCTACGTGCAGGACAGGGGGGTGGACACTTGCCTCATCAGCCTTGACCAGGAGAAGGCTTTTGACAGAATATCGCACACCTACATGATGGATGTGCTCTCCAAAATGGGGTTTGGGGAGGGAATTCGCAATTGGATCAAACTGCTCTACACAAACATCTATAGCGCAGTCTCAATCAATGGGTGGGAATCAGAAAAGTTCCAGATCAGATCTGGAGTCAGGCAGGGCTGCCCTCTCTCCTCTGCCCTTTTTGTGTGCTGCATAGAACCTTTTGCCGAGTCCATCAGGAGGGATCCGGGGATAAGAGGAGTGACGATCCCAGGCAGTGGAGGCATGCAAGTCAAGGCCTCCCTGTACATGGACGACGTTGCCGTCTTCTGCTCGGATCCTGCGTCTGTACGTAGGCTCTTGACCACCTGCGACCAGTTTGAACTGGCCTCTGGAGCCAAGGTAAACCGGGGCAAGAGCGAGGCCATGTTCTTTGGGAACTGGGCCGACCGGTCCTTTGTCCCCTTCACTGTCAGGTCCGATTACCTGAAGGTGCTGGGGATATGGTTCGGAGCTGCTGGGGCGTGCACCAAAAACTGGGAGGAGCGCATAGGAAAGGTAAGACAGAAACTGGGCTGGTGGGAGCAACGCTCCCTCTCCATTGCGGGCAAAACCCTGGTCATCAGGTGTGAGGTACTCTCGGTGCTACTGTACGTGGCGCAGGTCTGGCCCATAACCCGACCCTACGCCACAGCAGTCACCCGGGCCATCTTCAAATTTATCTGGCGATCCAAGATGGACCGTGTCCGAAGGGACACCATGTACAAACCTCTGGAGAAGGGAGGGCGGAACGTACCCAACGCCTCCCTCATCCTGCTGGCCACCTTTGTGTCCAGCTGCATCAAGCTGTGCGTGGACCCCCAGTATGCAAACACCAAGTGTCACTACATACTGAGGTTCTACCTGTCCCCGGTGTTGCGAAGGATGGGCCTGGCCTCATTGCCGCGGAACGCTCCAAGTAGTTGGACCGTACCGTACCACCTGTCCTTTGTGGAAAAGTTTTTGAAGGAAAACACCTTTGACCACAAGGCAATGAAGCAGTGGTCAGCACGTAATGTCCTCGAGGCCCTCAGGGAAAAGGAGACCGTGGAGGACGTTGGATGGTTCCCTGAGCAGACTGCCAGAGTCATCTGGCAGAACGCCTCATCACCAGAACTTTCAAACAAGCACCAAGACCTAGCTTGGCTGGTGGTGAGAAGGGCCCTCCCTGTCAGATTCTTCATGCACACCCGAAGGCTCTGCACCAATGCACGCTGCCCTCGGAGTGGCTGTGGGGGAAATGAGACGGTCACACACCTCCTTGTGGAATGTGCCTTTGCAAAGAAGGTCTGGAGAGAGATGCAGTGGTATTTGTCAAGGTTTATCCCAAACAGATCTGTGACACAGGACTCTGTGCTCTACGGACTGTTTCCAGGGACACACACCGAGACAAATATCAACTGCTGCTGGAAGGTCATCAACTCGGTAAAAGACGCTCTTTGGTCTGCCCGAAACTTGCTGATCTTCCAGTGCAAAGAATTGTCCTCGACCGAGTGTTGCAGACTGGCACATTCCAGGGTCCAGGACTACGTGCTGAGGGACGCACTCAAGCTTGGGGCAGCTGCCGCCAAGGCGCAATGGGGAAAGACCACTGTGTAAAGTCTTTCCAGCAAATGTACACCGAGGGGCGCGTAACAGTGTAAAGCCCCTCGGTCTGGGCAACCAACACTCCAATGTATAAAACAAACATGACAATGTAAATATTTAAGAAGGAATTGTAATGTAAAGAGTGATATGTGTATGACAATATCAAAATTGAATGAAAGAAAGTCAAGGCAACATGTAACCCTGCCGGAAATGTACAGTCAAGACAATTTGAAATGTTTCTGTAATGCTCATGATAAATTTTTATGAATAAAGTATATTTTTTTGAATAAAAAAAAAAAAAAAAAATCTGTTCTTATCAGTTTAATATCTGATACGTCCCTTATCTGGGGACCATATATTAAATTGATTTTTGGAGCAGGGAGATGGAATAGGGGCTTGCTCCGTCCACTCCACGCATCGACCTGGTATTGCAGTATCTCCAGGAACGGTGCACACCACCCCTTTATGGGGAATTTCAAAGTCAAAAAACAGCTCAAACACATACAAATATACACTTTATTCACATTTCTTTCATCACACAACAAAACGCTTCGTCAAGTGGCTGCTGCTACTCAGCTTCTACGGGGTGTGATGAAGGATGACGAAAGGCCTCATCTTACAAGCACAAGGGGGAAAGCAAACAAATTCAAAATTGACCACCCATTTCACTGCAAAATCCTACCAACTGTCCTGGCTTGACACAATTCACACCTATGAAACCTGGCGTTACCCCATCTCTGGATCTGTAAAGATTTAATCACCTGCTAATGGTCGCATTCCAAGTATTGTCTGGCATCTTTGAATCTGTCTATATATATGTTTCTGGAGCATACCTCTTCATTCACCTGAGGAAGGAGCAGCGCTCCGAAAGCTAGTGACATCGAAACAAACCTGTTGGACTTTAACCTGGTGTTGTAAGACTTCGTACTGTGCTCACCCCAGTCCAACGCCGGCATCTCCACATCATTTCACTGTTGAATGTGGATTACTCCGCTTCTCGGCCTTTTGGCTAAGATCAAGTGTAGTCTCACTTGATCGAGGGAAGCTGAGGATTTCGATGACGATCGTGGATTGGAGAACTCGGAGGGATTGAAGTCGACAAAGAAGAAACGTTTGGAGCTTGGCTGCTATTGGTGGATCTACATGCTGGCCTAAACCTCGGGTTTAGGCCTAACGCCGATACAGTTTCACACCCAACGTACGAGCTATGGATGCAGCTGCATCCCGACCACCAGGCTGGGGCGTGCGAAACACTGTCCGAGTCACAGTGAAGAAAACGGATGGAGAGTCACCTTTGGACCGGAAACACTTCGTGAAGAAGGTGCTGCTCGAGTGCTGTGGGTTTAAAGCAACAGAGATCTTCTGCTTGCAAAACTTCCCCAAGAATGGTTTCTTTGATGTCACCTTCAAGAGCGTCGCAGCGTGCATCAAATTCTTGAACGTCTTCAAGGAAAAAGGTAACCAGAGTCCCTTGTCGATCCTGACTGCGGAACCTCTGTTTACGCTACCGGCACAGCGAAATCGGGTTGTTACACTGCACACGTACAACCCCCACGTCCCTGTATCTGATGTGCTCACGTTCCTCGCCAGGTACGCTGAGCTGAAAAGTGACAGCGTGCAAGTGAAAGACACCTTCGGCATCTGGACAAGTGAGCACCAGGTCAAGGTGACCCTAAGAACGGACAGCAACGGAGCCATCCTGCATCCCCCCTCCAATTTCGCTATTGGAGTAAATCGTGGCTACCTCTACTACGTGGGACAGCCACGTGTATGCCACACCTGTGGCAAAACGGGGCATGTTGCCGCAAACTGCAGTGTGACCTTCTGCAAGAACTGCAGGCAGGAGGGACACATGACTAAGGACTGCAAAGAAGACAAGTGCTGCAACCTGTGTGGGGAGGCCGGCCATCTTTACAGGGCCTGCCCGAAACGCGGGGCGACATACGCTGAAATCATCAGCAGCGGAGTTAAAAAGGCGACCAGAGAGGAGGTGCATACACCCTCCACCGAAAAAGACACCACGGCTCAGAATGAGGAAAAGCAACAAAAGGGCCCCCAACAAAAAGAAGAGGCCCCAGCACCTCCTGACAACCCAACCCCAGCCCCATCTGATGAGGAACACTCAATGGAAGAGGAAGAGGATGGGACAAAGAATAAAGAGCCCTGGGAAACAGTGAACAGGGACAAACGAAAGCGGAAACAAAAAAACAAACTGAAGAACCCCCCGAGGGGTAGTGGCAAAAAGCGACACCTCTCAGCCGGCGCACTTAGCGCCGACACCTCATCCGATGAGGGAAAACAGGACAAGAATCGGCCTCAAATAAAGAGGCAAAGCACCAACGTGGAACGGAAGGCACAGACCCCCCAGACCACCGACCGGGAAGGAAACAAGGTCACAGACCAACCCCCGATAGTAACGAGCAGCAACAACCCAGGTGAAGACCGGCCTGCAACCCCAACACCTACTGACTGCCACAACGAACCCCAGGGCTACACCACCCCCCCAATGCATCTGCATCAAAATCACGGGGCCAGTACGGACCAGAACAGCTTTCTCAGCCCTGCAACTGTGCTAAAGTTTGCGAGCACCACCGGCATGCTGGGGAACATCGAACAGCTGGAACAGCCAACTGTATAGACTCTGGACTCTTGAGACTGGTAAATCTATCTTTTTTATAATGGGTTTAAAAATTGCATCCATAAATGTGCGAAGCATCAAAGATACTTCGCGGTGTGTAGCCACACTCAACTATTTGGCAAATGTAAAAGCTGACCTACTGTTCCTGCAGGAATGCGGAATTCCGCACCTCAGCAACTACAGGCGCTGGTCGAGCTGGTGGTCCCACGGGCCATCCATCTGGTCAGGAGGAAACGACTGCCGCTCCTCCGGCCTGGGTATTCTGCTGCGGGGAGGCAACTTCACCATCTCCGACGTTAAGGAGGTGGTGGGCGGGCGCCTCCTCGTAGCAGACGTGAAATACAAAAACACCCCTCTCAGACTTATTAATGTGTACGCCCCGGCCGTTAAAAGTGAGCGGCTGGCAGTTCTTCAGCAACTCCCACTGCTGTTGGCCACCTCCAAGCCGGTCATCCTGGGTGGTGACTTCAACTGCATCATCGATGCGGCTGGACGATCCAGCAAAGCCGACAGCAAACTAGACGCTACGTCCAGACTCCTGATGGAAACGGTAAAAGACGCCAAGCTGCTCGACGTCTGCAGCAACCCTGCAGACGGCGCGCAGCGTAGATACACATGGTCACGGCCAGACGGGTCCGTCCGCTCCAGGATAGACTTCTTTTTTGTGTCCCGAGCTTTCACGGTCAGGTCCACCGACGTAACGCCGGTGTTCTTCTCTGACCACTGCCTCCTACTGGCCGACTGCCACCTGCAGGAAGACCAGGGGGTAGGCAGGGGGACGTGGAAGCTAAATGTAAAACTGCTGACCCCTGAGAACATCGAGGAACTCAGGAGGGATTACAAAGGTTGGAGAACCGTGAAACCCCTCTTTGAGGCCCCACATCTCTGGTGGGAAGCAATCAAGGGGAATATCAAGAGGTTTTTCATCCTCAAGGGCGTTCAAATGGTGAGAGAGAGACGAGGGGTCATGTCCAGGCTCCAGAAAAGTATGCAAAATTTGCTCCAGCTGCAGTCGATGGGGGTGGATGTCAAGGAGGATCTCCAAGAGGTGAAGAGCCAGCAAGCCTCGCTCTACACCTCGGAGGCCTCCAAGGTTATCTTCCGTTCCAGAGTCCGCTCCGTGGAGCAGGACGAAAAGTGCTCACGCTTCTTCTTCCAAAAGGTGCACAGAGACACCTCTGTGATCAGCAGCCTGAAGGAAGAAGATGGCTCTGAAAAGTCATCGCAGTCTGACATCCTGAGAATCAGCCAATCCTTTTATGCCGGACTGTATGACCTGAAGCCAACAGATAGCACTGTTTCCCAGACCTTCCTGTCGACTATCACGGAGGTCATAGGCGACAGCGAGCTGGAAAACCTGGACAAACCACTAACTCTGGACGAGCTGACAAAGGCCGCCAAGTCCTTCGAGACGAGTAAAACTCCCGGAAGCGACGGCTTACCGGTTGAGTTGTATTCGGCTCTGTGGGACTGGATGGGCCCAGACCTGCTGGAAGTGTACGAGAGTATGCTTCTGGAAGGCAGCATGTCAGAGTCCATGAGGAAAGGCATCATCACCCTCATCTACAAGCAGAAGGGGGAAAGGGAAGAAATTCGAAATTGGCGACCCATTTCACTGTTGAATGTGGACTACAAAATTCTAGCAAAGGTCATCGCCAATCGGGTCAGGTCTGCTCTGGAGTCGGTGATCCACCCTGACCAGACCTGTGCTGTACCCGGCAGGAAGATCTCTGATAGCCTCGCGCTACTCAGGGATACGATCGCCTACGTGCAGGACAGGGGGGTGGACACTTGCCTCATCAGCCTTGACCAGGAGAAGGCTTTTGACAGAATATCGCACACCTACATGATGGATGTGCTCTCCAAAATGGGGTTTGGGGAGGGAATTCGCAATTGGATCAAACTGCTCTACACAAACATCTATAGCGCAGTCTCAATCAATGGGTGGGAATCAGAAAAGTTCCAGATCAGATCTGGAGTCAGGCAGGGCTGCCCTCTCTCCTCTGCCCTTTTTGTGTGCTGCATAGAACCTTTTGCCGAGTCCATCAGGAGGGATCCGGGCATAAGAGGAGTGACGATCCCAGGCAGTGGAGGCATGCAAGTCAAGGCCTCCCTGTACATGGACGACGTTGCCGTCTTCTGCTCGGATCCTGCGTCTGTACGCAGGCTCTTGACCACCTGCGACCAGTTTGAACTGGCCTCTGGAGCCAAGGTAAACCGGGGCAAGAGCGAGGCCATGTTCTTTGGGAACTGGGCCGACCGGTCCTTTGTCCCCTTCACAGTCAGGTCCGATTACCTGAAGGTGCTGGGGATATGGTTCGGAGCTGCTGGGGCGTGCACCAAAAACTGGGAGGAGCGCATAGGAAAGGTAAGACAGAAACTGGGCTGGTGGGAGCAACGCTCCCTCTCCATTGCGGGCAAAACCCTGGTCATCAGGTGTGAGGTACTCTCGGTGCTACTGTACGTGGCGCAGGTCTGGCCCATAACCCGACCCTACGCCACAGCAGTCACCCGGGCCATCTTCAAATTTATCTGGCGATCCAAGATGGACCGTGTCCGAAGGGACACCATGTACAAACCTCTGGAGAAGGGAGGGCGGAACGTACCCAACGCCTCCCTCATCCTGCTGGCCACCTTTGTGTCCAGCTGCATCAAGCTGTGCGTGGACCCCCAGTATGCAAATACCAAGTGTCACTACATACTGAGGTTCTACCTGTCCCCGGTGTTGCGAAGGATGGGCCTGGCCTCATTGCCGCGGAACGCTCCAAGTAGTTGGACCGTACCGTACCACCTGTCCTTCGTGGAAAAGTTTTTGAAGAAAAACACCTTTGACCACAAGGCAATGAAGCAGTGGTCAGCACGTAATGTCCTCGAGGCCCTCAGGGAAAAGGAGACCGTGGAGGACGTTGGATGGTTCCCTGAGCAGACTGCCAGAGTCATCTGGCAGAACGCCTCATCACCAGAACTTTCAAACAAGCACCAAGACCTAGCTTGGCTGGTGGTGAGAAGGGCCCTCCCTGTCAGATTCTTCATGCACACCCGAAGGCTCTGCACCAATGCACGCTGCCCTCGGAGTGGCTGTGGGGGAAATGAGACGGTCACACACCTCCTTGTGGAATGTGCCTTTGCAAAGAAGGTCTGGAGAGAGATGCAGTGGTATTTGTCAAGGTTTATCCCAAACAGATCTGTGACACAGGACTCTGTGCTCTACGGACTGTATCCAGGGACACACACCGAGACAAATATCAACTGCTGCTGGAAGGTCATCAACTCGGTAAAAGACGCTCTTTGGTCTGCCCGAAACTTGCTGATCTTCCAGTGCAAAGAATTGTCCTCTACCGAGTGTTGCAGACTGGCACATTCCAAGGTCCAGGACTACGTGCTGAGGGACGCACTCAAGCTTGGGGCAGCTGCCGCCAAGGCGCAATGGGGAAAGACCACAGTGTAAAGTCTTTCCAGCAAATGTACACCGAGGGGCGCGTAACAGTGTAAAGCCCCTCGGTCTGGGCAATCAACACTCCAATGTATAAAACAAACATGCCACTGTAAATATTTAAGAAGGAATTGTAATGTAAAGAGTGATATGTGTACGACAATATCAAAATTGAATGAAAGAAAGTCAAGGCAACATGTAACCCTGCCGAAAATGTACAGTCAAGACAATTTGAAATGTTTCTGAAATGCTCATGATAAATTTTTATGAATAAAGTATATTTTTTTGAATAAAAAAAAATAAAAAAAAAAAAAAAAAAAAAAATCTGTTCTTATCAGTTTAATATCTGATACGTCCCTTATCTGGGGACCATATATTAAATTGATTTTTGGAGCAGGGAGATGGAATAGGGGCTTGCTCCGTCCACTCCACGCATCGACCTGGTATTGCAGTATCTCCAGGAACGGTGCACACCACCCCTTTATGGGGAATTTCAAAGTCAAAAAACAGCTCAAACACATACAAATATACACTTTATTCACATTTCTTTCATCACACAACAAAACGCTTCGTCAAGTGGCTGCTGCTACTCAGCTTCTACGGGGTGTGATGAAGGATGACGAAAGGCCTCATCTTACAAGCACAAGGGGGAAAGCAAACAAATTCAAAATTGACCACCCATTTCACTGCAAAATCCTACCAACTGTCCTGGCTTGACACAATTCACACCTCTCAAACCTGGCGTTACCCCATCTCTGGATCTGTAAAGATTTAATCACCTGCTAATGCTCGCATTCCAAGCATTGTCTGGCATCTTTGAATCTGTCTATATATATGTTTCTGGAGCATACCTCTTCATTCACCTGAGGAAGGAGCAGCGCTCCGAAAGCTAGTGACATCGAAACAAACCTGTTGGACTTTAACCTGGTGTTGTAAGACTTCGTACTGTGCTCACCCCAGTCCAACGCCGGCATCTCCACATCATTTCACTGTTGAATGTGGATTACTCCGCTTCTCGGCCTTTTGGCTAAGATCAAGTGTAGTCTCATTTGATCGAGGGAAGCTGAGGATTTCGATGACGATCGTGGCTTGGAGAACTCGGAGGGATTGAAGTCGCCAAAGAAGTAACGTTTGGAGCTTGGCTGCTATTGGTGGATCTACATGCTGGCCTAAACCTCGGGTTTAGGCCTAACGCCGATACAGTTTCACACCCAACGTACGAGCTATGGATGCAGCTGCATCCCGACCACCAGGCTGGGGCGTGCGAAACACTGTCCGAGTCACAGTGAAGAAAACGGATGGAGAGTCACCTTTGGACCGGAAACACTTCGTGAAGAAGGTGCTGCTCGAGTGCTGTGGGTTTAAAGCAACAGAGATCTTCTGCTTGCAAAACTTCCCCAAGAATGGTTTCTTTGATGTCACCTTCAAGAGCGTCGCAGCGTGCATCAAATTCTTGAACGTCTTCAAGGAAAAAGGTAACCAGAGTCCCTTGTCGATCCTGACTGCGGAACCTCTGTTTACGCTACCGGCACAGCGAAATCGGGTTGTTACACTGCACACGTACAACCCCCACGTCCCTGTATCTGATGTGCTCACGTTCCTCGCCAGGTACGCTGAGCTGAAAAGTGACAGCGTGCAAGTGAAAGACACCTTCGGCATCTGGACAAGTGAGCACCAGGTCAAGGTGACCCTAAGAACGGACAGCAACGGAGCCATCCTGCATCCCCCCTCCAATTTCGCTATTGGAGTAAATCGTGGCTACCTCTACTACGTGGGACAGCCACGTGTATGCCACACCTGTGGCAAAACGGGGCATGTTGCCGCAAACTGCAGTGTGACCTTCTGCAAGAACTGCAGGCAGGAGGGACACATGACTAAGGACTGCAAAGAAGACAAGTGCTGCAACCTGTGTGGGGAGGCCGGCCATCTTTACAGGGCCTGCCCGAAACGCGGGGCAACATACGCTGAAATCATCAGCAGCGGAGTTAAAAAGGCGACCAGAGAGGAGGTGCATACACCCTCCACCGAAAAAGACACCACGGCTCAGAATGAGGAAAAGCAACAAAAGGGCCCCCAACAAAAAGAGGAGGCCCCAGCACCTCCTGACAACCCAACCCCAGCCCCATCTGATGAGGAACACTCAATGGAAGAGGAAGAGGATGGGACAAAGAATAAAGAGCCCTGGGAAACAGTGAACAGGGACAAACGAAAGCGGAAACAAAAAAACAAACTGAAGAACCCCCCGAGGGGTAGTGGCAAAAAGCGACACCTCTCAGCCGGCGCACTTAGCGCCGACACCTCATCCGATGAGGGAAAACAGGACAAGAATCGGCCTCAAATAAAGAGGCAAAGCACCAACGTGGAACGGAAGGCACAGACCCCCCAGACCACCGACCGGGAAGGAAACAAGGTCACAGACCAACCCCCGCTAGCAACGAGCAGCAACAACCCAGGTGAAGACCGGCCTGCAACCCCAACACCTACTGACTGCCATGACGAACCCCAGGGCTACATCACCCCCCCAATGCATCTGCATCAAAATCACGGGGCCAGTACGGACCAGAACAGTTTTCTCAGCCCTGCAACTGTGCTAAAGTTTGCGAGCACCACCGGCATGCTGGGGAACATTCAACAGCTGGAACAGCCAACTGTATAGACTCTGGACTCTTGAGACTGGTAAATCTATCTTTTTATAATGGGTTTAAAAATTGCATCCATAAATGTGCGAAGCATCAAAGATACTTCGCGGTGTGTAGCCACACTCAACTATTTGGCAAATGTAAAAGCTGACCTACTGTTCCTGCAGGAGTGCGGAATTCCGCACCTCAGCAACTACAGGCGCAGGTCGAGCTGGTGGTCCCACGGGCCATCCATCTGGTCAGGAGGAAACGACTGCCGCTCCTCCGGCCTGGGTATTCTGCTGCGGGGAGGCAACTTCACCATCTCCGACGTTAAGGAGGTGGTGGGCGGGCGCCTCCTCGTAGCAGACGTGAAATACAAAAACACCCCTCTCAGACTTATTAATGTGTACGCCCCGGCCGTAAAAAGTGAGCGGCTGGCAGTTCTTCAGCAACTCCCACTGCTGTTGGCCACCTCCAAGCCGGTCATCCTGGGTGGTGACTTCAACTGCATCATCGATGCGGCTGGACGATCCAGCAAAGCCGACAGCAAACTAGACGCTACGTCCAGACTCCTGATGGAAACGGTAAAAGACGCCAAGCTGCTCGACGTCTGCAGCAACCCTGCAGACGGCGCGCAGCGTAGATACACATGGTCACGGCCAGACGGGTCCGTCCGCTCCAGGATAGACTTCTTTTTTGTGTCCCGAGCTTTCACGGTCAGGTCCACCGACGTAACGCCGGTGTTCTTCTCTGACCACTGCCTCCTACTGGCCGACTGCCACCTGCAGGAAGACCAGGGGGTAGGCAGGGGGACGTGGAAGCTAAATGTAAAACTGCTGACCCCTGAGAACATCGAGGAACTCAGGAGGGATTACAAAGGTTGGAGAACCGTGAAACCCCTCTTTGAGGCCCCACATCTCTGGTGGGAAGCAATCAAGGGGAATATCAAGAGGTTTTTCATCCTCAAGGGCGTTCAAAAGGTGAGAGAGAGACGAGGGGTCATGTCCAGGCTCCAGAAAAGTATGCAAAATTTGCTCCAGCTGCAGTCGATGGGGGTGGATGTCAAGGAGGATCTCCAAGAGGTGAAGAGCCAGCAAGCCTCGCTCTACACCTCGGAGGCCTCCAAGGTTATCTTCCGTTCCAGAGTCCGCTCCGTGGAGCAGGACGAAAAGTGCTCACGCTTCTTCTTCCAAAAGGTGCACAGAGAGACCTCTGTGATCAGCAGCCTGAAGGAAGAAGATGGCTCTGAAAAGTCATCGCAGTCTGACATCCTGAGGATCAGCCAATCCTTTTATGCCGGACTGTATGACCTGAAGCCAACAGATAGCACTGTTTCCCAGACCTTCCTGTCGACTATCACGGAGGTCATAGGCGACAGCGAGCTGGAAAACCTGGACAAACCACTAACTCTGGACGAGCTGACAAAGGCCGCCAAGTCCTTCGAGACGAGTAAAACTCCCGGAAGCGACGGCTTACCGGTTGAGTTGTATTCGGCTCTGTGGGACTGGATGGGCCCAGACCTGCTGGAAGTGTACGAGAGTATGCTTCTGGAAGGCAGCATGTCAGAGTCCATGAGGAAAGGCATCATCACCCTCATCTACAAACAGAAGGGGGAAAGGGAAGAAATTCGAAATTGGCGACCCATTTCACTGTTGAATGTGGACTACAAAATTCTAGCAAAGGTCATCGCCAATCGGGTCAGGTCTGCTCTGGAGTCGGTGATCCACCCTGACCAGACCTGTGCTGTACCCGGCAGGAAGATCTCTGATAGCCTCGCGCTACTCAGGGATACGATCGCCTACGTGCAGGACAGGGGGGTGGACACTTGCCTCATCAGCCTTGACCAGGAGAAGGCTTTTGACAGAATATCGCACACCTACATGATGGATGTGCTCTCCAAAATGGGGTTTGGGGAGGGAATTCGCAATTGGATCAAACTGCTCTACACAAACATCTATAGCGCAGTCTCAATCAATGGGTGGGAATCAGAAAAGTTCCAGATCAGATCTGGAGTCAGGCAGGGCTGCCCTCTCTCCTCTGCCCTTTTTGTGTGCTGCATAGAACCTTTTGCCGAGTCCATCAGGAGGGATCCGGGTATAAGAGGAGTGACGATCCCAGGCAGTGGAGGCATGCAAGTCAAGGCCTCCCTGTACATGGACGACGTTGCCGTCTTCTGCTCGGATCCTGCGTCTGTACGCAGGCTCTTAACCACCTGCGACCAGTTTGAACTGGCCTCTGGAGCCAAGGTAAACCGGGGCAAGAGCGAGGCCATGTTCTTTGGGAACTGGGCCGACCGGTCCTTTGTCCCCTTCACCGTCAGGTCAGATTACCTGAAGGTGCTGGGGATATGGTTCGGAGCTGCTGGGGCGTGCACCAAAAACTGGGAGGAGCGCATAGGAAAGGTAAGACAGAAACTGGGCTGGTGGGAGCAACGCTCCCTCTCCATTGCGGGCAAAACCCTGGTCATCAGGTGTGAGGTACTCTCGGTGCTACTGTACGTGGCGCAGGTCTGGCCCATAACCCGACCCTACGCCACAGCAGTCACCCGGGCCATCTTCAAATTTATCTGGCGATCCAAGATGGACCGTGTCCGAAGGGACACCATGTACAAACCTCTGGAGAAGGGAGGGCGGAACGTACCCAACGCCTCCCTCATCCTGTTGGCCACCTTTGTGTCCAGCTGCATCAAGCTGTGCGTGGACCCCCAGTATGCAAACACCAAGTGTCACTACATACTGAGGTTCTACCTGTCCCCGGTGTTGCGAAGGATGGGCCTGGCCTCATTGCCGCGGAACGCTCCAAGTAGTTGGACCGTACCGTACCACCTGTCCTTTGTGGAAAAGTTTTTGAAGGAAAACACCTTTGACCACAAGGCAATGAAGCAGTGGTCAGCACGTAATGTCCTCGAGGCCCTCAGGGAAAAGGAGACCGTGGAGGACGTTGGATGGTTCCCTGAGCAGACTGCCAGAGTCATCTGGCAGAACGCCTCATCACCAGAACTTTCAAACAAGCACCAAGACCTAGCTTGGCTGGTGGTGAGAAAGGCCCTCCCTGTCAGATTCTTCATGCACACCCGAAGGCTCTGCACCAATGCACGCTGCCCTCGGAGTGGCTGTGGGGGAAATGAGACGGTCACACACCTCCTTGTGGAATGTGCCTTTGCAAAGAAGGTCTGGAGAGAGATGCAGTGGTATTTGTCAAGGTTTATCCCAAACAGATCTGTGACACAGGACTCTGTGCTCTACGGACTGTTTCCAGGGACACACACCGAGACAAATATCAACTGCTGCTGGAAGGTCATCAACTCGGTAAAAGACGCTCTTTGGTCTGCCCGAAACTTGCTGATCTTCCAGTGCAAAGAATTGTCCTCGACCGAGTGTTGCAGACTGGCACATTCCAAGGTCCAGGACTACGTGCTGAGGGACGCACTCAAGCTTGGGGCAGCTGCCGCCAAGGCGCAATGGGGAAAGACCACAGTGTAAAGTCTTTCCAGCAAATGTACACCGAGGGGCGCGTAACAGTGTAAAGCCCCTCGGTCTGGGCAATCAACACTCCAATGTATAAAACAAACATGCCACTGTAAATATTTAAGAAGGAATTGTAATGTAAAGAGTGATATGTGTACGACAATATCAAAATTGAATGAAAGAAAGTCAAGGCAACATGTAACCCTGCCGGAAATGTACAGTCAAGACAATTTGAAATGTTTCTGAAATGCTCATGATAAATTTTTATGAATAAAGTATATTTTTTTGAAAAAAAAAAAAAAATCTGTTCTTATCAGTTTAATATCTGATACGTCCCTTATCTGGGGACCATATATTAAATTGATTTTTGGAGCAGGGAGATGGAATAGGGGCTTGCTCCGTCCACTCCACGCATCGACCTGGTATTGCAGTATCTCCAGGAACGGTGCACACCACCCCTTTATGGGGAATTTCAAAGTCAAAAAACAGCTCAAACACATACAAATATACACTTTATTCACATTTCTTTCATCACACAACAAAACGCTTTGTCAAGTGGCTGCTGCTACTCAGCTTCTACGGGGTGTGATGAAGGATGACGAAAGGCCTCATCTTACAAGCACAAGGGGGAAAGCAAACAAATTCAAAATTGACCACCCATTTCACTGCAAAATCCTACCAACTGTCCTGGCTTGACACAATTCACACCTCTCAAACCTGGGGTTACCCCATCTCTGGATCTGTAAAGATTTAATCACCTGCTAATGGTCGCATTCCAAGCATTGTCTGGCATCTTTGAATCTGTCTATATATATGTTTCTGGAGCATACCTCTTCATTCACCTGAGGAAGGAGCAGCGCTCCGAAAGCTAGTGACATTGAAACAAACCTGTTGGACTTTAACCTGGTGTTGTAAGACTTCGTACTGTGCTCACCCCAGTCCAACGCCGGCATCTCCACATCATTTCACTGTTGAATGTGGATTACTCCGCTTCTCGGCCTTTTGGCTAAGATCAAGTGTAGTCTCATTTGATCGAGGGAAGCTGAGGATTTCGATGACGATCGTGGCTTGGAGAACTCGGAGGGATTGAAGTCGCCAAAGAAGTAACGTTTGGAGCTTGGCTGCTATTGGTGGATCTACATGCTGGCCTAAACCTCGGGTTTAGGCCTAACGCCGATACAGTTTCACACCCAACGTACGAGCTATGGATGCAGCTGCATCCCGACCACCAGGCTGGGGCGTGCGAAACACTGTCCGAGTCACAGTGAAGAAAACGGATGGAGAGTCACCTTTGGACCGGAAACACTTCGTGAAGAAGGTGCTGCTCGAGTGCTGTGGGTTTAAAGCAACAGAGATCTTCTGCTTGCAAAACTTCCCCAAGAATGGTTTCTTTGATGTCACCTTCAAGAGCGTCGCAGCGTGCATCAAATTCTTGAACGTCTTCAAGGAAAAAGGTAACCAGAGTCCCTTGTCGATCCTGACTGCGGAACCTCTGTTTACGCTACCGGCACAGCGAAATCGGGTTGTTACACTGCACACGTACAACCCCCACGTCCCTGTATCTGATGTGCTCACGTTCCTCGCCAGGTACGCTGAGCTGAAAAGTGACAGCGTGCAAGTGAAAGACACCTTCGGCATCTGGACAAGTGAGCACCAGGTCAAGGTGACCCTAAGAACGGACAGCAACGGAGCCATCCTGCATCCCCCCTCCAATTTCGCTATTGGAGTAAATCGTGGCTACCTCTACTACGTGGGACAGCCACGTGTATGCCACACCTGTGGCAAAACGGGGCATGTTGCCGCAAACTGCAGTGTGACCTTCTGCAAGAACTGCAGGCAGGAGGGACACATGACTAAGGACTGCAAAGAAGACAAGTGCTGCAACCTGTGTGGGGAGGCCGGCCATCTTTACAGGGCCTGCCCGAAACGCGGGGCAACATACGCTGAAATCATCAGCAGCGGAGTTAAAAAGGCGACCAGAGAGGAGGTGCATACACCCTCCACCGAAAAAGACACCACGGCTCAGAATGAGGAAAAGCAACAAAAGGGCCCCCAACAAAAAGAGGAGGCCCCAGCACCTCCTGACAACCCAGCCCCAGCCCCATCTGATGAGGAACACTCAATGGAAGAGGAAGAGGATGGGACAAAGAATAAAGAGCCCTGGGAAACCGTGAACAGGGACAAACGTAAGAGGAAACAAAAAAACAAACTGAAGAACCCCCTGAGGGGTAGTGGCAAAAAGCGACACCTCTCAGCCGGCGCACTTAGTGCCGACACCTCATCCGATGAGGGAAAACAGGACAAGAATCGGCCTCAGATAAAGAGGCAAAGCACCAACGTGGAACGGAAGGCACAGACCCCCCAGACCACCGACCAGGAAGAAAACAAGGTCACAGACCAACCCCCGCTAGCAACGAGCAGCAACAACCCAGGTGAAGACCGGCCTGCAACCCCAACACCTACTGACTGCCACGACGAACCCCAGGGCTACACCACCCCCCCAATGCATCTGCATCAAAATCACGGGGCCAGCACGGACCAGAACAGTTTTCTCAGCCCTGCAACTGTGCTAAAGCTTGCGAGCACCACCAGCATGCTGGGGAACATTCAACAGCTGGAACAGCCAACTGTATAGACTCTGGACTCTTGAGACTGGTAAATCTATCTTTTTATAATGGGTTTAAAAATTGCATCCATAAATGTGCGAAGCATCAAAGATACTTCGCGGTGTGTAGCCACACTCAACCATTTGGCAAATGTAAAAGCTGACCTACTGTTCCTGCAGGAGTGCGGAATTCCGCACCTCAGCAACTACAGACGCTGGTCGAGCTGGTGGTCCCACGGGCCATCCATCTGGTCAGGAGGAAACGACTGCCGCTCCTCCGGCCTGGGTATTCTGCTGCGGGGAGGCAACTTCACCATCTCCGACGTTAAGGAGGTGGTGGGCGGGCGCCTCCTCGTAGCAGACGTGAAATACAAAAACACCCCTCTCAGACTTATTAATGTGTACGCCCCAGCCGTAAAAAGTGAGCGGCTGGCAGTTCTTCAGCAACTCCCACTGCTGTTGGCCACCTCCAAGCCGGTCATCCTGGGTGGTGACTTCAACTGCATCATCGATGCGGCTGGACGATCCAGCAAAGCCGACAGCAAACTAGACGCTACGTCCAGACTCCTGATGGAAACGGTAAAAGACGCCAAGCTGCTCGACGTCTGCAGCAACCCTGCAGACGGCGCGCAGCGTAGATACACATGGTCACGGCCAGACGGGTCCGTCCGCTCCAGGATAGACTTCTTTTTTGTGTCCCGAGCTTTCACGGTCAGGTCCACCGACGTAACGCCGGTGTTCTTCTCTGACCACTGCCTCCTACTGGCCGACTGCCACCTGCAGGAAGACCAGGGGGTAGGCAGGGGGACGTGGAAGCTAAATGTAAAACTGCTGACCCCTGAGAACATCGAGGAACTCAGGAGGGATTACAAAGGTTGGAGAACCGTGAAACCCCTCTTTGAGGCCCCACATCTCTGGTGGGAAGCAATCAAGGGGAATATCAAGAGGTTTTTCATCCTCAAGGGCGTTCAAAAGGTGAGAGAGAGACGAGGGGTCATGTCCAGGCTCCAGAAAAGTATGCAAAATTTGCTCCAGCTGCAGTCGATGGGGGTGGATGTCAAGGAGGATCTCCAAGAGGTGAAGAGCCAGCAAGCCTCGCTCTACACCTCGGAGGCCTCCAAGGTTATCTTCCGTTCCAGAGTCCGCTCCGTGGAGCAGGACGAAAAGTGCTCACGCTTCTTCTTCCAAAAGGTGCACAGAGACACCTCTGTGATCAGCAGCCTGAAGGAAGAAGATGGCTCTGAAAAGTCATCGCAGTCTGACATCCTGAGGATCAGCCAATCCTTTTATGCCGGACTGTATGACCTGAAGCCAACAGATAGCACTGTTTCCCAGACCTTCCTGTCGACTATCACGGAGGTCATAGGCGACAGCGAGCTGGAAAACCTGGACAAACCACTAACTCTGGACGAGCTGACAAAGGCCGCCAAGTCCTTCGAGACGAGTAAAACTCCCGGAAGCGACGGCTTACCGGTTGAGTTGTATTCGGCTCTGTGGGACTGGATGGGCCCAGACCTGCTGGAAGTGTACGAGAGTATGCTTCTGGAAGGCAGCATGTCAGAGTCCATGAGGAAAGGCATCATCACCCTCATCTACAAACAGAAGGGGGAAAGGGAAGAAATTCGAAATTGGCGACCCATTTCACTGTTGAATGTGGACTACAAAATTCTAGCAAAGGTCATCGCCAATCGGGTCAGGTCTGCTCTGGAGTCGGTGATCCACCCTGACCAGACCTGTGCTGTACCCGGCAGGAAGATCTCTGATAGCCTCGCGCTACTCAGGGATACGATCGCCTACGTGCAGGACAGGGGGGTGGACACTTGCCTCATCAGCCTTGACCAGGAGAAGGCTTTTGACAGAATATCGCACACCTACATGATGGATGTGCTCTCCAAAATGGGGTTTGGGGAGGGAATTCGCAATTGGATCAAACTGCTCTACACAAACATCTATAGCGCAGTCTCAATCAATGGGTGGGAATCAGAAAAGTTCCAGATCAGATCTGGAGTCAGGCAGGGCTGCCCTCTCTCCTCTGCCCTTTTTGTGTGCTGCATAGAACCTTTTGCCGAGTCCATCAGGAGGGATCCGGGTATAAGAGGAGTGACGATCCCAGGCAGTGGAGGCATGCAAGTCAAGGCCTCCCTGTACATGGACGACGTTGCCGTCTTCTGCTCGGATCCTGCGTCTGTACGCAGGCTCTTAACCACCTGCGACCAGTTTGAACTGGCCTCTGGAGCCAAGGTAAACCGGGGCAAGAGCGAGGCCATGTTCTTTGGGAACTGGGCCGACCGGTCCTTTGTCCCCTTCACCGTCAGGTCAGATTACCTGAAGGTGCTGGGGATATGGTTCGGAGCTGCTGGGGCGTGCACCAAAAACTGGGAGGAGCGCATAGGAAAGGTAAGACAGAAACTGGGCTGGTGGGAGCAACGCTCCCTCTCCATTGCGGGCAAAACCCTGGTCATCAGGTGTGAGGTACTCTCGGTGCTACTGTACGTGGCGCAGGTCTGGCCCATAACCCGACCCTACGCCACAGCAGTCACCCGGGCCATCTTCAAATTTATCTGGCGATCCAAGATGGACCGTGTCCGAAGGGACACCATGTACAAACCTCTGGAGAAGGGAGGGCGGAACGTACCCAACGCCTCCCTCATCCTGTTGGCCACCTTTGTGTCCAGCTGCATCAAGCTGTGCGTGGACCCCCAGTATGCAAACACCAAGTGTCACTACATACTGAGGTTCTACCTGTCCCCGGTGTTGCGAAGGATGGGCCTGGCCTCATTGCCGCGGAACGCTCCAAGTAGTTGGACCGTACCGTACCACCTGTCCTTTGTGGAAAAGTTTTTGAAGGAAAACACCTTTGACCACAAGGCAATGAAGCAGTGGTCAGCACGTAATGTCCTCGAGGCCCTCAGGGAAAAGGAGACCGTGGAGGACGTTGGATGGTTCCCTGAGCAGACTGCCAGAGTCATCTGGCAGAACGCCTCATCACCAGAACTTTCAAACAAGCACCAAGACCTAGCTTGGCTGGTGGTGAGAAAGGCCCTCCCTGTCAGATTCTTCATGCACACCCGAAGGCTCTGCACCAATGCACGCTGCCCTCGGAGTGGCTGTGGGGGAAATGAGACGGTCACACACCTCCTTGTGGAATGTGCCTTTGCAAAGAAGGTCTGGAGAGAGATGCAGTGGTATTTGTCAAGGTTTATCCCAAACAGATCTGTGACACAGGACTCTGTGCTCTACGGACTGTTTCCAGGGACACACACCGAGACAAATATCAACTGCTGCTGGAAGGTCATCAACTCGGTAAAAGACGCTCTTTGGTCTGCCCGAAACTTGCTGATCTTCCAGTGCAAAGAATTGTCCTCGACCGAGTGTTGCAGACTGGCACATTCCAAGGTCCAGGACTACGTGCTGAGGGACGCACTCAAGCTTGGGGCAGCTGCCGCCAAGGCGCAATGGGGAAAGACCACAGTGTAAAGTCTTTCCAGCAAATGTACACCGAGGGGCGCGTAACAGTGTAAAGCCCCTCGGTCTGGGCAATCAACACTCCAATGTATAAAACAAACATGCCACTGTAAATATTTAAGAAGGAATTGTAATGTAAAGAGTGATATGTGTACGACAATATCAAAATTGAATGAAAGAAAGTCAAGGCAACATGTAACCCTGCCGGAAATGTACAGTCAAGACAATTTGAAATGTTTCTGAAATGCTCATGATAAATTTTTATGAATAAAGTATATTTTTTTGAAAAAAAAAAAAAAATCTGTTCTTATCAGTTTAATATCTGATACGTCCCTTATCTGGGGACCATATATTAAATTGATTTTTGGAGCAGGGAGATGGAATAGGGGCTTGCTCCGTCCACTCCACGCATCGACCTGGTATTGCAGTATCTCCAGGAACGGTGCACACCACCCCTTTATGGGGAATTTCAAAGTCAAAAAACAGCTCAAACACATACAAATATACACTTTATTCACATTTCTTTCATCACACAACAAAACGCTTTGTCAAGTGGCTGCTGCTACTCAGCTTCTACGGGGTGTGATGAAGGATGACGAAAGGCCTCATCTTACAAGCACAAGGGGGAAAGCAAACAAATTCAAAATTGACCACCCATTTCACTGCAAAATCCTACCAACTGTCCTGGCTTGACACAATTCACACCTCTCAAACCTGGGGTTACCCCATCTCTGGATCTGTAAAGATTTAATCACCTGCTAATGGTCGCATTCCAAGCATTGTCTGGCATCTTTGAATCTGTCTATATATATGTTTCTGGAGCATACCTCTTCATTCACCTGAGGAAGGAGCAGCGCTCCGAAAGCTAGTGACATTGAAACAAACCTGTTGGACTTTAACCTGGTGTTGTAAGACTTCGTACTGTGCTCACCCCAGTCCAACGCCGGCATCTCCACATCATTTCACTGTTGAATGTGGATTACTCCGCTTCTCGGCCTTTTGGCTAAGATCAAGTGTAGTCTCATTTGATCGAGGGAAGCTGAGGATTTCGATGACGATCGTGGCTTGGAGAACTCGGAGGGATTGAAGTCGCCAAAGAAGTAACGTTTGGAGCTTGGCTGCTATTGGTGGATCTACATGCTGGCCTAAACCTCGGGTTTAGGCCTAACGCCGATACAGTTTCACACCCAACGTACGAGCTATGGATGCAGCTGCATCCCGACCACCAGGCTGGGGCGTGCGAAACACTGTCCGAGTCACAGTGAAGAAAACGGATGGAGAGTCACCTTTGGACCGGAAACACTTCGTGAAGAAGGTGCTGCTCGAGTGCTGTGGGTTTAAAGCAACAGAGATCTTCTGCTTGCAAAACTTCCCCAAGAATGGTTTCTTTGATGTCACCTTCAAGAGCGTCGCAGCGTGCATCAAATTCTTGAACGTCTTCAAGGAAAAAGGTAACCAGAGTCCCTTGTCGATCCTGACTGCGGAACCTCTGTTTACGCTACCGGCACAGCGAAATCGGGTTGTTACACTGCACACGTACAACCCCCACGTCCCTGTATCTGATGTGCTCACGTTCCTCGCCAGGTACGCTGAGCTGAAAAGTGACAGCGTGCAAGTGAAAGACACCTTCGGCATCTGGACAAGTGAGCACCAGGTCAAGGTGACCCTAAGAACGGACAGCAACGGAGCCATCCTGCATCCCCCCTCCAATTTCGCTATTGGAGTAAATCGTGGCTACCTCTACTACGTGGGACAGCCACGTGTATGCCACACCTGTGGCAAAACGGGGCATGTTGCCGCAAACTGCAGTGTGACCTTCTGCAAGAACTGCAGGCAGGAGGGACACATGACTAAGGACTGCAAAGAAGACAAGTGCTGCAACCTGTGTGGGGAGGCCGGCCATCTTTACAGGGCCTGCCCGAAACGCGGGGCAACATACGCTGAAATCATCAGCAGCGGAGTTAAAAAGGCGACCAGAGAGGAGGTGCATACACCCTCCACCGAAAAAGACACCACGGCTCAGAATGAGGAAAAGCAACAAAAGGGCCCCCAACAAAAAGAGGAGGCCCCAGCACCTCCTGACAACCCAGCCCCAGCCCCATCTGATGAGGAACACTCAATGGAAGAGGAAGAGGATGGGACAAAGAATAAAGAGCCCTGGGAAACCGTGAACAGGGACAAACGTAAGAGGAAACAAAAAAACAAACTGAAGAACCCCCTGAGGGGTAGTGGCAAAAAGCGACACCTCTCAGCCGGCGCACTTAGTGCCGACACCTCATCCGATGAGGGAAAACAGGACAAGAATCGGCCTCAGATAAAGAGGCAAAGCACCAACGTGGAACGGAAGGCACAGACCCCCCAGACCACCGACCAGGAAGAAAACAAGGTCACAGACCAACCCCCGCTAGCAACGAGCAGCAACAACCCAGGTGAAGACCGGCCTGCAACCCCAACACCTACTGACTGCCACGACGAACCCCAGGGCTACACCACCCCCCCAATGCATCTGCATCAAAATCACGGGGCCAGCACGGACCAGAACAGTTTTCTCAGCCCTGCAACTGTGCTAAAGCTTGCGAGCACCACCAGCATGCTGGGGAACATTCAACAGCTGGAACAGCCAACTGTATAGACTCTGGACTCTTGAGACTGGTAAATCTATCTTTTTATAATGGGTTTAAAAATTGCATCCATAAATGTGCGAAGCATCAAAGATACTTCGCGGTGTGTAGCCACACTCAACCATTTGGCAAATGTAAAAGCTGACCTACTGTTCCTGCAGGAGTGCGGAATTCCGCACCTCAGCAACTACAGACGCTGGTCGAGCTGGTGGTCCCACGGGCCATCCATCTGGTCAGGAGGAAACGACTGCCGCTCCTCCGGCCTGGGTATTCTGCTGCGGGGAGGCAACTTCACCATCTCCGACGTTAAGGAGGTGGTGGGCGGGCGCCTCCTCGTAGCAGACGTGAAATACAAAAACACCCCTCTCAGACTTATTAATGTGTACGCCCCAGCCGTAAAAAGTGAGCGGCTGGCAGTTCTTCAGCAACTCCCACTGCTGTTGGCCACCTCCAAGCCGGTCATCCTGGGTGGTGACTTCAACTGCATCATCGATGCGGCTGGACGATCCAGCAAAGCCGACAGCAAACTAGACGCTACGTCCAGACTCCTGATGGAAACGGTAAAAGACGCCAAGCTGCTCGACGTCTGCAGCAACCCTGCAGACGGCGCGCAGCGTAGATACACATGGTCACGGCCAGACGGGTCCGTCCGCTCCAGGATAGACTTCTTTTTTGTGTCCCGAGCTTTCACGGTCAGGTCCACCGACGTAACGCCGGTGTTCTTCTCTGACCACTGCCTCCTACTGGCCGACTGCCACCTGCAGGAAGACCAGGGGGTAGGCAGGGGGACGTGGAAGCTAAATGTAAAACTGCTGACCCCTGAGAACATCGAGGAACTCAGGAGGGATTACAAAGGTTGGAGAACCGTGAAACCCCTCTTTGAGGCCCCACATCTCTGGTGGGAAGCAATCAAGGGGAATATCAAGAGGTTTTTCATCCTCAAGGGCGTTCAAAAGGTGAGAGAGAGACGAGGGGTCATGTCCAGGCTCCAGAAAAGTATGCAAAATTTGCTCCAGCTGCAGTCGATGGGGGTGGATGTCAAGGAGGATCTCCAAGAGGTGAAGAGCCAGCAAGCCTCGCTCTACACCTCGGAGGCCTCCAAGGTTATCTTCCGTTCCAGAGTCCGCTCCGTGGAGCAGGACGAAAAGTGCTCACGCTTCTTCTTCCAAAAGGTGCACAGAGACACCTCTGTGATCAGCAGCCTGAAGGAAGAAGATGGCTCTGAAAAGTCATCGCAGTCTGACATCCTGAGGATCAGCCAATCCTTTTATGCCGGACTGTATGACCTGAAGCCAACAGATAGCACTGTTTCCCAGACCTTCCTGTCGACTATCACGGAGGTCATAGGCGACAGCGAGCTGGAAAACCTGGACAAACCACTAACTCTGGACGAGCTGACAAAGGCCGCCAAGTCCTTCGAGACGAGTAAAACTCCCGGAAGCGACGGCTTACCGGTTGAGTTGTATTCGGCTCTGTGGGACTGGATGGGCCCAGACCTGCTGGAAGTGTACGAGAGTATGCTTCTGGAAGGCAGCATGTCAGAGTCCATGAGGAAAGGCATCATCACCCTCATCTACAAGCAGAAGGGGGAAAGGGAAGAAATTCGAAATTGGCGACCCATTTCACTGTTGAATGTGGACTACAAAATTCTAGCAAAGGTCATCGCCAATCGGGTCAGGTCTGCTCTGGAGTCGGTGATCCACCCTGACCAGACCTGTGCTGTACCCGGCAGGAAGATCTCTGATAGCCTCGCGCTACTCAGGGATACGATCGCCTACGTGCAGGACAGGGGGGTGGACACTTGCCTCATCAGCCTTGACCAGGAGAAGGCTTTTGACAGAATATCGCACACCTACATGATGGATGTGCTCTCCAAAATGGGGTTTGGGGAGGGAATTCGCAATTGGATCAAACTGCTCTACACAAACATCTATAGCGCAGTCTCAATCAATGGGTGGGAATCAGAAAAGTTCCAGATCAGATCTGGAGTCAGGCAGGGCTGCCCTCTCTCCTCTGCCCTTTTTGTGTGCTGCATAGAACCTTTTGCCGAGTCCATCAGGAGGGATCCGGGCATAAGAGGAGTGACGATCCCAGGCAGTGGAGGCATGCAAGTCAAGGCCTCCCTGTACATGGACGACGTTGCCGTCTTCTGCTCGGATCCTGCGTCTGTACGCAGGCTCTTGACCACCTGCGACCAGTTTGAACTGGCCTCTGGAGCCAAGGTAAACCGGGGCAAGAGCGAGGCCATGTTCTTTGGGAACTGGGCCGACCGGTCCTTTGTCCCCTTCACTGTCAGGTCAGATTACCTGAAGGTGCTGGGGATATGGTTCGGAGCTGCTGGGGCGTGCACCAAAAACTGGGAGGAGCGCATAGGAAAGGTAAGACAGAAACTGGGCTGGTGGGAGCAACGCTCCCTCTCCATTGCGGGCAAAACCCTGGTCATCAGGTGTGAGGTACTCTCGGTGCTACTGTACGTGGCGCAGGTCTGGCCCATAACCCGACCCTACGCCACAGCAGTCACCCGGGCCATCTTCAAATTTATCTGGCGATCCAAGATGGACCGTGTCCGAAGGGACACCATGTACAAACCTCTGGAGAAGGGAGGGCGGAACGTACCCAACGCCTCCCTCATCCTGCTGGCCACCTTTGTGTCCAGCTGCATCAAGCTGTGCGTGAACCCCCAGTATGCAAACACCAAGTGTCACTACATACTGAGGTTCTACCTGTCCCCGGTGTTGCGAAGGATGGGCCTGGCCTCATTGCCGCGGAACGCTCCAAGTAGTTGGACCGTACCGTACCACCTGTCCTTCGTGGAAAAGTTTTTGAAGGAAAACACCTTTGACCACAAGGCAATGAAGCAGTGGTCAGCACGTAATGTCCTCGAGGCCCTCAGGGAAAAGGAGACCGTGGAGGACGTTGGATGGTTCCCTGAGCAGACTGCCAGAGTCATCTGGCAGAACGCCTCATCACCAGAACTTTCAAACAAGCACCAAGACCTAGCTTGGCTGGTGGTGAGAAAGGCCCTCCCTGTCAGATTCTTCATGCACACCCGAAGGCTCTGCACCAATGCACGCTGCCCTCGGAGTGGCTGTGGGGGAAATGAGACGGTCACACACCTCCTTGTGGAATGTGCCTTTGCAAAGAAGGTCTGGAGAGAGATGCAGTGGTATTTGTCAAGGTTTATCCCAAACAGATCTGTGACACAGGACTCTGTGCTCTACGGACTGTTTCCAGGGACACACACCGAGACAAATATCAACTGCTGCTGGAAGGTCATCAACTCGGTAAAAGACTCTCTTTGGTCTGCCCGAAACTTGCTGATCTTCCAGTGCAAAGAATTGTCCTCGACCGAGTGTTGCAGACTGGCACATTCCAAGGTCCAGGACTACGTGCTGAGGGACGCACTCAAGCTTGGGGCAGCTGCCGCCAAGGCGCAATGGGGAAAGACCACAGTGTAAAGTCTTTCCAGCAAATGTACACCGAGGGGCGCGTAACAGTGTAAAGCCCCTCGGTCTGGGCAATCAACACTCCAATGTATAAAACAAACATGCCACTGTAAATATTTAAGAAGGAATTGTAATGTAAAGAGTGATATGTGTACGACAATATCAAAATTGAATGAAAGAAAGTCAAGGCAACATGTAACCCTGCCGAAAATGTACAGTCAAGACAATTTGAAATGTTTCTGAAATGCTCATGATAAATTTTTATGAATAAAGTATATTTTTTTGAAAAAAAAAAAAAAAAAAAAAAAAAAAATCTGTTCTTATCAGTTTAATATCTGATACGTCCCTTATCTGGGGACCATATATTAAATTGATTTTTGGAGCAGGGAGATGGAATAGGGGCTTGCTCCGTCCACTCCACGCATCGACCTGGTATTGCAGTATCTCCAGGAACGGTGCACACCACCCCTTTATGGGGAATTTCAAAGTCAAAAAACAGCTCAAACACATACAAATATACACTTTATTCACATTTCTTTCATCACACAACAAAACGCTTCGTCAAGTGGCTGCTGCTACTCAGCTTCTACGGGGTGTGATGAAGGATGACGAAAGGCCTCATCTTACAAGCACAAGGGGGAAAGCAAACAAATTCAAAATTGACCACCCATTTCACTGCAAAATCCTACCAACTGTCCTGGCTTGACACAATTCACACCTCTCAAACCTGGCGTTACCCCATCTCTGGATCTGTAAAGATTTAATCACCTGCTAATGCTCGCATTCCAAGCATTGTCTGGCATCTTTGAATCTGTCTATATATATGTTTCTGGAGCATACCTCTTCATTCACCTGAGGAAGGAGCAGCGGTCCGAAAGCTAGTGACATTGAAACAAACCTGTTGGACTTTAACCTGGTGTTGTAAGACTTCGTACTGTGCTCACCCCAGTCCAACGCCGGCATCTCCACATCATTTCACTGTTGAATGTGGATTACTCCGCTTCTCGGCCTTTTGGCTAAGATCAAGTGTAGTCTCATTTGATCGAGGGAAGCTGAGGATTTCGATGACGATCGTGGATTGGAGAACTCGGAGGGATTGAAGTCGCCAAAGAAGAAACGTTTGGAGCTTGGCTGCTATTGGTGGATCTACATGCTGGCCTAAACCTCGGGTTTAGGCCTAACGCCGATACAGTTTCACACCCAACGTACGAGCTATGGATGCAGCTGCATCCCGACCACCAGGCTGGGGCGTGCGAAACACTGTCCGAGTCACAGTGAAGAAAACGGATGGAGAGTCACCTTTGGACCGGAAACACTTCGTGAAGAAGGTGCTGCTCGAGTGCTGTGGGTTTAAAGCAACAGAGATCTTCTGCTTGCAAAACTTCCCCAAGAATGGTTTCTTTGATGTCACCTTCAAGAGCGTCGCAGCGTGCATCAAATTCTTGAACGTCTTCAAGGAAAAAGGTAACCAGAGTCCCTTGTCGATCCTGACTGCGGAACCTCTGTTTACGCTACCGGCACAGCGAAATCGGGTTGTTACACTGCACACGTACAACCCCCACGTCCCTGTATCTGATGTGCTCACGTTCCTCGCCAGGTACGCTGAGCTGAAAAGTGACAGCGTGCAAGTGAAAGACACCTTCGGCATCTGGACAAGTGAGCACCAGGTCAAGGTGACCCTAAGAACGGACAGCAACGGAGCCATCCTGCATCCCCCCTCCAATTTCGCTATTGGAGTAAATCGTGGCTACCTCTACTACGTGGGACAGCCACGTGTATGCCACACCTGTGGCAAAACGGGGCATGTTGCCGCAAACTGCAGTGTGACCTTCTGCAAGAACTGCAGGCAGGAGGGACACATGACTAAGGACTGCAAAGAAGACAAGTGCTGCAACCTGTGTGGGGAGGCCGGCCATCTTTACAGGGCCTGCCCGAAACGCGGGGCGACATACGCTGAAATCATCAGCAGCGGAGTTAAAAAGGCGACCAGAGAGGAGGTGCATACACCCTCCACCGAAAAAGACACCACGGCTCAGAATGAGGAAAAGCAACAAAAGGGCCCCCAACAAAAAGAAGAGGCCCCAGCACCTCCTGACAACCCAACCCCAGCCCCACCTGATGAGGAACACTCAATGGAAGAGGAAGAGGATGGGACAAAGAATAAAGAGCCCTGGGAAACAGTGAACAGCGACAAACGAAAGCGGAAACAAAAAAACAAACTGAAGAACCCCCCGAGGGGTAGTGGCAAAAAGCGACACCTCTCAGCCGGCGCACTTAGCGCCGACACCTCATCCGATGAGGGAAAACAGGACAAGAATCGGCCTCAAATAAAGAGGCAAAGCACCAACGTGGAACGGAAGGCACAGACCCCCCAGACCACCGACCGGGAAGGAAACAAGGTCACAGACCAACCCCCGATAGCAACGAGCAGCAACAACCCAGGTGAAGACCGGCCTGCAACCCCAACACCTACTGACTGCCACAACGAACCCCAGGGCTACACCACCCCCCCAATGCATCTGCATCAAAATCACGGGGCCAGTACGGACCAGAACAGCTTTCTCAGCCCTGCAACTGTGCTAAAGTTTGCGAGCACCACCGGCATGCTGGGGAACATCGAACAGCTGGAACAGCCAACTGTATAGACTCTGGACTCGGGCCGACCGGTCCTTTGTCCCCTTCACTGTCAGGTCAGATTACCTGAAGGTGCTGGGGATATGGTTCGGAGCTGCTGGGGCGTGCACCAAAAACTGGGAGGAGCGCATAGGAAAGGTAAGACAGAAACTGGGCTGGTGGGAGCAACGCTCCCTCTCCATTGCGGGCAAAACCCTGGTCATCAGGTGTGAGGTACTCTCGGTGCTACTGTACGTGGCGCAGGTCTGGCCCATAACCCGACCCTACGCCACAGCAGTCACCCGGGCCATCTTCAAATTTATCTGGCGATCCAAGATGGACCGTGTCCGAAGGGACACCATGTACAAACCTCTGGAGAAAGGAGGGTGGAACGTACCCAACGCCTCCCTCATCCTGTTGGCCACCTTTGTGTCCAGCTGCATCAAGCTGTGCGTGGACCCCCAGTATGCAAACACCAAGTGTCACTACATACTGAGGTTCTACCTGTCCCCGGTGTTACGAAGGATGGGCCTGGCCTCATTGCCGCGGAACGCTCCAAGTAGTTGGACCGTACCGTACCACCTGTCCTTTGTGGAAAAGTTTTTGAAGGAAAACACCTTTGACCACAAGGCAATGAAGCAGTGGTCAGCACGTAATGTCCTCGAGGCCCTCAGGGAAAAGGAGACCGTGGAGGACGTTGGATGGTTCCCTGAGCAGACTGCCAGAGTCATCTGGCAGAACGCCTCATCACCAGAACTTTCAAACAAGCACCAAGACCTAGCTTGGCTGGTGGTGAGAAGGGCCCTCCCTGTCAGATTCTTCATGCACACCCGAAGGCTCTGCACCAATGCACGCTGCCCTCGGAGTGGCTGTGGGGGAAATGAGACGGTCACACACCTCCTTGTGGAATGTGCCTTTGCAAAGAAGGTCTGGAGAGAGATGCAGTGGTATTTGTCAAGGTTTATCCCAAACAGATCTGTGACACAGGACTCTGTGCTCTACGGACTGTTTCCAGGGACACACACCGAGACAAATATCAACTGCTGCTGGAAGGTCATCAACTCGGTAAAAGACGCTCTTTGGTCTGCCCGAAACTTGCTGATCTTCCAGTGCAAAGAATTGTCCTCGACCGAGTGTTGCAGACTGGCACATTCCAAGGTCCAGGACTACGTGCTGAGGGACGCACTCAAGCTTGGGGCAGCTGCCGCCAAGGCGCAATGGGGAAAGACCACAGTGTAAAGTCTTTCCAGCAAATGTACACCGAGGGGCGCGTAACAGTGTAAAGCCCCTCGGTCTGGGCAACCAACACTCCAATGTATAAAACAAACATGCCACTGTAAATATTTAAGAAAGAAATTGTAATGTAAAGAGTGATATGTGTATGACAATATCAAAATTGAAGGAAAGAAAGTCAAGGCAACATGTAACCCTGCCGAAAATGTACAGTCAAGACAATTTGAAATGTTTCGGAAATGCTCATGATAAATTTTTATGAATAAAGTATATTTTTTTGAAAAAAAAAAAAAAAAAAAAAAAAATCTGTTCTTATCAGTTTAATATCTGATACGTCCCTTATCTGGGGACCATATATTAAATTGATTTTTGGAGCAGGGAGATGGAATAGGGGCTTGCTCCGTCCACTCCACGCATCGACCTGGTATTGCAGTATCTCCAGGAACGGTGCACACCACCCCTTTATGGGGAATTTCAAAGTCAAAAAACAGCTCAAACACATACAAATATACACTTTATTCACATTTCTTTCATCACACAACAAAACGCTTCGTCAAGTGGCTGCTGCTACTCAGCTTCTACGGGGTGTGATGAAGGATGACGAAAGGCCTCATCTTACAAGCACAAGGGGGAAAGCAAACAAATTCAAAATTGACCACCCATTTCACTGCAAAATCCTACCAACTGTCCTGGCTTGACACAATTCACACCTCTCAAACCTGGGGTTACCCCATCTCTGGATCTGTAAAGATTTAATCACCTGCTAATGCTCGCATTCCAAGCATTGTCTGGCATCTTTGAATCTGTCTATATATATGTTTCTGGAGCATACCTCTTCATTCACCTGAGGAAGGAGCAGCGCTCCGAAAGCTAGTGACATTGAAACAAACCTGTTGGACTTTAACCTGGTGTTGTAAGACTTCGTACTGTGCTCACCCCAGTCCAACGCCGGCATCTCCACATCATTTCACTGTTGAATGTGGATTACTCCGCTTCTCGGCCTTTTGGCTAAGATCAAGTGTAGTCTCATTTGATCGAGGGAAGCTGAGGATTTCGATGACGATCGTGGATTGGAGAACTCGGAGGGATTGAAGTCGCCAAAGAAGAAACGTTTGGAGCTTGGCTGCTATTGGTGGATCTACATGCTGGCCTAAACCTCGGGTTTAGGCCTAACGCCGATACAGTTTCACACCCAACGTACGAGCTATGGATGCAGCTGCATCCCGACCACCAGGCTGGGGCGTGCGAAACACTGTCCGAGTCACAGTGAAGAAAACGGATGGAGAGTCACCTTTGGACCGGAAACACTTCGTGAAGAAGGTGCTGCTCGAGTGCTGTGGGTTTAAAGCAACAGAGATCTTCTGCTTGCAAAACTTCCCCAAGAATGGTTTCTTTGATGTCACCTTCAAGAGCGTCGCAGCGTGCATCAAATTCTTGAACGTCTTCAAGGAAAAAGGTAACCAGAGTCCCTTGTCGATCCTGACTGCGGAACCTCTGTTTACGCTACCGGCACAGCGAAATCGGGTTGTTACACTGCACACGTACAACCCCCACGTCCCTGTATCTGATGTGCTCACGTTCCTCGCCAGGTACGCTGAGCTGAAAAGTGACAGCGTGCAAGTGAAAGACACCTTCGGCATCTGGACAAGTGAGCACCAGGTCAAGGTGACCCTAAGAACGGACAGCAACGGAGCCATCCTGCATCCTCCCTCCAATTTCGCTATTGGAGTAAATCGTGGCTACCTCTACTACGTGGGACAGCCACGAGTATGCCACACCTGTGGCAAAACGGGGCATGTTGCCGCAAACTGCAGTGTGACCTTCTGCAAGAACTGCAGGCAGGAGGGACACATGACTAAGGACTGCAAAGAAGACAAGTGCTGCAACCTGTGTGGGGAGGCCGGCCATCTTTACAGGGCCTGCCCGAAACGCGGGGCGACATACGCTGAAATCATCAGCAGCGGAGTTAAAAAGGCGACCAGAGAGGAGGTGCATACACCCTCCACCGAAAAAGACACCACGGTTCAGAATGAGGAAAAGCAACAAAAGGGCCCCCAACAAAAAGAAGAGGCCCCAGCACCTCCTGACAACCCAACCCCAGCCCCATCTGATGAGGAACACTCAATGGAAGAGGAAGAGGATGGGACAAAGAATAAAGAGCCCTGGGAAACAGTGAACAGGGACAAACGAAAGCGGAAACAAAAAAACAAACTGAAGAACCCCCCGAGGGGTAGTGGCAAAAAGCGACACCTCTCAGCCGGCGCACTTAGCGCCGACACCTCATCCGATGAGGGAAAA